>NC_140169.1:110664748-111264748 GCF_963971535.1 Notolepis coatsorum | reverse complement strand
ATATATTATCCATCCTTACTGCCATCGGGTGTGGGAGGGCCCAGGAAGTATTGGGGGAAGTGTGGGTGTGTGGGGAGCTACTGCTGATCGCCCTGGAGGGCAAGAAGGACCAGCGCACCATCCCTAGGTTAGTGAATCCTAGGCCCCATCCACTCCGTTCTCACTACCAGGTGGCCGTGTACATCCACTCCAATAAAGCAGGGATAATCCACCCTGCTAAATTTATTTGACTAAATGTAATGGCTGTTAAAACCTCCATTGTGACTGTTCCCTGGTAAGGGAGCTTGTGTACCTCAGTGAACCCTGAGAGCTATGCCAGTGGGAGGCAACTCCAAACTGGACAGCTTGTGGGCGAGGAGTCAAACAACCTCTCTTGACAGAGCCTTTTGAGAAACCCAATACATTTCTATGAGAAAATTCATAATTTAAAGATCCACATGGTGGGCAGCAGTCATGCTGAAAAATGGCCACCATCTTGAAATTTCAAGTAGCTGTGGGTGGCTTGTTGTCAAGTGACCCACAGAGACTGCTCATGCCAATCGTCATGCTTGTATCACCAAATAAACCATTATATCACTTAACTGCTCCACTAAGGTGTCGGCCATCTTCTTCTTCTTGGGGTTTTACGGCGGTCGGCCACCAACTGTTTGGGGCATTACCGCCATCTTCTGGTATCCTTTACCACCTACAATCAGGGGCGGACCTTCCTACAGGCGATATAGGCGGTCGCCTAGAGCGCAGTTTTGGCGCCCCCCTCTATATCTGCAACCATTATTTTTACATAAAAAAAATTCTAACAAAAGGGAAAATGAGCCAAAAATCTAAAACGGTCGGTCGGTCTGAGCCTCAGCTTTAGGTGTTCACAGTCAGAACATGCTAGAGCGCTGTGCATTGATGGGTATCGGTCAAGTGTTTATAGAATTGAGCGTTGAGGAAAGAAAGACTAACGTTAGAGAACTATGAAGAGGCAAAAGCCATCCGGCTATCCAGTTTAAAAAGAGAAGAAAAGAAGAAGACGAGAAACGTGCCTAGGTGAAAGGTATGCAATTTTGTACAACTTCCAAGACCTGCCACACCAAGAGCTGATGAAGCAAGCAGAGGCACTTGTACACACCTTAAACCATGGAGGGCAATCTGATTTGGATGGGAAGGAGCTGGCTCAGGAGTTGGACAATTTGATGTGATTGATGACTTTGCAGCGAGGAAGGCCAGAAGGATTGCACTGTAAATGGAAACCAGTAGGAGCTAGGAGGCTAACCTTGAAGTGTGATGATAGGGAGTGGAATGTAAATAGTTCTTTAGACAAAGTGAATTTGTAATTTTTATTTATTTGTTTGTTTATTTAGCATATTATATTTTGATTATATATGTGTAACATATTTTACAATACATCATTTTATCTTAAAGCAAATTTGCACGTTATTTTATTGTTTGTTATTATTATTATTATTATTATTATTATTATTATTATTATTATTATTATTATTATTATTATTATTATTATTATTATTATTATTATTATTATTATTATTATTATTATTATTATTATTATTATTATTATTATTATTATTATTATTATTATTATTATTATTATTATTAATTATTATTATTATTATTATTATTATTATTATGATTATTATTATTATTATTATTATTATTATTATTATTATTATTATTATTATTATTATTATTATTATTATTATTATTATTATTATTATTATTATTATTATTATTATTATTATTATTATTATTATTATTATTATTATTATTATTATTATTATTATTATTATTATTGTGTGTTAGCTAAGTTGTTTATTTGTTTTAATTCTTTAGTGTGCACTTTACATTTATTCTTAGCATTTATTCTTAGGGCTCAGACCGACCGACCGTTTTCGATTTTTGGCTCATTTTCCCTTATGTTAGAATTTTTTTTATGTAAAAATAATGGTTGCAGATATAGAGGGGGGGGGGGGGGCTAATGCTGCTACTTCCTGACTGAGCCCCCCTCTGTGAGACACTCCTTGCCTCCTGAGGGCTGACTCTGGACTTTTTGGTTACTCACAATCCCCTTATTTAACTCACTTACTACTTCCTCCCATGTCAGACTATTCATACCCATGTGTTGTATTGCCACTTTAACAATTAACTTGATCCTTTCCGTTTTACTCTTAACCAAAGCTGTTGCATTAACCACTCCTGCCACAAAGGCCACAATATTCAACTTCTCCTCCCACACCCTCTCTTTATCCTCCTGTATCCTACCTTTACTGACAAATGCCCTTTTTTAAACCCCTGTTCCTTATCTTGCTTTCCCTGTCCTACCATCCTGGCTGCCTCTGCATATGAGATTTTGTCTTTTATTCTCATCTGTTGAACCACCACCTCTCGTTTCATCACCTCACAACCCCAAAACGCAACATTATGCTCCTTACCACAATTACAGCATTTCGGCTCCACTCCCTCTCCACATTTCCCATATTCATGCACATCTCTGCTTCTTTCTACACGTCTTGGCTATATGCCCAAATTCTTGGCAGTTATAGCACCTCAGTGAATTTGGAACAAACTCCCTAACCCTATTGATTGATTGATTGAAAAGTTTATTAACAGATTGCAGAATGGGTACAGTACAGTACAGCTCAATACATACAATTGTTAAGGGGATGCAGACCAGAGAAAGACTTTCGTCTTGTTTACATCAGGGTCCCCCATTTTCAATTCATCATAACATATATGACATACATGACATACAGATAGACAGTACTGCTACATCTATACATTTATGACATATCAGATTTGCAAATACAGTACTGTTTGTGATACAAAAGTGTCCAGAAAAGAGTGTACATTTGACGTAGAAACTGTACATTGGAGGAGGTTGGGTGGGTGGGGTGGGGTTGGGTAGGTGGGTGGGGGCTCTACATTGGAGGTGGGGGGGGGGGGGGGGGGGGGGGGGGGTTGGGTAGGGGGGGGACACACATTGTACACTGTACATTGGAATACTGACAAAGCCATACTTGGTCATTTACTGTACTATACACCATATATCCTAGAAACACCTCCTTTGGAATAATCTCACCTTCAAATGTAATCACTATAGTCTCCGTCTCTTTCTTCTCTGCTCCTCTTTTCATCCTTTCAGCATTTTTTACTTTCCCATTACGTAAGTCACTCTTTAAATCTCCCAACAGCTGCTCCATACTAACCTTGATTGGTATTCCAGCTATCACCCCCTTGCACCCACCATCCCTCTTCTCCCCAACCCAACTCTTACTACTTTATAGATATTAACTTTACCAATGCTTCTCATTTTCCTTGCTTTCTCCACCTGCTCTAAACATACACACCCTACAATCAAGTTTCCATCTCCCAAAATGTTTGCATATTTTACCTCACCTAACTGCGCTCCTATGAGTTTGGTTAACTCTAACGGCCCTATTTGTCTAACTCCCCCATCTCCCTCAAATCTAACCACTATATTCAACACTTCTGTAAAATCCTTTCCTCTACCCTCACCATCTGACCCGCTTGAGCTACCTCCCCTCCCTTTCTTCCTCTTAAGCCCCTTCCCCCCACTTTCCCTGCTCTTTTTCTCCACCTTTTTTCACCCTTCTCCCCCGCTCTCCCCTCCATCACTACACTCCATACTGTCACTATCCGACTCCTTTCCTTTGGCATGGCCGTTCCAGTGGCGGCTCTACCACTAGGGGCGCTAGGGCGCCGACCCACCTGCTGGCCAGCTGCTGTTAAATCAGAGAAGAAGACAATAAAACTTTTTCGTTTGTGTTTTATAGCCCTATAAATAATATAAACATGTTTAAAATTAATAATATTTACTCATTTTAAGTATGTTTGTATTTCCAATGCACAATATAACGTTATTATCTAAATTAAAAAAACATCGGTTTCCAGAGCAGGAAGTGACATCACGTTTTTTTTTTTTTTTTTTTTTGTACTTCTCGGCCCGGGCTATACGCGATAGCGCTCTGAGTGCGCGTCACAGTTTGATCGCTGTCTCCGTCACAGCCAATCAGTGCATACGGCGTTGTGCGTTGAAATATGACTATTATGTTGGAATCCGAGCGCGATTTGAAGCGGTCTAGAAAGCAGCGTGAACTTCCGTGAGAATTTCCATAGCCGCATTTCGCGGAGACGCTCTCTGATTGGCCGACGCCAGTATTTTTTTCCATGGCAGAATTTCACAGAGACGATCTCTGATTGGCCGAATCCAATTTCTAATGTTCCAATTCTAGCTTCTAGCTTGGTTCCTGGTACTAGGACTGTTGTTTGTCTTAGAGCGTGCCGTGCCGTGACTGCAAGTTCTTTAGACTGTTAAGCTTAGGCACTCTTTCAAAGTTGGTTAAGGTTAGAGTTTGTCATCTTAGAGCATGGCGATAGAACGCCAGGTAGTTTGCAGTCTGTTCGAGCGGAAATGGACAAAGGAATGTACTTGTTGAGTGTTGTGCTAACGTCGACGAGCTCAGCTGAGCTAACACTTGGCTAACAAGCTATATGGCGGATTACACACGTTTATCAAGCTCTCCTGCCCTGGACGTTTCAACTAAACAGTGAGTCTCTCTCTCTCTCTCTCTCTCTCTAACGTTAGTAGTACTAGGCTGGTGCGGGCTAACTGGCTATCGTTCTGGGAGCTAACGTTAGTAGTACTACTAGGCTGGTGCGGGCTAACTGGCTATCGTTCTGGGAGCTAACGTTAGTAGTACTACTAGGCTGGTGCGGGCTAACTGGCTATCGTTCTGGGAGCTAACGTTAGTAGTACTACTAGGCTGGTGCGGGCTAACTGGCTATCGTTCTGGGAGCTAACGTTAGTAGTACTACTAGGCTGGTGCGGGCTAACTGGCTATCATTCTGGGAGCTAACGTTAGTAGTACTACTAGGCTGGTGCGGGCTAACTGGCTATCGTTCTGGGAGCTAACGTTAGTAGTACTACTAGGCTATCGTTCCGTGATTTGTTTACTTGGTAACACGGGTTGCTAAGGAATTTAGGTTCGAGGTTGAAGAAATCTCTCTCTCTCTCTCTCTCTCTCTCTCTCTCTCTCTCTCTCTCTCTCTCTCTCTCTCTCTCTCTCTCTCTCTCTCTCTCTCTCTCTCTCTCTCTCTCTCTCTCCCTCTCTCTCTCTCTGCTTAACGTTAAACGTTTGTAAATAGTTTTTTTAGGAGCAGTACTACTGCTGGCCATTCATGAAGCGAGACATTGCTGATTGTTTATTTATCGATGGCTCATTGATTTAACTACTGCAGCTCTCTCGGATTGAAAATACGTGGATCAATATCGTCTATGTTTGAATGAATGAATGAGAACTTTATTAACAGATTGCAGAATGGGTACAATACAGTACGGCTCAATACACACAATTGTTAAGGGGATGCAGACCAGAGAAAGACGTTTGTCTTGTTTACATCAGGGTCCCAGATTTTCGATTCATATCGATAGTTTAATAGCTAGCCTTGGCTCGTTTAACAATATGCAAAATATGTGTACAGCCCTGTACTCATACTGAAGTTATTCTTGGTATATAATAGGTCTGATTGTGTAACGAATCGATTCCACGTCGCGCTGTGTGTGAGAGAGAGAAGGAGAGAGGGAGAGATCTGCCTGTGTTTGTAGACGGGCGAGTTTTGTTTCTAACTTTTCTATGTATATATTGTGTTTCAAGTTGTGAATTAGAGTCTAGACTATACTTTATTTGACTGGTTGTGTGTTGTTGTAGTAACAGCTGAGCGACTCGTTCATAAGAGCCGATTCATTGCCGTGAGCGTGAGTCGAATCGCTCACGTCTTGCCATGAGTGTTGCGTGGTACTGTACTGTACATGTTTGCATTTTGCAAAATGTTTGGTATAGCGCCCCCTAGTGGCGAATACCCACCGGCCGCCACTGGGCCGTTCCCATCCCATTCCCGCCCCCCCCGAATATACAGTACGACAGCGGGAGCCCACCCTCCACGCTGGTGCCGCCGCCATGTCTCCGTATAAGTTCACCTACTTTCTGTCTGTCACAACAACAATGCGTGTAGTCACCCCAGCCAGCTCCCGTGTCGGCCATCTTGAAAAATGGCCACCATCTTGAAATTTCAAATGTCTCGGATAATTTTCTTGTCAAGTGACTAGGGGTGTATATTTGACCCCACAACGATTCGATTCGATTACGATTCTTCAGGCAATGATTCAATGCATCATGAAATCTCTTAACCTCTTTAGCCCGAGCGGTCCATCGGCGGACCGCAAATGACATCATAAATCAATCTCTCCAGACTGTATGACATTAAGTAGCATTTATTTTTCAAATGTATCCAAGAGTAAAGACCCTAACCATGTCACAACAGCAGTCATAGTGTATATATATTTTCAGAAATACGTTTGTTTACCAATAGGTTAAAGTGTTATTAGTGAGATTTTAGTTTATGGAATGTCTTAATAATTTAGCGAATATCCACCATTTTTTATTAGCAGCCGTCGCCAGTTGTAATATGAAGAGAGGGCATCCAGAGCTCTCAATGAGCGTTGAAATTTCGAAAAACGACCTTTCCCAGCCAATTCCAGCTTCCTGCAAGCAAACTTCTGTATGCATTTTATTTTTATTTCTCTGGATTCTCTATCACAAAACTGAACGTTATCGGCATAGATTGGAGCACAGTTAGTGTGTCTACCTTCTGTGAACATTTAGAAACAATCCCTGTTGCATTCCGATCCACAATGGCGGAGCCATATCGATTATAAGAATGGAACTGTACATACAGTAGATTTCATTCACGGTTCTTCAGTGCATGCCTGGAGATACTAAATCCAATTTGAACTCTGCCACTTGAAAGAGGAGATTTGGCCCGATTCATAGATGTGCAAGTTGGCTATAATAAGGTAATTTATAGGCCTGATATTCTATATCCTATAATAATATTTCAAATTGCATGTGTCCGGGTGGCAGAATTCAGTACTGTATCTACAAAACATTACATTTAATCATCTTCCCTTTTTTCATTTGTTTAGATTTTTTGTACACATGATCTCAAGAATGTGCTGAACGAGCTCAGTGGCAGTTTATGTCTGGTAATTTTTAGCATGGTGTTATTCACTGTCAAAGATGCAAAGAAAAATCATAATTTATATTCTCATTTGTTTCATCACAATTTACTCAAGCCTAGTAACAGACAATATTTCTGACACTGGGAATACATTCCATGAGATCCATATATCTCCCTAGATACCAAGAACATGCAAATGGACCTCGTAGAAGTGGAGCAATCTTCCATTTACTTAGGTATGTATTTTTAGATACCCATGTACATGTCAAAATACTTCCCAAAGGTCAGTGAATACCACAACCATAACACCAGAGGGAGCTCCACAAATCATGTTAAACCCAGATTCGGCTCAAACAAGGGACTAAACACGTTTCGCAATTATGCCACATCAATGTGGAACGCCCTACCCAAAGCTGTAAAGGAATGTGAATCACTACCCACTTTCAAAACCAGGCTCAAAGAACACCTACAGGAGACTGCAATAGACCTGTCGCTAAACCACGCCCCAAATAGAATTTGTCCAATCATATCACAGCGAAAATCCTCGCTGGCAGAAAACTCAGACATCACCTGAAACGCTGTTTGTAGGGCGCATCAAACCAATACCAGATGTCTGTGATCGAAACCACTGTGAAGAGTTCAGTTTCTATGTTTATTATCTAGCTAATATCTGATGGTGAAACGCTGTGCATGGGGTACCTGTAATTCAGACACCAGGTAGTGGTACCCTGAAAGACTGGATGGAGGAGTATATTTTCCGAAGCCCAAAAGAAAATCAACAAATGCAAGCGATGAATTCTGCTGTGTCGTCGACCACATACACAACTGAATGTGAAGACAATTTCCAAGGACACTTATGTTTGCTCAAAGGTAAGGTCAATTCATAAAGACATCATATTTGACGGCATGTATTAGAAACGTAGCTAACGTTAGCTGCCAACTAGCTAGCCAGCTAGCTAGCTGGTGTTATCCTAGCTAGCTAGCTACAGTGTTATCAACATCAACTTTGCTGTCATTAATTTGCTGTCTGACTTTTCTTCCTCGCTAGTTAGCTGGTGTTTTTAGCTAACTTAACGTTTGCTAACTGTCTTTTGTCCAGATGGGGAGCGCCGGCCTATGGAGCAGCCTCCCCCAAGCCCAATGGAAGAAGGTGGACAAGAGGAGCGAGATGAACGATTGAGAAATCAACAAGCACAAATCGAATTTTATAAATACTGTTCTGAGACATAATCAAGTACCAAATAGATTAACACCAGAGGTCTTGCAGCACAGCCGTGTACCAGCCTATTTCAAATATGCCACTGGATTCACTTATGATCAATTCAATAATCTATGTACTGTGTTTAGTATACCTAGCAGTGAAACAGCACAGCAAACTACTGTAGCTGGTACTGTAGCTGGTACTATAGATGGTACTGTAGATGGTACTGTAGCTGGTACTGTAGATGGTACTGTAGCTGGTACTATAGCTACTACTGTAGCTGGTACTGTAGATGGTACTGTAGCTGGTACTGTAGATGGTACTGTGGCTACTACTTAAGTAAAAGTAGAGAACTATTTGATATTGAATGTACTGTATTAAGTTTAAAAAGTAAAAGTACAGTACATATTCTATAGGGTGTTCTTGTATTTCAGTGCATTCAACCCTCGATATATTGACCTGAAGGTTGTTAAAGTGGTCCAGTTATGCTGGTTTAAAATGTTAAAGAACTTAATCTTCATCAATTTATGCCATGTCTTGTATGCTAAATCTTTTTTGTGGGGAGGCTCAGATATATGTAGTTGAGTAAAATGTACAATATTTACTTTGAAATGTAGTGGAGTGAAAGTACAAAGTTCCCTATAATTAAAATACTCAAGTAAAGTACAAGATACAAGAACATTTATTTAAGTGCAGCCCTGACACGAGGCTGAAGTTCTTGCTATCATGGCCGACTTGTGAGGCTAATAGTGTTTGAAGAGTTTCATTCCAAAATAAGGCTTTAGTAATGCAGTCAGTAGAGTGCAGAAAACAACAGTTGCTGATATTGCAAATGTCAACAGACCAGGCTAATGGAGGTACTAGAAGAAAGGTTACAGGGTAACCAAAATCAACATGTTTCTCCTTCCAAGGGTCATCAATAATCACAGCAAATGTTGTGACTGTATGACTAACAGGTCAGGAGATTGACAATGTAGAGGATGTGCATCCAGCGATAACATTTTAATTCGATTTGTGAACTATGGGTCTGCGGTTGGGACAAAATCAATTTTAAGCCTCATCACAGCATTCATTTGGCTACAAGAATATAATGTTAAATTACCATAGATGTATCACAACAACACATGATATTGTTCGCTATTCCAGCACTGTTTGTATTTTATATCGTACATCCATTTGTGTAACTGTAAATCCATGTATATTTATTGTATATATTAAAAATAGTGGCTATTTATGTACACTTTAGTTGTGGGTTTTCTTTTCTAATCAGAGTGATCTATCTTGAGAATGTGTTGTATATGCATTTATTTATATTTATATTAAATATAACTTATACTTAGTGTTATAAGAAAAGCTATGTCCTGTACCCATACACTGTGATTTACAGGTATTTTGGTAAATGGTAAATGGCTGTATTTATATAGCGCTTTTATCCAAAGTGCTTTACAATTTGTTTCTCATATCTTACCCATTCACTCACACATTCACACACCAACGGTGGAGGCAACCATGCAAGGTGCCAACCTGCTCATCAGGAGCAATGGGGTTAAGTGTCTTGCTCAAGGACACTTCGACACGCTCCCCGGGAGGAGCAAGAATCAAACCAGGAACCTCCGGATTACCAGACGACTGCTCTACCTCCCAATCCACTGTCGCCCCCTATTACTAGGTCTATTTTATTATTAGGTATTTCTACTTTGGTCTATATCACTATACATTTAGAGTTAGTGTAATCAATCATTTGACCTGATGTACACTAGAATGTGCAGCATACCATTCAGATTCAGATTCAGATTTCTTTATTCACCATTTTGTACAGGTACAAAATGGAACGTGATTTGACATTACAGTGCATGATTGATTTTTTCACAAATAGGAACAACATAATAATAATAATGATAAATAAATAAGTAAGTGCAAAACAGGACAGAACAGTGAGACAACAATAAGACAGTAAAGTGCAGTGATAGGGGACATGGAAACAGTGCAGCACAGTTCAAGTCCAGAGGTCCAGCCTGACGTCTCACCCCTTTATGGAGGAGGATTGTTGGCATATTTACCTGGGTCACAAAAGAACCAACATAGCATGTTTACAAAAGAGGTGGATTATTCTGGTTGCAGAATGACAGCTCTCACTTTTTTCCTCATTCCCTCCCCCATCTAGTGACACAGCTGTCGGGTCTAGCTCGTATACTGCGTTGGACCACAAGCCTAAACTAAAAGTATCAGCAATAGTAGTAATCATGGATTATCGTCATAGTTCTTGTAATCTTCAATCAAGTCAACTGTAAGTAATGCTTGAGAGTAGCTAGCTAGCTAACGTTATCTATAGCTAATGCTTGCATCACCATGGAGGTCTAAGGTAATAATGTGTTAGAAATTACTACCCCTGCGGCCATCGTCAACAGTCATTCACGGTCGACTTTTTCAGAGTTTTCAAAGGGGGCGTGGCTTAGCGATAGGTCTATTCGAAACTGGCCCCTGTAAATGTCCTAACCCAAAAAATAAAAACGTATATCTGGGGTAAAACAATAACCTCCGTCTTCTTTAAAATATGGCGCCCTTCTTCACCACGCCAATCTCTCTTGATCAAGAGTCACATGAGCTCCCTTGCTCACCTGCAAGAGTATTTCTTTTCAACACTCCCATCAACAAAGCCCACTGACAGCCAATCATATACTTATCATGTTATTGGAACTGGAAGTGACCGTAACACTATCCTAACATAACAAATCTATTGTTTTTTATTCATTATGGAAATTATATGCCAGTAATATGTGAGCAGTCAGAATGACAGTCAGGCCTTTATTGAAGTTATGGAATTCCAGTCAGTCTAGTGTTTAAATAGAAGGCACTGCATTCTCCAACAAGCATGTGCAAACATGTTGTTTTGCCTTTTAGAGAGAAAGTGCCCTTTTTCTCTCTTTTTTAAATAAATAAACAAATTCCTGTTTGCCTGCTCTGCCGAACAGATATATTGATTGAATCAAAATATCAGGTTGGGAGATTGATGCTGCAAGTCCCAGGCGATGCCCTCTACAATCCCTCCCCCCTGGTTTCCTGCTATATATGGTGAAAGAAAGCACACACGCATGCGCATAAATCATAGGCACTGGACAGCGTGAGTCAGTCAGTGTGATGAGTTACTTTGAGGCAGACATCAGGTATGTGTCCAATAAAATTGGCCAAACAAAGTATAAATATACTGTTCATTTTATATTGATATTGAAATGCTTTAGGAATAGCTTGACACTATTTACAAGTACTGTATGATCTGTAACATTTTAGCGTTTCACGTTATTGACGACTCTCGAGGCAGAAGTTATTTCTCACTTTGGTCCTTTATTCACAGTTCTCAGATACAGCTTTGGTTCCATTGCCTTATCGCTACCACTTCCCATGCCTCAAGAGGCCGCACCCTAGGTGCCACACCCTCTTATAGTCTTCCCAGGTCAGCCCAGGCCCCCTCCCCTCTGCCAATCCCCGGCCCGCGCGACCAACAGCGTCGCCTGCCAGCCCCAGGTTGGCAGAGTGCAGAGTAACAGCTCGGCTGACCAATCCCACAAATCCCAGGGTCGCTACAGATCTATGCTTGAACTATTTACCAATTGGAAATGTGCCAACTAGCTATTGTTAGCGTTGATACCGTTAGCTAGTAATGTGGGGTAACGTGTGGAATATGGTCGCAACATTTGGTATGAAATCTATGGCAGAGGACAGTATAAGTTGAGATATTTCACCTCTTACTAGAGCTGCTCCTGCTGTTGCTGCCAATGTCAGCATTGTCAGATTTTCCATCTTCCCTCATTGAAAAGTAATGATATCCAGTTTGCTGAGCCACCTATCATAAACTGGCACAATATGAATGCAACAGGCCATCTACTGATCGCTTCCTGCTGGCATCTTTATGCATGCGTTGCGGAATGAAAAATATGTATTTTGACCTCCACCGCTGAGCCCGCAAGGAATAATGGATATAACTTGTCCTCCTCACTATTTAAAATATCCCCATATCTTGTCTACTTTGCATAGAAACAATTGTAAGTCGTCAGTAACTTTTCTGAGAACACCATTCCGTATTCATATTGCTTCTTGTGCTCCAGTAATGGAGATTGAGTAGTACAGTATGTCCATGCGTATGGAGGGAGTGACAGGCGGGCGGCTTCTCTTCCACGTTCTGTACAGCTAACGTTAATTTAATGCTTGGTCTATCTAATATTGTGGTTGTAATCCTATGAGTTCTCTGTTATTGTAATTTCGTCCATCACCACCTCTGAATCAGTCAAAATATATATTCCATCAGACTCACTTTTCGCTCAGTGTACACATATTTTGTTCAGGGTCTCTATAGAGTTTCCGTGGGTGGGTGTGTGTATGTGTGCACACACATGCACTTTTGAGTGTGTGTGCATGTGTGTTTTATGTGTGTGTGTCTGCCTAATATGTATCAGACGTTGTCAAAATACAGTTGCGTCGCCATATGCAATTTTTCCCTCACTCTCACTAGAAAAATCATGTGCACAAAAATCATGAACAATCAAATAATGTGTTTTTCCTTCTGCAGGTGGGCAATCACACCCCCACAGAGGCCCCATCTCCACCGAAACACACACATTTTCTCATCCACCCTCCATCATTCCCTGGGCATCAAATGCGGCCTTGGTAAACTCCATAATGATCAAAAAACAAATTGACACTCAATTCTCTAAAATACAAATACTATTTATAACTTTAAAATGTTACACTTAAATTCCTAACTAAATTGGTGTTTATATACATTTTTCACACTATATCAAATAGAGTTTTATATTATTTGTAACCATATTTCATTTGATATAATCAGATTGTTCTTAGAGCTGACATACTGCGGAGATCATAATATTCACAAGGGAAACTTGAGTGACAGGTGACAGCAGACATGGCTGTGATACCATTCTCTCAAGTAAATAGGCAATTTTGCTAATGTTGGCTTGTAACATAGCATTGTCAGGTCTTTGGCGTACACACAATACTAAAATTGACAGATGGCATAGTGAACAGACGGATGGAGCGATCGATCCATCACAAATGAAGGCAGTCGCAGTCAATCTGGAGTCCTCCCGGGCCAAGTTATTAACTGGTTAGCTAACTGCCACTCATGCTTTATCCCTACATCACATTTCTCAAACCATTCATAGATCTCTCTTCCTGTTCCAAGCGACCCCCCTGCAAGCATTTAGCTTAATCAAAAAGCTGTTTCATTGTGATGAGTTGTTATTTACAAGCTACCAGCTAGCTAGTTAGCCCCAATTATACAATGGCATGCACATTTCTTGATTCTGATTGGCTGAAACAGTCAAGTTAGACGTTGTTATTTCGTATAACACACTCCACGTGACCCCAGATCCCTCCCACACATTTTTTTTTATTTCTTTTTGAATGAATAGACAAATGGAAGTATGAATAGCCTTTGAACGAATCCTCCAAAAAAGATAGTCAACTGGATTATGTTAGTTCGTTACACATATGTTGGATTATGTAATAGGGTTGTCATGACCCATTGTGAAACAAAATAAAAAAAAAATTGTCAGACCATTGGATTTGATTGATTGAAAATGTTATTAACAGATTGCAGAATGGGTACAATGCAGTATGGCTCAATACACACAATTGTTAAGGGGATGCAGACCAGAGAAAGACTTTCGTCTTGTTTACATCAGGGTCCCCCATTTTCAATTCATCATAACATATATGACATACATGACATACAGATAGACTGATAGTACTGCTCTATACATTTATGACATATCAGATTTACAAATACAGTACTGTTTGTGATACAAAAAGAGTCTAAAAAAGAGAGTATATACATTTGAGGAAGAAACTGTACATTGGAGGAGGTTTATTGTTGTTTATTGTTTAAAAGGATCCCCATTAGCTGTCACCTAAGTGGCGAGCTAGTCTTCTTGGGGTCCACACAGAAAGACAACAGAAAACACAAAACATAACAATATGCAGGGGCGTAGCTGGGGGGGGGGGGGGTAGCTTAGGATGATTCCAAGGGCCCAGCACTCAGGTGTATTTATTGAGGGTCCTACTAATCACCCCAAAGTACGAGAAAATACCCTAAAGTACCCCAAAATACCACAAAGTATACCCCAAAATACCCCAAATTATACCCCAAAATACTCCAACGTACCCTAAAATACCCCAAAATACCCCAAAGTACCCCAAAGTACCCCAAAATACCCCAAAGTATACCCCAAAATACCCCAAAGTACCAGAAAATACTCCAAAGTACCCCAAAATACCCCAAAGTACCAGAAAATACCCCAAAGTACCCCAGAATACCCCAAAGTATACCCCAAAATACCCCAAAGTACCATAAAATACCCCAAAATACCCCAAAGTACCCCAAAATACCCCAAAATACCCTAAAATACCCCAAAGTATACCCCAAAGTACCAGAAAATACCAGAAAATACCCCAAAGTACCCTAAAATACCCCAAAATACCCCAAAATACCCCAAAATACCATAAAATACCCCAAAGTATACCCCAAAGTACCAGAAAATAGTAACTGTGCATCAACAACAATAATAACAGAACAGTATAAAATGTTTGAACAAATTCCAGTAAGGACGGAAGAAAAGAGACAAAGGCTATACATGACAACATAACAGGACATTAACTGTGTCATTACATTACATTCAGGTCCACAAGATGGCTACTTAAAAAACGAGAATACACACTGAACTAGGATGAACAGCTTTTTCAAGCTTCACACCTTGGGCATGGAATGGGCTACAAGACCATATCCACTTAGATACCCTGGTCTCTCTCAACAAATGTAAATCTGTATTACATAACTTCCTACAAAAAAAAATTCGCTGCTTTCTGTAGTCGGGTCCCAACTGCAAAACTGCTAAATTACTGTATTACCCTGTATTTTACTGTCATACACTTTTACTATTATGTAGACTATTCTGTTTTGTGTTTTTGTGTTTACATGTATTGTTGTATATATGCACTTTTATTATGTTCTTGTGTGATGTACCGCACATTATTGCTGTCTGATATATTGCAAATGTTATTGCTGTCATCTTGGCCAGGTCTCCCTTGCAATGGGACTTCCTGGTTAAATACAGAATAAATAATAATTATGTGTCATCTTAAAAAAAAAACATATATATAAAAAATAGAAAAAACGAAATCAAATCTCTTGTGAGCATGCATGAAGTGAACATACTTATGTCTTCACTTTTCTTCTTTTTGAAGTTGTTCGCTCATTTTTTGCCGTTCTTTTTTGGCCAGGCTTTTTGGCTAGCTGGGGTACCACTGGAATGCTCAACTGACCATCATTTGATTCTATTGTTTTAGCCTTAGGTACCATCTTAACTTTCAAGAACTTTAAATATAGCTCATTCTGCTCATCTTTAGTTATAGTGTCCCATATGACATTGGGGACCTCATATCTTTTAAATTCTGGCTTTAAAGTATAATTACCTTGGCCATGAAGGCATCTGCACACATCTATATTTTGAAGTTGAGAAATTTGTTGGAGTTTTAATATCAGATCTGGTAACTTTTGTGGTTTCCAATTAGTAGCCAGCTTAATTACATGATTCGTTGCTTTGATTAGAAAACAACCTATAAGATTCCCTAGATGGGAAAAGCAAGGCATACATACATTAGGAGATGTTTTCAACAAACAGGGTATTTGTAGCTATGATGAAAAAAAATTTAATCTCACCGGTTCCACATATCTTTTTTACGCACAATTATTGTTATGTTTGAAGTCTCACGGTGTTCCATTAAGGATACCAATTGCACACCACAGATACCACAAATGTTTCTATGAAAGAGAGACATCGAGAGGTTTTGTATCAGATTTTTATCATCAATTACTAACGGCCTCGTATGAAACACTCCACCTAGACTCTATTTGGAGGAGGGATATACCAGACCTGGAAATAGATTTTGAGTGGCAAGAAGCCTGGGCAAATGTTCGACTTGCATCAAGGAACCCGGACCATCAACAAATCAATTTTAACTATATCCATAGGACATACTTGACTCCTATAAGACTGAACAGAATGGGTCTTAAACAAGACTCCAAATGCTCCTTATGTACAAATGGGGACGAGGGGACATTTATGCACATGTACTGGGACTGCCCACCAGTTAAGATATTCTGGAAAGAAGTGACCCAGCAATTATCAAATCTCTTAACTCTGAATATACCTGTACACCCCTCTGTATTACTGCTGAATGATGTTTTTGGGTATGCAGTACATCCACAGCTAAAGAGATTGGTTTTATCTGATATTACAGTGGCTAAAAAACTGATAGCATCACGATGGATTCAACCGGAAAAAATGTGCCGAAAGGTCTGGATCCTTACATATCTCGATGTGATTTATCTAGAAATATCTACAGCAAGAATTTTGGGTCTCAATGAATCCAAATTGGCAATGTGGTTAGAAGTGGTGGAGAAAATAAAAGCTAGCATATAATGGTAGTGTCTGGTTAAGAGCGAATGAGAATGGATGGATTATCCATTGGGGGGTCCAGGGTGGGGGGTGCGAGCAAGAGCATATGTGTGTAGGGGAATAGATAGCAGGTATTAGGGGCATATCTTGTATAAGACATTTATTTAAACAGTGATTTAATTTGATGTGCACTGTTAACAATGCTTGTATATCTAATCGTGTGTTGTCATGTTTGTTTATGTGTTTGTTTAAAAAATAATAAAAAAATAAAATACAAAAAAAATGATTCATTGCTTCACAATTATTATTTGTCCAATTATCAGGAATCCATTTCTTTCTGTTCTTTGTCTCCATTATTTTCTTTTTCAATGTAGGTATTAACTTAGAGAAATATGTAGTGAACTCTGGGCAATTTGATTCTATATATGTTTCAAGTTCAAGTACCTTTTCACAAAAGTCATACTCGTTTTTACAGTAGGTAAGAGAATTAGCATTATGGAACAGCTTATTCTCAAGTACTGCTCTCTTTTTTGCGTCCATTCCCACTTTATGTGTTAGATATATGTTTCACATTATCCCGAATATGTTTTGAACACAAAATATGACTCGCTTCAGGAAACAAAGACTGTATGGCCTTTAAAATTGCCCGTTCCTGATCGGATCCAATAACTATGTCCTCACTGATATTTATTTCTGTTGCTAAATATGCCACCGACAACTTTGATTTCAAATGGGCAAAGAAATCATGGTAAGTCTCAAAGCTGCCGTCCCAGTGCAAATACAGTGGCCCAATGAATAATGGTGGCTCTCCAGTCTATTTCTTAAAAAGTTTTGGGTTTTTGAACACAGTCACTGTTAAGAAGCAAGCCCCCAAATTAAATGTGCGATCCACTCCTAAAACAGATGTAGCATCCTGCCCACAACAAAATCTTCTAACATCTTCTAATTGTTCATCAAAGTAAAGGATGTCACAAGGTGGTTTTCCCTTCCTAGAAATGATTTGCTGAACATAATGATTTTCCTGCAACATATTCAGAACTGTCTGAAGCTCATCAGCAGTATTGGTTCGATTACCAGAAGGCCTCTGGTCTTTTGATACTTGATGTTTTATATTCCTGACTTGTTTTAAATCTCGAGGTGCATTTTCCTCATCTTCCATAACTAACTGTGCGTATACACAGTGGCGTCGCGTGGGTAAAATAACAGGGGAAGCCAAAAAAAATTATAAAAAAAAAAATTATTAAATATTTTTATTAATATTTTTTTTTTTTTTTTTTTTTTGTCAAGCAGTCACCATGTACACTACAGTATGGCTCGGCGGCCAGTCAAACTTTCTTTTTATTTATTTAACAGATTGCAGAATGGGTACAATACAGTACGGCTCAATACACACAATTGTATAAGGGAATGCAGACCAGAGAAAGACGTTTGTCTTGTTTACATCAGGGTCATTAATACTGCTGGAGCATTGGTTAATTTTTGGTCCGATTTTTCCTTGCACGATTTTGCGCGCCGCGTGGGAGCAAATTCGAGACACATATTCGGTTGCAAAAAGGTGTCCCACGGTCTCATCTATGGCCGTGAATATTTTCACGCGGATCGGAATCACGTTTCGGCGAGTTTATTCCACGCTTTCTGTTTTCCTTTTCTAAGCATTTTAGGGGCTACATGTGATTGAGTAAAAGTTGCGGGACGTCCAGATGTTTCCACGATAGAAAGCTCGCGTGGATCCCATAATAGGCTCACTTAATACAGCGTTTTTAAAATCACGCAACATTTTCAGGGTCGCGAGCCGACCTTTTCCCCTCGTTTTCGATGATGGAAGTGATTTAGGAAAAGCTTCGGCACGCCGAGAGGTCCCCGTGGATTTAATCTCGCGAGGATCGGGGCAATATTCGGCCCGTGGGAACAGTTACGGGTTAATACAATGTTCAGAGTGCAGAGGGGAAAATATGTTTTCCTCTCAGCCCCGTTTTAAACTTTTAGGGTGTGGCAGTCAGCTCGAATCTGATTGGCTAGAATCGGATTTGGACTCTATAATGCTGGAAGCCTGGAGAAAGAGACCTACCATCTGCCTCCTCTCCTGCTGCAGTGAGCATAGTGAGGCTGACAGTGTGTTAGAGGGAGTGAGAAGGAGAAGAGGGAGACATTAAAAAAAATAAAATAAAAAATAACACAGATGCACAGATGAAAAAGAATGTAAACTATATTAATTTTTTTTTTTTTTTCCATATTTCATATTTGATATTAATTCATATTTTAATATTAGGGAGGCATGGCTTCCGTTGGCTTCCATAAGGATTCGCCACTGCGTATACATCACGAGGTGTCTGGGTTTGCACCGCCTGAGCCACTCTTTCAGTCACCTCTGTTTGTGTTCTGATAAACTGTACTTCTGTATGACAACTATTAAAGAAACTTGAGATGGATTTTTCTTAGCATTTGCATGATAACTGAGTGTTATTGGGAATGTGCCTAGATATTCCCACACTGCAATGTCGGCCCTGTTCACTGAAAAATATCCTGGAGGCCTCTCAATCCATGTTATCCTCCTCATGAAATTAGTATCCCTCTTAAGTTTAGTGTAATAACGGCCCATTATTACAATATATGTTGCCTCTGGTTGTGGGTCTAATTTCTGCCAGACCTTGTTTCTTATCTTGCCATATACCCCCTGTCTAAAATCTACATGTGTCAGTTGACAATTTCTTAGCACATGTTTTTGAGGTGTTACCTGAGGTGCTTTGGGGTACTTTGGGGTATTTTGGGCTATTTTCTGGTACTTTGGGGTATACTTTGGGGTATTTTGGGGTATTTTCTGGTACTTTGGGGGTATTTTTGGGGTATACTTTGGGGTATTTTGGGGTACTTTGGGGTCTTTTGGGGTATTTTGGGGTATTTTATGGTACTTTGGGGTATTTTGGGGAATACTTTGGGGTATTTTGGGGGTATTTTAGGGTACTTTGGGGTATTTTGGGGTATTTTATGGTACTTTGGGGTATTTTGGGGAATACTTTGGGGTATTTTGGGGGTATTTTAGGGTACTTTGGGGGTATTTTGGGGTATTTTCTGGAATTTTCTGGTACTTTGGGGTATTTTGGGGTATACTTTGGGGTATTTTGGGGGTATTTTAGGGTACTTTGGGGGTATTTTCGGGTATTTTCTGGTACTTTGGGGTATTTTGGGGTACGTTGGGGTATTCTCTGGTACTTTGGGGTATACTTTGGGGTATTTTATGGTACTTTGGGGTATTTTGGGGTATTTTCTGGTACTTTGGGGGTCTTTTTGGGTTATACTTTGGGGTCTTTTGGGGTATTTTCTGGTACTTTGGGGTATTTTGGGGTATACATTGGTACTTTGGGGTATTTTGGGGTACTTTGGGGTATTTTCTGGTACTTTGGGGTATTTTAGTGTATTTTGGGGTATTTTCTGGAATTTTCTGGTACTTTGGGGGTATACTTTGGGGTATTCTAGGGTATTTTGGGGTATTTTGGGGTACTTTGGGGGTATTTTGGGGTATTTCCTCGTACTTTGGGGTATTTTGGGGTATACTTTGGGGTATTTTGGGGTACTTTGGGGTATTTTGGGGTATTTTCTGGTATTTTGGGGTATACTTTGGGGTATTTTGGGGTACTTTGGGGGTATTTTGGGGTATGTTGGGGTATTTTGGGGTATTTTCTGGTACTTTGGGGTATTTGGGGGTATTTTGGGGTATTTTCTGGTACTTTGGGGTATACTTTGGGGTATTTTAGGGAATTTTGGGGTATTTTGGGGTATTTTCTGGTATTTCCTGGTACTTTGGGGTATACTTTGGGGTATTTTATGGTATTTGGGGGTATTTTGGTGTATTCTGGGGTACTTCAATCCATGTTATCCTCCTCATGAAATTAGTATCCCTCTTAAGTTTAGTGTAATAACGGCCCATTATTACAATATATGTTGCCTCTGGTTGTGGGTCTAATTTCTGCCAGACCTTGTTTCTTATCTTGCCATATACCCCCTGTCTAAAATCTACATGTGTCAGTTGACAATTTCTTAGCACATGTTTTTGAGGTGTTACCTGAGGTGCTTTGGGGTACTTTGGGGTATTTTGGGCTATTTTCTGGTACTTTGGGGTATACTTTGGGGTATTTTGGGGTATTTTCTGGTACTTTGGGGGTATTTTTGGGGTATACTTTGGGGTATTTTGGGGTACTTTGGGGTCTTTTGGGGTATTTTGGGGTATTTTATGGTACTTTGGGGTATTTTGGGGAATACTTTGGGGTATTTTGGGGGTATTTTAGGGTACTTTGGGGTATTTTGGGGTATTTTATGGTACTTTGGGGTATTTTGGGGAATACTTTGGGGTATGTTGGGGGTATTTTAGGGTACTTTGGGGTATTTTGGGGTATTTTCTGGAATTTTCTGGTACTTTGGGGTATTTTGGGGTATACTTTGGGGTATTTTGGGGGGTATTTTAGGGTACTTTGGGGGTATTTTCTGGTATTTTCTGGTACTTTGGGGTATTTTGGGGTACGTTGGGGTATTCTCTGGTACTTTGGGGTATACTTTGGGGTATTTTATGGTACTTTGGGGTATTTTGGGGTATTTTCTGGTACTTTGGGGGTCTTTTTGGGTTATACTTTGGGGTCTTTTGGGGTATTTTCTGGTACTTTGGGGTATTTTGGGGTATACATTGGTACTTTGGGGTATTTTGGGGTACTTTGGGGTATTTTCTGGTACTTTGGGGTATTTTAGTGTATTTTGGGGTATTTTCTGGAATTTTCTGGTACTTTGGGGGTATACTTTGGGGTATTCTAGGGTATTTTGGGGTATTTTGGGGTACTTTGGGGGTATTTTGGGGTATTTCCTCGTACTTTGGGGTATTTTGGGGTATACTTTGGGGTATTTTGGGGTACTTTGGGGTATTTTGGGGTATTTTCTGGTATTTTGGGGTATACTTTGGGGTATTTTGGGGTACTTTGGGGGTATTTTGGGGTATGTTGGGGTATTTTGGGGTATTTTCTGGTACTTTGGGGTATTTGGGGGTATTTTGGGGTATTTTCTGGTACTTTGGGGTATACTTTGGGGTATTTTAGGGAATTTTGGGGTATTTTGGGGTATTTTCTGGTATTTCCTGGTACTTTGGGGTATACTTTGGGGTATTTTATGGTATTTGGGGGTATTTTGGTGTATTCTGGGGTACTTTGGGGTATTTTGGGGTATTTTAGGGTATTTTAGGGTATTTTGGGGTATTTTGGGGTATTATCTGGTACTTTGGGGTATTTTGGGGTATACTTTGGGGTATTTTAGGGTACTTTGGGGTATTTTGGGGTATTTTCCGGTACTTTGGGGGTATTTTGGGGTATACTTTGTGGTATTTTGGGGTACTTTGGGGGTATTTTGGGGTATTTTGGGGTATGTCCTGGTACTTTGGGGTATTTTGGGGTACTTTAGGGTATTTTGGGGTACTTTGGGATATTTTGGGGTATTTTAGGGTACTTTGGGGTATTTTGGGGTATACTTTGGGGTATTTTGGGGTATTTTAGGGTACTTTGGGGTATTTTGGAGTATACTTTGGGGTATTTTGGGGTACTTTGGGGTACTTTGGGGGTATTTTAGGGTACTTTGGGGTATTTTGGGGTATACTTTGGGGTGATTAGTAGGACGCTTTAGTGATGTTCTCATTGATACTATGTTTGTTTCTGAAGTGTGTGTGTGTGCGTGTGCGTGTGCGTTTGCGTGTGCGTGTGCGTGTGTGTGTGTGTGTGTGTGTGTGTGTGTGTGCGTGTGTGTGTGTGTGAGATATATATAGAGAGAGGGGGGGCTTTGGTAGACTATTGCATTGGTCCATTCATTGAAGATGAACGCAATGCGACATCCTTTACTAGGCTCACCCACCAACAGTGCAGGTGCTGAACTGCTGATCCGAATGTATAGGTAAAAACCATATTATGCGCGCTCGCATTCACTGGGGGTCTACAGATACATTCTTTCATGGGGCCCACAATCTACAGCTACGCCCCTGACAACATGAGATACATATGACAATCACAATTAACAATGATAATCTAAAAACAGTAAAACATTGTAGACATCATTATCAACATCAGAATATTTTGCTCACATATTTAAGTAGTGCATTCTCAGGTGGTATTTGAAAGACACTTTACTATTCAATTTACTTATGTTCAGTGGGCAGTTATTCCAATGATTGATGGCACGATAAACAACAGTCCTCTTTAAAGCATTTGATTTTGGACGTGGTAACATAATCTGTCCATCATCAGCTGACCTAGTAAAATAAGAATGAACCTGACTGCATCTGACAATTTGTTTGTATAAGAAAACAGGTTGAGACGAAAATACAGTGTTCCTGAACAATTTAACTGTGTTGAAAACCAGCCTATTCTCTACCGTTAACCATGAGAGTTGCCGGTGCATAGTTATAGTGTTTGTTCTCATGGAACAATGTAAGACTAACCTTGCAGCTCTGTTCTGGGTAGTTTGCAATTTCTTTAGTTGACCTTTGGATGCAGATGCCACCTGTCCCACAATATATGTAGGGACATAAGAAAGACATTTCCTCACCATGGAGATACCACTCCCCATCTTCTTCACTATGGTATGTGTTGGGTTGGGTAGGTGGGGTGGAGGGGGCGGGGTTGGGTAGGTGGGGTGGGGTGGGGAAACTGTACATTGGAGGTGGTTGGGTGGGGTGGGGGGGGGGGGGGTTGGGTAGGCCGGGTGGGGGTAACTGTACATTGGATTATCGACGAAACCTTACTTGGTCCCAAGAAGAGGGTCTCGTGTATTATTGGGTTAGGACATTTACTGTACATTGGAGGGGGTTGGGTTAGGACATTTACAGGGGCCAGTTTCGAATCGCAGTCTCCCGTAGGTGCTCTTTGAGAGTGGTTTTGAAAGTGGGTAGTGATTCACATTCCTTTACAGCTGTGGGTAGGGCGTTCCACATTGATGTGGCATAATATTGCGAAACGTGTTTAGTCCCTTGTCTGAGCCGAATCTGGGTTTAACATGGTTTGTGGAGCTCCCTCTGGTGTCTACTAGTGGATCTACTATTGGATCTACTTTCTCTGTGGATGGTTTTGTGAATAAATCTCCATTATGCTTCAATTACTGTGTGTTTATTGTATAGCAATAAGGTTGGGTGAATTGGGCCATTGTATAAAAGCATTACATCACTTGAAGTCGTGTGTTATACACTAATTAGATCACACCTAGGGGGGTCTAATGACCCTCCACTGTGCGTCGGGCCTAACAACCACCCATAGGCGTGATCTAATGAGTATAACACACTCCTGCGCATGATGTAATGCTTAAATGGAGCCTGGTCACTCGGAAGGTCGAGACGAGGCCACACTGCATACGGCCTTCAGTCAGGAAACACTGGTGCCTTGCTTCTCCGACCCCACCACTATAAGGCCATTTGGACTGAATGCAACACTAGATTCACATGACCTGTGATGTAGCCTGAAACTCAAAGAATGTTTGGCTAGTTCTTGGACTTCAGCGCACTGCTGACCAGTTATTGGACTTCAGTGCACCGCTGATCAGCGCACCAGCTAGATGTCTTCAAAGCACAAATGCAGAATTTTCTTCGCTGGCGCAACTAAAAACTAGAAATTGTCATGAGGTGTGAGCACTTGCATGTCTTCCTGGCATTTGTTTAGAATATAATCTAATGCAAATTGTCAATGGAGCAGCTCCCCCCAGGTTGTGTCTGCATGTACATTCATAAGGACATCAAATTCATTAACCGTAATTGAAACCGTATGGGTGGAAATTCTATTTGAAAGGGCTAAATCTGTTCTAGTCGGCACAATCTACAGACCGCCAGATCAAAATGGCTTTTATGATCCTCTAGATGTGTGCTTAGATGGAGCTGAGGATGCAGAAAATATTCTTATTGGGGATTGGAACACGGATATGCAACAAAAAGATGCACCCGTCTTCAAATCCTTCAATAGGTTTTGTGATCTGCACGGCATCAGCCAGCTGATCACCCAACCCACACGTATATGTGAATCAACTCAGACTACCATTGACTTCATCCTGACCTCTGACAAGTCCAAGATCTCCAATAAAGGGGTTATAGCATGCGGGTTAAGTGATCATTATAATGTAGCTTCATCCTGAGTCATGCTAGCGAAGCTCCAAGCTCAATTTGGTTAAATTAAAACTAGAAAGAAACCATTTCAGAAGTACTTATAATTGTATTGATATATATGCTGTACGATAAAAACATGGTCTATATACATTTTGACTGCTTTTGAGAGTTTAATATGGAATGTAAGGAATGTTCGCATATGCTAGTGCACTTTAGCCTAATTTAGCATAAGACAGATGGATATTCCCACGTGCTGTGATAAAGTAGCCTACTTTAGCTTAGCATTGCTAAAAGTAGCCTGCTTGATTATTCATTCTAAAAGCAATGAAAAGATGATGAAGCGATGAAAGATGGTAAATAGCTTTTATTTTCTGAATGCCTGTATAACGCAGGCCAGGTTTTTCTAGCACACCGTTCCACCCCTGGGAGGAGTTCCCAGGAGTGCCGACCGACCACCACTCATCACGTGTGCCCACGCGGGACGAGGCAGTGTGCCGGACCAACACAAGATGGCGACCCACTGAACCTCAGATCTAGATCAAGGCTATACCCCCGCCTGATATGATTACCCCTGTTGCCTCAACACCCTGTTGCCTCAACAGCCTGGTAGGATTGTGAAATTACCTTCCTCATTCCCAGTGAGGAAGTGGATCAGGAATTAACCAACTAATTGAACTTGAGTCACAAGAACTTCCAAGGACCATCATATCCTTTTCTATGATACGAACTGATTGAACGAGAGCTTCAAGGACTTCCAAGGGTTTTTGACCCCGTTTCACCTTTTGTATTTTGATATTGTATCTTGTATTTGATTGATGCACATTTTATATATGGGTTGGTACTGATATTTCTCCTGTAAGAAAGGAGAGTTAAAGGGTAAATGCACCCAGTAAGATACTTGAACCACTGATATTTCTCCTGTAAGAAGGGATAGTTAAAGGGTAAATGCACCCAGTAAGATACTTGAACCACTGATATTTCTCCTGTAAGAAGGGAGAGTTAAAGGGTAAATTCACCCAATAAGATACCTGAACTACTGATGTTCTCCTGTAAAGAGGACGAGTTAAAGGGTAAATGCACCGAGTAAGATACTTGAATCTCACTGATAACATATTGATTATAGTTGAATCACTGATGGTTCTCCTGTAAAGAACAATGGTTTAAAGGGTCATTTCACCTGATAAGGTATTTGCATTCCTATAACCTTGAATTTTTCTACTGGTACTTTGTTCGTATTACACCTGCAAAGGAAGAGTTTAAAGGGTCATTTCACCTAATAAGGTACTTGCATTCCCTGCACACTTAAAGGTTTAAATTAATATGTTTGATAAACTGATATAGAGTTTACTGAATGATAAACTGTTATAGAGTTTACTGATCTGCAATTGCAGAAGAAAGATAATGAGTTACTCACGAAAAAGGGATACATCTAATGTCCAACTTTAAAACTAGCTTCTAGCTAGTGATAACCTCAGAGACGTCTGTACCGAACCAAATGTGTTGATCCAATCAACCTAGAACCTGATATCGAACTAACCCTCATGAAAGAAGGAGTGGTTAATGAAATAACCTAAATGGGATACTTCACTTTAGCTCACTGTTACTGTATGTATTGCAATTGTCTAGCTAGCGCGCTTGTTGTGAATAAACTACCGGTCACTGTTATAACCTTGTCTCTGGTCTACTACTCCTTTAACTGTGTATATTACTCCTCTCCTCATTCGAACCTAGAACTGGTCCGTGGCGAACAGCTGTTACTGTTAGTGACAGAAGTGCTACACATGTGTGAGAATCTAGACTCGCTGTGAGCATGTATTGTCTAGTTAGTTGTGAGACAGTGTCCATGCAGTTAGGAAGCACATAACTTTTTGACCGTAGTCCATTGATCCTAGTCCGGTCTATATCCTATGAAGAACGATGTTGTATATTTTGTGACTGCCCAAATGAAAGTAAAGAACCTTCAAACGTATGCTGTAGTCCGTGAGTGTACATCATAATTGTGGATACAGAGTTGTATTAGCCATTGGACACGAGTCTGAAACGTTTTAGCAACGATTAGCATGTGGACTCGTGACGACAGCTAGAAACTAACGTTACTTTGCTGAGCTAAACTGGATGACCTTGCTAATAGCAAACGGCAAGATCAGAAAAATGAAACAAATAAGAACATTGTGCATGTCAACTGAATAAAGAAAATTGTCTGGATCTTTATCAAAAAGTGTCTCTCAAGTGACACCTGAAGAATATACTTCAAAGAGTAAAATTATTACCGTTCTCAAGTTGCTTATCTCCTCATTGCCCAACAACAAAGATGGACGCCCATGATACTGCAATTACAGAAGCCAAGGCTGCCAGTCAGCCTGGTAGTGAGAGTGCAGTTACACAGACTGTCCGCAAGAGAGAGCTAACACCCAAGGGATTAGAGGAAAAGCTGAATGGTCTTATAAAATTCAGGAGATGCAAGCTAGGACAATTGCCTGCAAAATCAAACGAAATAGAACTTCTAGCAAATGAAGAAGAATGTGTGCCTGATATAACTACAGTGCAAAGGGAAATAAAAATGTATGATACATTCTATCAATAATTTATTAACCTTAATTATTTAGTGCTGTTATATCTCAGTGAAGAAGAAAATAATGGTGATCAAGAATTTTGGTTTCAGCCTAAAGCAGATAAATGTGAACAATTTATCACAAAAATAGAAGAATGGATTCAGGCTGCAATATGTAACAATGAGGTGACAAGTAAGGACAGTGTGTCTAATGTAGCCACAGCGGTCTCTACTACAAGTTTGGCGTGCATTAAAGAAGAAGCCAACAGAGCTGCCCTCATGGCACAGAGGACAGCCCTGACAGAAATACAGGCATTAGAAAGAAAATAAGCAAAGCTTAAAGCTGAACAGGAACAGTTAGAGATCAATACAGCTCTAGCAGTATCCAATGCGAAAATCAAAGTGTATCAGGAATGTGAGGAACATCGGAGCAACGTGATCAGGAACAAACGCATGTTGACTACGCTTCTCCAGGTAAAATCTGAGTCTGAAGCTGGGTATGGCTGCATGAATGGCGCCCAACCCACAAAAGAAATAAATGTCCACGTTTCCAGTGAAAAGTACATCCAAGCAAAGAAATGCTCAGCTGAGACCTGATAAGGAACAATACGATGATTATCAACTACACGATGACAGTCCGCAACAAATGGACAGTGCTAGAGAAATATATCGGCTCATGCAGCAACAGACAGACCTCACTGAAATGCTCGCAAAGAACCAGGAGCTCTCTCGCTTGCCACAAAGAGACGTGCCAGTGTTCAGTTGAGAACCATTAGAGTTCAGATCCTTTATGAGAGCTTTCAATCATGCTATTGATGCACAAGCCGACAGCAGCGCTGACAAACTGTACTTCTTAGAGCAGTACACCAGAGGGGAACCACAGGACCTCCTGAAGAGCTGCCACCATATGACTGCAGCGCGTGGATATTCAGAGGCAGTGAGGCTGCTTCACGAACGTTACGGAGACCCGCTAAAGATCGCAGACGCTTTGATAAACAAGGCTTGCAAGTGGCCGTTGATAAAGTCAGAAGATGGGAAAGCCCTCAGTGCTTTTTCAGTGTTTCTCGTGAGCTGTCGCAACGCTATGGAAGATGTCGATTATATGGAAGAGATGGACAATCCAACGACCATGAGGCCGGTTGTTGCTAAGCTGCAATTCAAGATGAGAGAGAGATGGAGAGTTCATGCATATGACCTTCAACAACGCCGTCGGAGGCGAGCCAAGTTTACAGATCTGGTGAGCTTCGTCGGTCGCCAAGCAAAGATCACATCTGACCCTCTCTTTGGAGATCTCAACTCTGCAACAGCCAACAAGAAAGATACAAAGAAACCTCAGCACGGAAAGAAAAAACAAAAAGAAGCTAAAAGGGGAAGCAGCTTCGCAACCAGTGCTGAACAAGTGGATGATGAAAAGGCGAATCATCAAAGTCAAAATATGCTACATCCGTCAACTGTGCGTTTACAAAGCCATGTGTCTTCTGTGAAAAAGGTCACACCCTGGAAGAATGTCGCAAGCTGAGAGAAAAACCACATGAGGAAAGAGTGGAGTTTCTGAAGAGGAACGGCTTCTGTTTCGGCTGCCTGGTGAAAGGTCACCTTAGCAAGGAGTGTAAAAAGAAAATGACATGTGAACACTGTTCCATGAAGCATCCCAGCATGCTACACTTTGCAAAGCAAGACAAAGGTGCAAAGGAGAAGACAAGGGAAGTTGCCTCAAAATGAGATGAACCCGCCTCCCAAGAAAACGCAGCCAGTACAGAAGTAAACAAAGTGCTAAGTGCCTGCACTAGGGCCGGAGACAACTGCGTGATCGCCATAGTGCCCGTCAGAGTAAAGAACAAGAAAAGCAACAAAGCTGTGGAGGTTTATGCATTCATGGACCCAGGCAGCTCTGCAACGTTTTGTACAGAGACACTGGCAAAGCGATTGAACATTCAAGGCAGAAAGACTTAGCTAGTGCTAAGCACCATCAATGCAAAGAAGCGAGTGGAGAGCTACATCCTCACTGACTTGGAAGTTAGTGGGTTAGAGGAGAAAACCTCCATAATTATCCCGGTCCCAAAAAAGAACTCCATTAGTTGCCTGAATGACTACCGTCCAGTCGTACTCACCTCCCTACCCATGAAGGTCTTTGAAAAGACACTCAAGCCCCACATCATCTCTAGCCTCCCTCCCGGACTAGACCCCCACCAGTTCGCCTACAGAGCCAACAGGTCCACGGAGGACGCCATCGCCACGACTCTCCACTCTACCCTGTCCCATCTGGAGAGAGCGGGGGGCTACGCACGGCTGCTCTTCGTGGACTTTAGTTCTGCATTTAACACCATCCTGCCTGACAGACTAGTGCCCAAACTCATGGACCTTGGACTAAACCATCCCCTCTGCCGGTGGTCTAAGGACTTCCTCTCTGACCGCCCCCAGAGGGTCAGAATAGGCCCCCACACCTCCACAGCCATCAGCCTCAGCACCGGATCCCCCCAGGGCTGCGTGCTGAGTCCCCTCTTTTACTCCATTTACACCCACGACTTCACCGCAGTCCACCCCAGCAACACCATCATCAAGTTCGCTGACGACACCACCGTGGTGGGCTGCATCACAAAAGGTGACGAGACCGCGTATCGCGATGAAATAGAGCAGCTGTCAGCCCTGTGCAAGGATAACAACCTACAGCTGAACAAGCTAAAGACCCAGGAGATGATCGTGGACTACAGGAGGAAGAAGACTGACATACAGCCCCTGTATATCGACGGGGGATGTGTGGAGAGAGTCTCGGTCATCAAGTTCCTGGGTGTCCACCTGGAGGATGACCTGACCTGGAGAATCAACACCACGGCGATAGTAAAAAAGGCACAGCAGAGACTCTACTTCCTGAGAGTACTAAGAAACTACCACCTCAGACAAGACCTGCTTGTGTCTTTTTACCGCTGCTCCGTGGAAAGCATCCTCACCTACTGCATAAATGTGTGGTTCCTCAGCTGCACAGCCGCAGAGAGGAAGGCGCTCCAGAGGGTCGTCAACTCGGCCCAGAAGATCATCGGCTGCCCCCTCCCCTCACTGGAGGGACTATACAACTCCCGCTGCCTCAAAAAAGCAGTAAAAATACTGAAGGACCCACACCACCCGGGCAACAAGCACCTCGTGCGGCTGCGCTCGGGCAGGCGTTTCAGCGTCATGCCCACCCGGACTAACAGACTGAAGTTTAGTTTTTATCCCAGGGCCATATGTGCACTAAACTCAGCTAAATTTTAAAACAACAGTCTCCTTGCACCCCCCCCCCCCCACGCACACGCACACACACACACAACATTAAGAGATAGTGCAATTATATTTTATACCCCCCTTTTTATTAATGTTATTTACGCCCCACACTGTTTTTATATTTAACACTGTGTTTAGGACTGTTTTTATTCTTATTTTACTAGCACCTAGGGTTGCATTTTTTTATTTCGTTGTAACAACTGTAACAATGACAATAAAGATCTATTCTATTCTAGAATAAGAGCAACGTCAGAAGGAACCGCCCCTTCCTGACAAAAGAAGCCACCCAACTCCTCGTCCAATCAACAGTCATCTCCCGCCTCGACTACTGCAACGCACTGCTCGCTGGCCTCCCGGCCACTGCCACTAAGCCTCTTCAACTCATTCAGAACGCAGCGGCCCGCCTGATCTCAAACCTACCGAAGTCGGCCCATGTCAACCCACTTCTTAGGGACCTGCACTGGCTCCCCATTGCTGCACGAATCCGCTTCAAGGCCCTCGACCTAGCATATCGTGCGGCAAATGGAACCGCTTCCGCCTACCTCCGGTCAATGGTTTCTAACTACACACCCTCAAGACCCCTACACTCTGCATCTTCTGGCCGCCTCAGACCTACTCCTATCCAAGCTCCGGGAGGGTCATCAAAGAGAAGTCGCCTATTCTCAGTCCTTGCCCAACAATGGTGGAATGAACTACCCACCCCAGTTAGGACAGCCAAAACACGTCCAATCTTTCGCCGTCGACTAAACACTTCAACCATTATCTGAATAAAAAAATATATACTGTATATATATATATCTAACCCTAACTAACCGTACTGTCATGCACATTACTACATAAATCTTCCGCTGAAGAGAGCGAGTGTACAAATGTCAAACAATCGAAGTGCTGCTATGCAACGAGCCATAAACCTCAAGACCAAGCTGAAGAGGAATCCTGAGTTCCATGCAGAGTACACCAGCTTCATGTGTGACATGTTTAACGCAGGATATGCAGTGAAAGTACCAACAAGACTGTTAAGTCGTCGATGGGAAAGTATGGTACCTTCCCCATCACGGAGTCTTCCACCCGCAGAAGAAAAATATCTGTGTGGTGTTTGACTGTGCCGCCAGCTACCAAGGAGTCTCATTGAACAGTGAGCTTCTACAAAGACCAGACCTAATGAACACCCTGGTCGGAGTGTTGACTCGCTTCAGACAGGAGCCGATCGCCATGATGGCTGACATCGAAAATATGTACTACCAAGTGCGCGTTCCTGATGAAGACACCGATCTCCTGCGCTTCCTGTGGTGGCCCGAGGGAGACCTCACCCAGGACATCGCTGAGTACAAGATGGTTGTGCATCTCTTCGGTGCGACCTCCTCACCCAGCTGTGCCACATTTGCTCTACAGAGGACAGCACAAGAGAATCGGAACAAGTCTCCACCTGAGGCTGTAGATACAGTTCTCAATAACTTTTATGTAGATGACTGTCTAAAGTCGGTCTCCAACTAAACTCAAGCTATCGCCCTACGAGCAGACCTCACCACATTGTGCGTCGACGGAGGTTTTCGCCTGACCAAATGGACAAGTAACAGTCGCAGGCTGCTTGCGTCTGTTCCAGACAACGAAAGAGCAAACGAACTGAGAGACCTGGATCTTACCAACGATGCTCTCCCTGTTGAAAGGGTCTTAGGAGTGTTGTGGTGCATCGAGTCCGACTCATTCAAATTCAGGATCAATCTTAAAGACAGACCCGTCACAAGACGAGGAATCCTTTCAGTAACCAGTTCTATCTACCACCCACTGGGTTTCCTTGCCCCAGCAATCCTCCCTGCGAAGATGCTCATGCAGCAGCTGTGCAAAAAAAGGCTTGCATGGGACGACAAAATTCCTAAAAAGTTAGCCCAAAAATGGACCACGTGGCTGCAAGAGCTTCACCAACTGTCAGAATTGAGTGTGACCAAATGTGTAAGACCAGTGGACTTCGGACCTGTTGCAGAAGCACAGCTTCATCCTAATAACAAGCCATGGGTCACTAAGGACATCAAAGCCCTACTGAACGAGAAGAAGAGGGCTTTCAACGCAGGTAACAAGGAGGAGGTCAAAAGAGTTCAGGGGCGTCTGAGAATCAACCTCAGAGAGGGCAAAGACAAATACAGGAGGAAGTTGGAAGGTCAGCTGGAGAACAATAACATCAAACAAGTGTGGACTGGAATGCAGACCATAACCAGCATCAAACCAGCGGGGGGAAGGGGAGTGGATGAGGATGTGGACCGGGCTAATGAGCTAAACCTGTTTTACAATAGGTTTGATACAGCGGCCCCGGCCAGTCTGGCCCCCCTCCCCCCGACACTACTCCAGTTGCCCTGCCCACCCCCACACCTCTCAGCCCTTAAACTCGAGCAACCCCCTACCGCCCCCCAACTGCCCACGCCCCCTCATCTCTGGTGCAGCCTGTCTGCCCCCTGCGGCTTGAAGACCCGCTCCTCCCCCCAACACCTGAGAACCCCACAGTATGGCTCTCTGCAGACCAGGTGAGTACACAGCTGAGCAAGTTACACGCAGGCAAGGCTGCAGGTCCTGATGGGGTGAGCCCAAAGGTACTCAAAACCTGTGCCTCTCAGCTATGTGATGTGCTCCAGCTCATATTCAACATGAGCCTGAGGCTGCAGAGAGTCCTGACACTGTGGAAAACCTCCTGTGTGGTCCCTGTCCCTAAGTGCCCGCGTCCCAGCACGTCCAAGGACTACAGGCCGGTGGCTCTAACCTCTCACATAATGAAGACCATGGAGAGGTTAGTCCTGGAGCAACTCCGCCCGGTGACCAAACCCCACCTAGACCCACTCCAGTTCGCCTACCAGCCCCGACTGGGGGTAGAGAATGCTGTAATCTACCTGCTGAACCGAGCCTACACTCACCTAGACAAGCCGGGGAGCACTGTGAGAGTCATATTCTTTGACTTCTCCAGTGCTTTTGATACCATAAGGCCTGGGCTACTGGGTGAGAAGTTGGAGGCGATGCAAGTAGAGGCCCCCCTGGTGTCCTGGGTTGTGGACTATCTGACGGGCAGACCACAGTACGTGCGCCTACGGAGCTGTGTGTCAGACAGACTGGTCAGCAACACCGGGGCCCCACAGGGGACAGTCCTCTCTCCCTTCCTCTTCACTGTCTACACCAAGGACTTCCACTATCGGTCAGAGTCCTGCCACCTTCAGAAGTTTTCTGATGACTCTACAATAGTGGGATGTACAAAGGACGGTGACGAGAGGGAATACCGGGAACTGGTAGTGGACTTCGTCACATGGTGCGATAAAAACCACCTGCAGCTAAATGTGGCGAAGACCAAGGAACTGGTTGTGGAGCTGGGGAGGAGGAGGAGTACACCTGTGACCCCCGTTTCCATCAGGGGAGTTGATGTGGACATGGTTGAGGTGTACAAATACCTCGGTGTGCACATCGACAACAAACTGAATGGGTCAAAACATGCAGAGGCACTGTACAAGAAGGGCCAGAGCCGACTCTACTTCCTCAGAAGCCTGAGATCCTTCAATTTACAATGCAACATATCATATTGTAACGTTTCGCGTTTCCAACGTTATAGACGACTCTCGAGGCAGGTTGGTAGTTCTCAGTGCAAGTCTTTATTCACAGTTCTCCATTACCGGTTGCAGTATCAGACTCATTGCTACCATTTCCCATGCCCCAAGAGAGTGCACACTGGGTGCCCCACCCACTTATACCTCCCCAGGTCAGCCCGTGCACTCTCGACTCTGTCAACCCGCGGCTGGCGCGTCCAATAGGGACGCCGCCAGTGCCGGGATGGCGGAGTGTTGAGTGACAACTCAACTGACCAACCGACCCAAATCCCAGGGTCGCTACCCTACCCCCTCCCTACTTAAGTCTCTCGCCCCGAGAGACAAACCAAACTCACCCACAGTCAACAAGATTAACCCCCCCCAGCAAAGCTAGGCCAGCAGCTAGCCACGCGACGCTTCCGGTGGCTATAGCCTAACCACCGGTTACGACGCCACGCTCCTGCTAGCCCCGACGTGCTCTTGTTGGTTACCGGCTGCAACCCTCTCCGTCAGGCCACAGGAGACGACAACCACCAAATACTTCTTTGGTTCCAGGTTGCTCGCGTCCTCCTGTTCCAGGCTGACAGAGAGACGCCCTCCCACAACAGAGACAGTCGCAGTGGCGGCCGCTGGCGCTGGTGCCTTGTGGGTCGCAGTTCACGTTAATAGGTCGAGTTGAAAATGTAATGCTCTGAGATGCTCTGGAGCAATCTCTCTCTGTCTCTCGGATCAATCAAATCAAATAATTAACACATGTATGTTGTCATTTTAAACAACTCACCATTCATTCATTATGCATCAGCAGCAGCTAAATTAATGTTATAGTTCACAACACAGCAGCGCGTTTTGAATCGCTAGCCTATTAATTATCGTCTCAGCAAGCACAGTCAATACTTTTTTCCGTAGCCGCATTTCGCGGAGACAGCTGTGTATAGCGAGAGAGAGAGAGAGCGAGAGAGAGAGAGAGAGAGAGAGAGAGAGAGAGAGACTCACTGTTTAGTTGAAACGTCCAGGGCAGGAGAGCTTGATAAACGTGTATAATCCACTGTTGATGTATTCCAGACCACTGTCCACTGTCTCCAGACTGCATCCGCCATATAGCTTGTTAGCCAAGTGTTAGCTTGTTAGCACAACACAAGTACATTTCTTTGTCCATTTTTCCGCGTCGAACAGACTGCAAACTACCTGGCGTTCTATCGCCATGCTCTAAGACAAACTCTAACCTTAACCAACTTTGAAAGAGTGCCTAAGCTTAACCGTCTAAAGAACTTGCAGTCACGGCACGCTCTGCTGCCTGCATCTCACAACAACACAACAACACAACTATCTCTCACCAACGTACCAACCTAGGAAGCTAGAATTGGAACATTAGAAATTGGATTCGGCCAATCAGAGATCGTCTCTGTGAAATTCTGCTACGGAAAAAAATACTGGCGTCGGCCAATCAGAGAGCGTCTCCGCGAAATGCGGCTACAGAAATTCTTGACGCTACTGGCTAGACCGCTTCAAATCGCGCCCGGATTCCAACATAATAGTCATATTTCAACGCACAACGCGTTATGCACTGATTGGCTGTGACGGATACAGCGATCAAACTGTGACGCGCACTCAGAGCGCTATCGCATCTAGCCCGGGCCGAGAAATACGAAAAAATAAAAAAAATAAAAAAAAACGTCACTTCCTGCTCAGGAAAACGAGTGTTTTTTTATTTTAGATAATAACGTTATATTGTGCATTGGAAATACAAACATACTTAAAATGAGTAAATATTATTCATTTTAAACATGTTTATATTATTTATAGGGCTATAAAACAAAAAACGAAAAAGTTTTATTTTCTTCTTCTCTGATTAAACAGCAGGTGGGTCGGCGCCCTTGCGCCCCTAGTGGCAGAGCCGCCACTGGACAGTCGCCTATCCACCGGTTACGATGCTAGGCGCAGCTAGCTACACGACGCTGCCGGTGGCTACACCTAACCACCGGGGCGACGCTACGCTAACTGCTAGCTCCACCCCAATACCCGCTAACCAGTACTCAAATCCCTGCAGTACCCAACACAATACCCCACACCTCAATGAAATCACAATTACAAGATTTTTCTCTTTAATTTTTTTCATTCAGTATAACCCATTCATCCGTCATAGTCTCTGCCGCACCCCAGCGAAGGGTGAGGACACGCCGCTGTGTCCTGGTGAAGAGGGAGCACTCCCTGCTTCACCGCTGGGTCTTGTTCTGGGGAAAGCACTCTGCTGTACGTACCAGAGAGTTCCAAGTAACCATGGCTCTGCATCCGGCAGAGAGTTCCATGTCCCCATGGCTTTGTACCATGCGGCAATGTCCCTATGTCCCCCGGGTCCGGCCTTCCAGGTCATTGGCCAACCCCCCCGTGGTGGCTCCCCGGGTCCTTCTGCGTCTTCTATGCCGGGCCTGCCCTCCTGCCATGGGCGCCGCCATGTTTGTTGACATCCTGGGTCACCTCTGACCTCCATCCGGCGGGAACCGGAGGCCCGCAAACAGGAAATGGCCCGCCTCGGCCGGCATATCATTTTGTAAACTGTTCTTTACACTCCATGTCCGTGTCACCCGACCGCTCCTCACCGTCTTCCTCTTTTCTCTTCTTAACACTATGTCGACCGGAGCCCCACGGCGATTTAGGCCTCAGAGGACAGAGGATTGTAAACAAACCGATGTACTTTCTAAGAGCTTTATATATCATTTATAGTATTGCTATCTGTCCATTCTCATTGTCACTTGAGTGCATAAACCGTGCCTTCATAATGGCTTAAAGAAAATAAAAATCCATCGGTTGGTTGTCATTTTATAGCGTCGTGAATATAAGGTATATCGCGCTTTTCGTCTAGGCTTTTCTGCAGGAGGCTGCAAAAAAGGCTAAACCTTGGCGGCGTTATATCAAACGCCATTTCTGCTGTATGTATACGAATGAAATAAAACAAACTGCGTAGCATCCGGACTATTACAGAGCATCTATGGATGAAATGGGGGCGGCGGGGAACGCCGATCAGTATTATTGATTAGCAATAGAGTGTGCGTTCCGGTAGCCAATGTCAGTAGTCTATCACGTTAGGTTATAAAACAATGTCCAATCCAGCTGTAATTTGGGGTAATATTATCCTACCATCAGGCCATGTGATCACCGGCAGCATTTCCTCACCAGTCATCGGATTCTGGTAGATTGATATGCACATTGGCTAATCATAAATCCCATTATTCCACGCTGAAAAAAACTTTCGGCAAGCTGATCAAAGATGGAGGGGCTTCGATTGGAATCAAGGCTCTATGATCCGCCCACAGGACTGTAAAACCATATTTTATTTTAAATCCCATCAATGATACTGCAGTGGAGCGATGGCGCCCCTAAGCGCATCTGGCCGGTACTGCATGTTTCGAAAATCAAATATGTGGAAAGATCCTGCTAGTGGATCGGGGACCTAATAAGCGTTATAAATATGGAATAAAACAATAACAACTCGTCACGAGTATACTCGTGGCTCTGGACCACAACGCATGGAATCGAAACACGTATATACTCGTGAACAGACGCCATAGTGTTAATGTTAACGGCGCCGGCTTCCATTTCTGCCATGCTAACCCTGATGCTAACTGTAAGCTAAGCTAGGCTACTCTTCATTAGCTCCCGACGTGCTCTGTTGGTTACCGGCTGCAACCCTCTCTGTCAGGCCCCAGGAGACGACAACCACCAAATACTTCTTTGGTCCCAGGTTGCTCGCGTCCTCCTGTTCCAGGCCGACAGAGAGACGGCCTCCCACAACAGAGACAGTCTTGCTTCCCACTAGCTAGTGCTAGCAACGTTAGCTCCCGTTAGCCCGCACTAGCCCAAGTTAACTCATTCTCCCCCAACACTTTTAATGTCCATACTTCGCCGAATATCCCACTTCAGACACCAATGTAACGTTCACGGTTCCAAACGTTATAGACGACTCTCGAGGCAGATTGGTAGTTCTCAGTGCAAGTCTTTATTCACAGTTCTCCATTACCGGTTGCAGTATCAGACTCATTGCTACCATTTACCATGCCCCAAGAGAGTGCACGCTGGGTGCCCCACCCACTTATACCTCCCCAGGTCAGCCCGTACACTCTCGACTCTGTCAACCCGCGGCTTGTGCATCCAATAGGGATGCCGTCAGCGCCGGGATGGCGGAGTGTTGAGTGACAGCTCAACTGACCAACCGACCCAAATCCCAGGGTCGCTACAATATCATAATTATTGAAACACTGCTGAGAGACGAGGGGTTGGGTAGAGAGGGAAAAGTGTGCAGGGTAGAGACACTCTTGGCCTTCCAGCTGGGTGAATTAGTGATGTGACGGTTGTGACCGATCCGGAAAAAAAATAACAATGAGCCATTCTTGGCGCTTGGAAAGGAACAGAGCCAAAAGATATGCCTCCCTTCAAAGAGTCATAATTCCCATCACTAGGGAAAAGTGCAGGTATTTGGCAGGGTAGAGACACCCTTGGCCTTCCAGCTGGGTGAATTAACCACAGCCTGTCTCTTTTATATGGAAAACAGGCCTCATATTACCACCTGAGATGAGCTTGGAGCCGGGACACAGCCATGTGACTTTTAATATGCAGTGGTGGTCCGATGTTGACATGTTATTAATAGGGAAACTGTCAGCAGGAAGGATATGGAATTCTTCATTTAATCACTGTTACATTACTATGGTGATTATATATCGAATGGGCGGACAAAAGAAAGGTATGACACAATAATCTTCTTTTCATGACAACAGCATATTAACGCATGTCAGCGAGAAATAATCTATTATTTCAGTGTGTGTAATCTGCCATTCCGGTTGTACTGTATGCGATTGTTCTGGCCTTGAGGGAATCAATTGCATGATATAGATTTACACACATACAGAGTGTATTTTGACTCAACAATAAAGACTCGTTCTCCATTGACTTTTCTCTTTTTTTGTATCCACTTGTTCTCCTTATTTTTCCATTTTTCTCCCATCCCAATTTCGCTGTTTCCAATTCTCCCCTCCCCTGTCTTGAACGTTGCTCGCATATGCCCCCCACAGGTCGGTCGTAGGGAGGATAGAAGCCTTGCATCACATGTCCCCTCCGGTACACGAGGAGGCAGCCTGTCACATCTTTTCACCTGCCAGCGCAGACTCTTATTGGCGAGGTGTAACGTGTGGGAGGCTCACACTACCCCCGCTATTTCCTGTCTCTGCTGTGCAGGCGTCCCCCAACCGACCTGTAGGAGTCGCTCTCCACAACGTCCAGATTACCACCCATCGACTTCCACCCGCTGACTCTGCCAATTGAGCCAGTATGACGGCCGGCCCAAGCCGGAGGCAACGCCGACAGCCGGATTTGAACCCGGTGTCTCTTGCTTAGGTGACAAGCGCAATGTCCGCTGCGCCACCGAGCCGCCTCCATTGACTTTTCTCTATTTTCTTTTCTATTGACTCTTTAAATGTCTGGATTCTTTTTATTTTTATTTTTATTTATTTTTTTATTATCTTTTTCCCCCTCCTTTTTCAGATTTTTCTCCCATCCCACCCTTCCTGGTTGTTGCGCACTTTCCCCTACTGTTGGTCCGAGAGACCGGAAACTGTCACATGCTTTCCTCCGACGCATGTGCAGCCAGCCGGCAGGCCAGCCTGGCCGCGCAGATTCTCACCTTAGATCCTACCCTTGCTGAGCAGGCGCCCCGACCGAACTGTAGGGGTCGCTGTCCACAACGCCCAGGACCCACCCTCTAATACTGCCAATTGTATTAGTGTGAACGACCAGCCAAGCTGATAGCAACGCCGGGAGCTGGATTCGAACAGGCGAATCCAGCGTCTCCGGCGTTGGTGACGAACGCAATCTCCGCTACGCCACCTGACTGCCTGGATTGATGTAGTTAAAAGATGCACAGAATAATTTTTTGGAGTTTTTATCGCTTTATTGCTACTGGGCAGTCCAGTAGAGAGAGACAGATGAGGAATGGGAGACAGAGTGGGGGGAAGACATTCGGCAAATAACGATCTTGTCGCGGCTGAGCACGCTATGTGGTTCGCCACTGGGGCGCCTTGCACCCTGCAACACGACTAACAAGGAAAACAAGCTAAAATAGCTAGGATCTAGTTACAGTCTTGCAGTGATGGGCAAGCTACTTGGAAAATGTAGCAAGCTACACTACAAGTTACTCTCGATTAAATATAGGTAAACTACAATGGAAGCTATCCCCAGAGAAATGTAGCAAGCTACACTACAAGAACATGGCAAAAATAGCTAGCTACATCGGCACTACTTTTTTTTTTTTTTACTTTGTGATCAAGTTTACACCAAACAAATAGGCAGGCAAAAAAATTGCTCAGTTTGATTGTTTATTATAAAACTGAAACAAGCCCTCGGTCTGGCTTTTTGTGTCATCCTTTTAACATGAGGAAAGAACTGTGGAAACGTAATAAATAAAAGGCAGTGAAACAATAATAAAATAAACACAAATATATACTCTCTCTATTGGAATGGAGACTTTTCAGCACAGGATAAACTACTGTTTCAACTAAAACCACAGTAGCAAAATGACAATAACCTGGCCAAAGAAAAAGTGCAAGAAACATTTGTCTACAAAATAGACATTAACGAAATCCTATGTAACATTTATACATTCTTAAGTACGGAAATAAGCAGCATGGGGTAATCGGCATTGGAACTTTCACATCGCCTCCATCCTCCCTGAGCAGTTTGCTCACGCATCTGTGCACCGTCAGGTTAGCCAAAACAAAACAGAACTTCTATAAAACGTTCAAAATTGTACGCTCCTTCAGTAAATACTGTAAACTTCCCATATATATATATATATATATATATATATATATATATGTCTTCTTCAATATCTGAATTTTAACTGTCTTACTTCATTTTACTATTATGCTACCATGTATATACTACTACCAACTATGCTAATATGTCTATACTACTACAGTATGTACTCAGAGTATAACACTCAAGCTTGACACTGCTAGACAAACAATACTATCCTTGGCTGCTAGATATGTAACTCACAAAACATTCCATGGCCACAGGTTGAGAACCACTGGTCTAGGTGATCTTTTCCCTATTTTTTTCTTTTCTCCACCCCCATAATATTGTTCATAGCAGCTAGCCTATCTCAGACTGTTAGTTAAAGCTGTTGATAAAAAGTGCACTGACTTGTGTGCTGTTTGGGAACAGTTGTGTTTATGTAAAGACAGTAAAGGTTTTCATCAGCTCACCTGAATATGTGTTCTCAAGTTAGTATTGGACGTGTGGGACGTTGAGAACATCTTCGTTTTTGGTTGACACAATAAACACCTAAACACATATATTTTAGGTGTTTTTTCAATCAAACTCATAAACGTGTCCAGGTAGGGCCATGGAGATGCCATCAATGCCATCAGTGGAAACATCAAATCCCTCTGCCATTATTTCGCGCGGACTGGTTCTGTTATTGTAAATTGCATCCATTCATTCTCATTCAGTGGTCTGCGTTTTGATTTTCACTTCCTGGTTTGCGGGCTGGAGTCCCGCCCTATCCTGCCTCTGATTGGCCTACCCGTAATGTTTTGGCCTAACCATACCCAATCGTGAGTCGTCATACTCATATCTAAACCAACCAACCAATCATAGTGGGTTTTCTACTGGGATTTTTTTTTCCTCCTCCCAAATCTTTATAGTCTAGACTGTTTCTCCCGACACTCCAGTAGCGTTGTAGCGTTTCCTCATCGCTACGTCACTACTTAGTTGGTAATATATATGCCCCCCCCCACATGATTGAAGGACGTATGGCATGTACATATACGTTTTATGTTGTCTCTCATGACTCACACACATCCTGAAAAGGCCTTTGGTATCCGTAATCGTACAAGCTAATACTCCATGCAGATATGTTGCACATTGGTCAGATACAGACCTTGAGTAGAATTAGCTGGGAAAACCCTGAAGGACAGATCAGTTTGTCTGCAAATGCTAAATGGAGCAACACGCAGTAAAGTAAACAGGACACTCACTTTAGAAACTGAACCTAAGCAAAACAGAATTGCTCCACCTGCCGGCCAAATCCTCCCCCCTGACCGACCTTTCCATCACAGTCGAGAATGCAGCTGTGACCGCGTCCCCGACCGCCAAGAACCTTGGTGTTGTCCTCGACGACCAGTTGAACTTCTCTGCTCACATCGCAGCGACAACCAGAACCTGCCGATTCCTCCTGAGCAACGTCAGAAGGATACGCCCCTTCCTGACAAAAGAAGCCACCCAACTCCTCGTCCAATCAACAGTCATCTCCCGCCTCGACTACTGCAACGCACTGCTCGCTGGCCTCCCGGCCACTGCCACTAAGCCTCTTCAACTCATTCAGAACGCAGCGGCCCGCCTGATCTCAAACCTACCGAAGTCGGCCCATGTCACCCCACTTCTTAGGGACCTGCACTGGCTCCCCATTGCTGCACGAATCCGCTTCAAGGCCCTTGACCTAGCATACCGTGCGGCAAAGGGAACTGCTCCCGCCTACCTCCGGTCAATGGTCTCTAACTACACACCCTCAAGACCCCTACGCTCTGCATCTTCTGGCCGCCTCAGACCTACTCCTATCCAAGCTCCGGGAGGGTCATCAAAGAGAAGTCGCCTATTCTCAGTCCTTGCCCCACAATGGTGGAATGAACTACCCACCCCAGTTAGGACAGCCGAAACACGTCCAATCTTTCGCCGTCGACTAAAGACTCACTTCTTCAACCATTATCTGAATAAAAAATAAATAAAAATAAAAAAATAAAAAATAAATCTAACCCTAACTAACCATACTGTCATGCACTTGTCCTAATAAACTAACCTACACTGTAGCACTCAACACTTTGATGAACATTGTTACTCAGCTGATAGAGTTGTGCTCTTCCTGATGGCTTGTCGTACAGAACTTGTAAGTCGCTTTGGATAAAAGCGTCAGCTAAATGACTAAATGTAAATGTAAATGTAGAAACTTAGAGTAGATGCTAGGAACAGATTGTAAACCACTTTGGATTGGTTCTGTCGGCCTGACCGCGATAGATGGTGATTGATAAGTTAGGTTGCCATGGGAACATACTGGGAAGAGGGGTTTATGACCAGCCTCAAACGAGAATCTAAGAAACAGACACTGCTAGAAGCCACATGTAGATTTTCCCTCCATTTTTGGGAGACAAAGAGAGGGGTGAATATTGGATCAAATGCTGGCATACCCACTAAAAAACATTAATAAAATAGGAGAACCATATCATTGTTAAAGAAATAAGATTCTAGTTAATTTAGAACTAATATTTAAGACTATTACTAGCGGGAAACCAAGTTAAACAAAATAGTGTGTTTAGAACTTAAAACAGACTGCAAAAGTAGTTTAGCCTACACCTAGAAAAAAGAACAAATAAAGTAAGCAATAGATTGAAATATTCAAATACTTCTTATATTAAATTAAGGACTCAATTAGTATAAATCATGTTTAAAACGTACTAGGAACATTTTGTAAAGGCTGAAATAGAAGATTTGGATAAACTAGAAAGTATTATGTAGTTTTTAAGATACCAAAAAATAGAAAACTATATTTAAAGCATCCTGTTAAAACTGCTATGGCTTATAGTCCAACTTCTGAAACAAGTGTATTTTAATCAATCAAAGACCTTGTGTGACAAACACAGTTGCATTTACGAAGAGGGAGGCCTCCCTCTGGTACATTCCAACAAGGGCTTCAGAATAACTGGTTGGTTGGATAATATTATTTAACCTAGCTTTTAGCTTAAATCAAACGGTACAAATATTAAGTAAAGAATCTATATTTTTGTCTTTAAGAGGTAGATACTGATCGCCTAACTCTAATTTGGAAAACATTAATCTAAAAGGTTTAATTGGAAGAAAACAATTTTCTTAGAACTAACAGAGGGAGGATTGTCTTTCTGACTCACAGGCCAGACACGGCCTCAGGCTTGTTTTTGATTGGCTGAGGGTGTGTGTCCTTCTTGATGAGGGAGGCGGGCCTGGACGGTTTAAATGTCTGTGCCCGGGGGAACAAACACACACACAACAGACACAAGGCGGCCAGATGGAGATGATGAAGATGATGAAGATGAAGATGACAAGGAGAAATGGCCAGAACTGAACACAGATGAAGGTGCGCTGCTCTGCCATGCCAATGATGACTACGACTATGCAAACTGCCAAACGAAGACCAAACCTGCTGAAATAATGATTTTGTAAATACTGGAAACCATCCAGAGAGAGTGTGTATTATGATATTTCAGAGAGCTTTAAGATTACCACCTTCAGGGACTCTTTTTAAATAAAAGCTCTATAGTATACCACTCCAACTGGCTTGTGTGGACTCCAAATTCTTCTGCACCACACCTGCACCAGACCGGTGGTCGAACCAGACACGTAGCCACAGTCCACAGAAGAAGCAGAGTACTGACCCAGAATATACGACAATAATGGTGCGGTGACCAGCGACGTCTTTGAACGCGACGGACCCTTGCAAGCTGGCCAGAAGATCTTCGAACTCAGGTGAGTATGAGATGCCTGGGGTGGGAGGCCAGCCGTGGTGGGGGGTACTGTTGCGCGGACGAAAAAGACCGGGGAAGCTGGGCATTGCAACGTAACGTAGGTAGTCTAATGTAAGAGCATGTTGTGGGGCGAGGCGCCGGCCGTCCGACACAGGGGTGGAGCAGGGTCGCGCCGACGCTGTCAGGCGGACAGACTCGGTGGGGAATCTCTGCTCCGAGCCTAGGTTGATGACGGGGTTCAATTGGTCAAAAGAAACGTGCGCTTTCAGTGGCTAAATCCAGTTTGTGTGTACCAGGGTGAGTTAGGGTATTAGACGGTGACATTAAATTGTGGAATGCCAAGAGAGGATGGGCAGGATATCGCATTTGATGAAATGAGATAGGGACTAGTTAGGGAAAAAAGATACGAATCGGGAATATGAAGTGTTTAGAAGTGCAAAGTGAGAAGAATGTCCTCTTAACTATGATTCAGAGTCAATACCGGTCCCGGGATGACATTGTGATTCCCCTGGGTTTGGTATGGATGTGCCTTGGGGTACCGAGAATGTGCGCCCTACCCCCCCCCCCCCCCCTCGAACCTACAGTAAGGTAGGTTCATACAGACCTACAGTAACTCTGATTCACTCAGACCTACGGTAGCTCTCTCTCTCCCGTCGTAAGTAGAGCGATATTCTATGTACCTAAAGACATATGGTTTGCAGATTTTCACATCGTGGGGCTAGGGTAATGGGCAGCGAAATTTATTGTCTGTTTATACTGGATTGATAGCGTGCAACAGGGGTCTGGGACGGACGCGATTGAATAACGATACATTTATTAAGAAAGCTGTGCGTTCCAGACGAAGAAGTTTTTACCCGTGTTGATACAGTAATGGAACTGACTAGCAGGTTAGCTTTGAAACTTGCCGTGCTGAAATGTGTATGTTGGAGAAAGAGTGCAAACTTATGATTATGGGTAGAGGGAGTTATGATTAGTTATAAGCAAACTATGAGCGTTCGTTCATAATATTGGTGCGGCTGTATTGGCGGAGTTTATTGTGGTAATAATAGGAATCTGTGCTAAAATTGGACCGGTGGGTGGCTAGGCTACGTTAGCTAAGATCGCTTTGGGTAAAGTAAACGGGTACTGGGATAACGACGTAATATATGGATAGGACGGTTCGTGTCGTGGTGAGTAGAAGGATATGGTCGTTATGAAGGTTTAAAGTAGATCGGGCTAGTTTAGGTATAGATTCCGTATGTTGCTGCTAAAAAGTACTACCGTGTTGTGCTGTGGGGGACGTATTTCAATGCGACACAATGGGAGTTGTAAACACGGTTGCTGGGGGTTTCTAGCTGATGGTGTAACCTAGGAAAAGCTAGACTGTGGTGCGGGACAAAACGTTGAGTTTATATCTGGTTTGGAAGAATGGATCGAGCACTTAGGAATGTTCGTTTAGTGTACACGTTAATTAGCCAACGAGATGATAATACTTGGTTGGCTGGCTGGTGATATGAGCTGGATGTTATGTTTTTAGTTAAGGCGTTACGTGTCTTCCGTTGGATGAATGTATGTATGAATGAATGAATGTGTGGTTGTGGCGGTTGTTGACTGTGTGTACATGGCTATGAATGTGTACTATTTTCGTTAGGGGAGATTGTGTGCGTGGTGGTGGACGTCACGTTACAGCTTTCTCCGGACTTGTGATGATTGTGTGGCTGTGATGTTTTGAACGAGTATGATGGTTTGGGGGATCAGTAATGGCTATCCCTGGTGTGCATGTGGGCTGTAGTTGTATTGTTTGTGGATGTGAGCTATGATTAGAATACTGTAGAGTGTTGATTGAATATGGTGGGTGAATGTTGCACAATCCCTCAGCGTTCTAACTTTGGGGAAGATACTGGGCAAATATACTTTGTGTTGTGCAAATGTGTGTTGTTTTGTTGCACTGCGACGGTATGCTAGATCAAAAGCATGGCGGTTTTTGGATAGGCCACTATAGGTTAATGGTTTTCGATTGTTGTAAATATTAGCATTACATTTATTGCCTCATTAGTCATCACTACAGTGACTATATTTAACAGATTGCAGGGTGGGGACAGTACAGTACAGAACAATACATACAATTGTTAAGGGGTTGCAGACCGAGGGAGACTTTGGTCTTGTTTACATCAGGGTCCCCTATTTTTTATTTCATCATAACGTATAGGACACGCATGACATGCAGTTAGACAGTACTGCTACATCTATACAATACTGACATCAAAGCGCCACATACATACATAGGGTAATAGCAGCAAATATGGAGATTGTAGTTGTCATTTTTATCTTGACTGTCATTGCAAAAGACGGCTGGTCGGTTTGAGATCAGTATTTTTTTTCTCCATTTAGTTGCGGCAACAGGGGGCTTTTTCAACCTGGTGACCATGACACATGTAATACAGTTATGGGCTAATACACTCAGAGCGTTCATGTCATACAGGCGTTTGGGGCAGCGGTAAGGGCTCCTGATTACATTCATAATACAGTCACGGTATAGTGTGCTATTAGCTTTTACATACATGGTCTATGTTTGTATCGGTTGGTTATACAAGCTTTTAATATTGTGGTTTGTGTCCCTATTAGACACATATTTTTCGTCTAGGTAGATACCTATCTCTGTATCAGACATGTATATTTTCATTTTTACTACTGTATTGTTTATATGGTGTGGCCGTGACGATTAATAATAATAATAATAATAATAATAATAATAATAATAATAATAATAATAATAATAATAATAATAATAATAATAATAATAATAATAATAATTATTATTATTATTATTATTATTATTATTATTATTATTATTATTATTATTATTATTATTATTATTATTATTATTATTGTAGCTAAGGGGCTACACAACCCTGACTGTATTAAAGATTGTTTAGATTAAACCACTACTAAAGAATATTAATAGCCAGACAGTACAGTTAGACAAAATGGCGGACACTCAATTGACTGCGCGGGGACAGGGATACCAAGTTAATAAGCATTTTAATAGTCATAGTAACATACATATTAGTTATCACGGTTCTCCTTTAATAATAGAATGTCAGTGCAACAAAGTCAGCGGTAACGAATAGTTCCTAGACTACGGATACTCGACCGGTGGAGCTCTGGAGGGAGTGAGACGAAGCGAGGCGATACAGGGAAAGCAAGATGGTGGCTGGAGACGATGGTTTCTCTCTAGAGCTCCTGCCCCAGAGAGACTGTAGACTGGTCGGATAATCCTGTCGCCGCTGGAAGAAGGGGTCTCGTACGGAACCGGTCCTTGTAATCCTAGCGCCCGATGGCAGGGTTAATAGCTATTAATCCAAAAGCCTGTTGGCATAGATGGTAGCTAGTTAGCTTCGTTTGTACGTGAAGCTAACCCGCAGACGGTCTCCAATGAGTAGTTATATCCAAACGTCGCTGGGTTTAACTATAAGTCTCTCCACGTTACTTCGCTTACACAAGTCACTATACTGTGCCAATAAAGGCTTGACAATATTATAGTCGTATCTAAATAGCCATTAGCTCTCTATAACGATACACCGCTGTCGGTCTGTGTACAACTGCACCAGACGTCTTTCACTCTCGCTCTGCTAGTTTTCCTGTTATGCTACTGCCGCTGCTGCTGCTTGCACCATCTACACAATATACTCTATCTGGTCCCTATTGGGCTCAGCCTGTTCACCTGTACAGAATCAATGCGCTTGCTCTGGGCTTGTCTGAACATGTCTGAACATGTCTAGAAAACATGTCTAGGGGGCGCGTCGTTCAGAATGGGATCTACCATAAGCGAATGGAGAATACTGTTAGGCAAACAGATGATGTAACGATATATATCTTATATATATAAACAATATATAAGTTATACAAAATAATAAACGCAGACTTTCAGTGTTAATCTGGACCTTCAGAACAATAATAATAATAATGGATTCAATTTGTACCGCGCTCTACATTCGTGAGAATCTCAGAGTGCTACAGGAGATATAGACAAAAGTTAAATGAATAAAACAATTTAAAATTAATAAAAACAATTAAAAGACTAACAACCAGTGAAATGGAAGAACCTAAGAGTAAAATAAAATAAAAAGAATAGTAAAATGAATAGAAGTAAAAATAAAAGTAAAAGAAAATTCAAGCAAAAGCCTTGTTAAAAAGAAATGTTTTTAGGCCCCTTTTCTCGACGGATTGTGGTGCTCTCAGGTGGATGGGGAGAGCATTCCAAAGTCTGGGTGCGGCAGAGCAGAAGGCGCGATCGCCCATGGAGTGCAGCTTAGTCCTGGGGGCTTTGAGGAGGTAGGCTGTGCCGGAGCGGAGGGAACGTGAGGAGGACTGGGGGGTGAGGAGTTCCTTGAGATAGGCAGGGGCACCACCGTGTACGCACTGGTGAGTGAGGAGGGACACCTTGTACTCAATTCTGTGTTCCACGGGGAGCCAGTGAAGGGATCTGAGGGTGGGGGTGATGTGATCATATTTGCGCACCCTCATCAGGATCCTAGCAGCGACATTCTGGATGGTTTGCAGTTTTTTAATGCTTTTACTAGGGATCCCGATGAGGAGTGCATTGCAATAGTCCAGCCTGGAGGAAACAAAAGCGTGGACGAGTTTCTCGGAATCTGCCAGGGTGAGTGAGGGGCGGAGTTTAGTGATGTTTCGGAGGTGAAAGAAAGAGGTCTTGCAGAGGTGTTTGATGTGTGTATCATATGTGAGGTGGGGGTCCATTTTCACGCCTAAGTTGGTGACAAGGGTGGAATGGGGAATGTCCTGACCGGAGAAGGAGATGGTGGTGATGGTGGTTGACCGGACCTGGTGTGGGGTACCGATCAGCATGGCTTGTGTTTTGGAACTGTTGACCTGGAGAAACCTGTGGTTCATCCACGCCTTAGTCTCCTCCAGGCAAGCGGTCAGTGTGGGGGGTGATGAAGGTGATGATGGTGTGATCCGGATATATAACTGGGTGTCGTCAGCGTAGCAGTGGAACGACACACTGTGCCGGCCGATGATGCGGCCGAGGGGGAGCATGTACAGGGTGAACAGCAGGGGGCCGAGGACGGATCCCTGGGGGACACCGCAGGTGACAGGGTGGTTGGAGGATGTTGCGCCTCTGAGGGAGACACACTCAGTCCGAACAGCCAAGAGGGACTGGAATAAGCCAAGGGCTAGGTTGCGGAGTCCGACATTGGAGTGGAGACAGTCCAGTAGAATGGGATGATCCACTGTGTCGAAGGCTGCCGATAGGTCGAGAAGGACCAGAATGGATGGGGTTCCAGCATCTGCCGCCATCAGTAGATCGTTGGTTACCCTGACCAGGGCTGTCTCTGTACTGTGCGCAGAGCGGAAACCAGACTGGAACTTCTCGAAGATGTTGTTGTCTCTGAGGTGTGCTCTGAGGTGTGCTCGATTCACTGTCTGTTGTTACTCCTAGGAGTTTAGTCGCCTGGACTTGATTAATTGCCACATGGCTTGTCAAGAGCATGAGATATGCAGTTAGGGGTTTGGTATTTTTACACATGGGAATACTTTTGGTTAGTATTACAATGATTTAGCTGAGTAGTGACTCACAGGAAATGGATCGCCTGGTATTCGTTTCTGATTGTGTGTTAACATTGCAGTACAAGTGCAGCGTCTTGCTGTGTTTTTTTTCTACATTATCTTGCAGTAGGCCTGTTGCGACGAGCACAAGCTAGTTTAAATAGGTAAATCCGTTGACATAGTGTATATAATATATTAGCATTGTAGGGCGGTTGTTTTGTACTTAATTGGTTGGATTGGTTGCGTTTTAATCACAGGACTGTTTAGGTCTGGTAGTTAGTCATGTTTCAAATTGCATGTATCCAAGTGACGATATTGGTGGTTCATTTCCCGTTGTTCATATGCCTAGGTTTTGTTTTGTAGGTGGGTTTAGGAAGGATTAGGGATGTTGCAATTCACAGTCAAAGATAGGATAAAGATAGGATAAATAGTGGGGTAGGAATATTTATTCAGTATTCTTATTTGGTTCATTGCAATGTACTCAAACATAGTAACAGACGAGATTATGTCGTCATCGATCTCTGTTTATATTCAGGAGTGCGGTTGAGGTCATCCTCATTTGTAATACGTGTGCTTTAAAATCAATTTCTAGGTTTGGTTAAGTTTGAATGTGTAGTTTTTTATTTTTAATAGATTATATTATAGGTGTTTTGTTTGCTTTTCTGAGTGCATGTGGGGCCGGTGTTATAATTGGTACAGGTACAGGAAGAGTGGGGTGCGAGCGGGTAACAGTGAGGCTGCGGTGAATTAAAATGTTTAGTCCTCTGCTCCTGTTCTGATAGGCTCCGCAACGTTTCACATATGCGGGGTGCTCCTATGTCTAAATTCATATTTTGTTCTTTCGTTTTTGGAGATTGGGAGCTGTGTTGTGTTTGTGTATGGATGAGGTGTGAGTTATGTTCTGCGTTTTCTAGGTCGACCTGGCCTGCATTGTTAAATTTTGGCCAGGTGTGGGGGATGACCTGTGTACAGCAAAAGAGTCTCCAAAGAGATGCCTGGTCTCACCACAAGGTGGCAGCAACGCGCCTTGAAAGACATTTCAGTGACTGACTTGATTTTGCATGCAGGGAAAAATTGCTTTAAAGGCAAGGTTATATAAAATAGTTATATTCAGTATAAAAACATTTACCAAAGTACATAAATAGAGATAATAAATTACATATGCTTTGATCTTCATTCATTTAGGTTTAAAATAAATAGATTAAGTCATTTTAAAATGCTGGCCCTTGGGTAAAAATGTACATATTAATGCCTGGGTTGGAACTGATTTGTTAGGGATTTGATAGTAGGGCAATGATTTATCTTGCTTTCATAAATAAGTATGTGATGTGAAGAAGCGCACTCGCGCTTTTTGATTATAAAAAAAAAATATATATATATATAAAAAAAAAAAATGATATAAATTTTTTTAGAATGCTGTCTGAGAGATATGAAGTTGGAATTTCCGCGCCCAGCCAATGCTACCTGTAAATTAGGTAGTTTATGCGAGAATTACCCTTTTATAAGAACTCGGATTGCACAAAATGTTTTATTTGATTTATGTACCATTTTGGGAAAAGTGAGCAGTCAAGGATGGAAATGAGAGGAGCAAAGACACTGTCTTCAAAAGCATGACGTAATGTGGGGAACCGTTTATGCATGAATGGTTCTTTAAAGGACGTTATTAGCTTTTTGAATGTCATGGAAGCAAGAATGATGGTGCAAAATTATATGTGGTTGGACGTCTGTCACATTACATCGGTGTGTTGGGCGCCCAGCAATTGATGTGGTGAACAGATGTAGTATATTTGCGCCTGTGAAAGACTGAATGGATCCATGCGGGGGAAGCATGGGTACAGGGTGGATAGTGCAAGATGTGGGGCAGTCACGGGATCGTAGTTTATGATATGATTACCGGTGCCCTGTAAGAATGAGGATTCAGTGGGTATTAATATCGCTGAAAGTATTTTCTTCCTCATTAGTATAAAGCGTTGTGACAAACAGAGTGAAAGGGAGGGCACAGGCCTATAGCTGTGTCTTGAAGTAGAGTCAAGTGGAAGGACTTTGTATAAAATTGTAATAATGTATGTAATAGGAATGAGAGCATAGAAGACATTTATTTGAATTTTCTCATAGTAGAAATAGACAGAAAAAGTAACCGTGGAATGTACATTTAAAACGGTTTCACTAATTTTAATCTGTTAAGATTAAGCAGATGATTGGATTTACAATTGAACTAATGCAAGTCTCTTTCTGTTTCCTGTTTTTGAGTGTTACAGGAAGACCGAGACGGAGTGTGATTGCAGTGCAAAGATTCGACCAGAGAGGAATCGAATTAAAACAAAAAAACAGATAAGGCCTTTGTTTTTTGCATAAGTAAATTACATTCTCTCTGTGTGTTATGGGGTAGGAAGAGTCCGTGTTCTGTGGGAAAGTAAAAAACCAGAGGCGGAGAGGAAAGTGACACTGTTGTTTTAGGTGTGTTTTTTGTTCTTTCTCATAGGTTCTCAGCAGGGAGAGAGTTTCTGACGACAACCGGTACCAGTAGCCACAGAACGGCTAAGTCATGGGTGCTGTATAAACACAAGAGGGGAACACATTTTTACACCTGCAGACGTCAATTAGGAATCCCTGGTTGAATTGAATAACCAGATAACAATAACAGAGAGACTTGCTTTGACAACAATAACATTGTGGTTTGAAATGGAGAGACTGTCTACCTATCTATTAGAGATGACCTCAATAGACCTGTCTCAAACCCTGCCCTCTTTTCTTGATCCTCCAATCACAGCTGTCGCTTACCTCGGACTTCCTCGTACAAACAAATGTTATAAGAAGTTTAGTTATGTTCATTGAAAGATGGCGAAAGAAGCGCGAGATTCCGAGGCGACTGGAGTTGGCAGTATTACATCTGTTGAATCAGGAACGTCTTGGGGATATAGAAAGAGAAATATTAAGTGAAACCGTCAGTATTGAGCATGTGACCCCCTTAGAGAACCAGTTGGTGAGATTGGACAGAGACTCCGAGATAACGGAGTTGGAAATGAAAGCCCCTGACCTCGGAACAGACGGGGGGCGAACAGTGGGAATTATGGAAGAAGTAACAGTGAATACTCTGATCTGTGCTGAACAAGGGATTGATTTGCCAGAAAGTGGATTAACTGTGTCCATTCAGCAGGTGTCTGTGGAACCCGCTTCGACAGGCGGGAGAAAAGCAAAGAAGGCAAAGCAAGGAATACGGCGAGGCCCGCAGCCATTGTATAATGGACCTGTGTTGTGTTGGAACTGCGGGACCAAGGGGCACATTGAAAGATCCTGTCCATACGACCAAGGGCAGTTTCCAGGTCCCTTCCGAGGACAGGCCCGAGGGGGAGAGAGACGTACCGTGGACCTTGTAGGCCGCCCAGCATTGAGAAGCCAGGTCGCAGGTGGAGCGACAGAGAGGAACAGGTATGTGCTCTCCCCACTACAGCAGGACCTGCCCAGGGAGACGGCCGGAGGGGACCGAAGAGATGTGAGCCTGTCAGAGACTGTGACACATGACACTGAGGGACGACAGAGGCCTGAGTTTGAACAGACTGCCAGGAGGGTGGTACAGGGGGGCCCTTCACAGGTGCAACAACAATACCAGAGGGGACCGAACTGGCAGCCACAGGGCCAATATGGAAATCAACGGGGGGGACAGAATGCATACCAGCCACAGTCGAGGTACCAGCAAGGGCCAATACAATTCTGGGATTGTGGAGGACGAGGACATATAGCCAGAAGCTGTCCCCAAGAATATACCGGCCCCTACCAAGGGAATCAGTTCCAAGGACAGAGAGGGTATTTCGGGGGTCAGTATCAAGCCCCTGATCAAGGCCCCAGGGATGCAAGGTCCAACAGCCCTACTGCATTGGGAGACAGGGCCAGGACCGTGGTCAGGATGGAGAGGCCAAGCAAGGACGGTACGAGAGAGGGGGGCTGCAGTGCCACGACCCCAAATGCCAGGGCATCCGAAGGGGTGACCTCCTCCACCACCAGGTGGGATGGCTGACAGGCCGCCAATCACGGACAGAGGAGCCCCAGGAAGAGTGTCATTTTTGTGGGCTATTAGGTCATTTCTACCAGGCCTGCCCCGGACGCCTGTATCAGTTCCGCAACCGTTCCTATTTCCGGGGTAGGCCTGATTGGCCGCGACAGGCACGTGACCTGCCGCGGCCACACCCCGCGGCAGCCCCAGGACGCGGCAACGAGGCTGCTGTGTTTCACCGCCGCTTTCCGCCTTCAACGCCGCCCGCAGCAGCAAATTTGCGCGAGCGCAGGATTATTTCAGTGTGTATCATGCAATCATTTATCATTTAACATTTGAAAGGCATACAATGTTGTATGAAATAAAATAGTATAGAGACATATGTACAGCGTTCGATGCAGAATAGAAGTAACTGAGTTACCATACAATATACAATACGCTATAGTGCAAAGCAGAAATGGGATGAGATACAATTTACAGTAAGGTGATACTATGCAATGTACTAATATACAATACGGCTCACTTTTCCCACTTCAATGACAGAGCCGCTGTTTAATAATATTGTCGCGGCGGAGCTCCGTCGCGGCAGCATTATGTAGCAGTAATCCCCCCTTTTTTACTATCGACAACTAGCTCAACTGGCAGCGCTGCCTTGCTGTGGATCTTCCGGTCCATTGGTCACAAGTTTGATTCCCTTAAATCTTTTTTTTTATTTTTTTGTTTTTAACGTGCATTCTTTTGCCGGTTAAGTTTAGGCATGTTAACTTTAAGCATAGTATATTGTATGGTACAGTAACAGTCTCTGGAGCGCAACAGTAAGAAGCATTTGCACTGCAACGCATACACCTTACTGTAAATTGTACCTCATCCCATTTTTGCTTTGCACTATAGCGTATTGTATATTGGTACATTGCATTGTATATTGTATGGTACAGTAACAGTCTCTGGAGCGCAACAGTAAGAAGCATTTGCACTGCAACTCCGAAACAATGCCTAAACTTAACTGGCGAAAGAATGCACGTTAAAAAAAAAAAAAAAAAAAATGTAAGGGAATCGAACTTGTGACCAACGGACCGGACAGCAATGCAGCGCTGCCAGTTGAGCTAGTTGTCGATAGTAAAAAAGGGGTGATTACTGCTACATAATGCTGCCGCGACGGAGCTCCGCCGCGACAATATTATTAAACAGCGGCTCTGTCATTGAAGTGGGAAAAGTGAGCCGTATTGTATATTAGTACATTGCATAGTATCACCTTACTGTAAATTGTACCTCATCCCATTTCTGCTTTGCACTATAGCGTATTGTATATTGTATGGTAACTCAGTTACTTCTATTCTGCATCGAACGCTGTACATATGTCTCTATACTATTTTATTTCATACAACAATGTATGCCTTTCAAATGTTAAATGATAAATGATTGCATGATACACACTGAAATAATCCTGCGCTCGCGCAAATTTGCTGCTGCGGGCGGCGTTGAAGGCGGAAAGCGGCGGTGAAACACAGCAGCCTCGTTGCCGCGTCCTGGGGCTGCCGCGGGGGGTCACGTGCCTGTCGCGGCCAATCAGGCCTACCCCGGAAATAGGAACGGTTGCGGAACTGATACAGGCGCCCCGGACTACGGTTCTCTAGGGGGGGAGGAAGGAGGGGGTCTTGCACCACAGACAAGGGGTAGCAAGTCTATAAAAAAATAAAAATAAAAACATAAGAATAACTAAATGAATAGATTACGTATAAAAATGTATAAGAAAAAATATTTTTGTAGATTAAATTTAGAGAATGAATAAAAATGTGTCCATAGACCATAGCCGATTATTTTATGCATGCCAGGGATTAAAAAATTAAATAAAATAAAAAATTAATAAATAAATAAAATAAAATAAATATAAATGTGCGATACTAACAATAATGAGGGAAATGAGGGGGACTCACTGGGAATGCATGTTCGGATATTACTAACATAATTAGAGTTACAGGATAATATAACATTTGTGTTACTAAAAAAGAAATATCTAAAATATGTAGTAATAATAATGATTATGTAAGATGGTGTTACAAGCCGTTTAGTTAGAATTTAATAGTGATTGTCCATTCTTGAACAGTGAAAACAACAGACATTGTTCTAGAGGGTGGAATGCAAAATAAAAAATAGGTTTTTCTTTTCATTTCCTGTAGCTTTTCTTAAATTTTTTACCTAGTTGTTGCCGGGAGGATTACACATATCTCTCGAGTGATGTTTGCTTATTGATAGTGTGTTGCATGTTATTTGGCGTGGTAAAAGAATATTGTTTTGTTTGTTTTTGAATTTTTTTCTTTCCTTTTTCTTTTTCTTAGATTACCGACGCTGGGGGCGTTCTTGCCTCTCGGATAGGTTGTATTTGTGACACACCCGGATGGTTAGGAGTGTCTGGGGAATGACCTGGAAAGAGATGTGGGATAAGTCGAATCTCTTTCCCGTTAATTTGTGTGTTGCAATAGTGTGGAAGTTGGAAGTAGCAAGACTCTCTGTGTTGTATGAGCTGATGGGGGTGATTGGGATGTGCCCTCGTGAGTGACTTGGCTGAGATTGGCCAGGTGGGACGCGGTAAAAGCAGGACTATGAAATGTGTGATGGACCATGGGCGGTACAGTGTCAGATCTCCGCCTCTCCAGACTGGGGACCTCGGAGGGGGACGAGGTGACCGTGTTGAGTGTACACGGCCAAGGGTGGAGGTGAGTGAATGAAGAGAGGTGATTTGATTGTGTAAAGGGCATGTTGAAGCCAAGAAAATGATAGGACAAAACAGAACATAATGATTTGGAAAAACGTTTAAAAGAGGATGCTGTAAGTGAAAGCACTCTGTAGAGAAGTGGAAATTTGAACTGCAATCACCTGTTGTGTATGTACTGTATAAACCTGCATTGTCCAATTGTAGAGTCAAAAGACTGTTCATAAATCATTAATGTATTTTCCTAATATACTGGAGGAAATGACATTAGACTGTCTAAGGCAAGTAGGCCATGTTATAAAAATAGAAGGTTTAAAGTCAATAATAATGTAAATAACCACTAATGATTGTACTCCCGACATTTTCCGTTCTTTTATAAAGTTCTTTGTAGAAAATATAACAATTTTGTAGGCTTAAGACTGAGTATAGGCCTTCTACAAGCACATGTACACTTGAAGGAATACAATAAGGGGATATGGAGCATTCCCGAGAGAAAGAAGGAAATTGCTTTTAGAGTGTCGTTTAATACTGATATCAATATTATTAAAAAAAAAATTATTGTTTACTGTTATGATGCAAGTGCTCGGATGTTGTGGGATGGAGAAAGCTAAGGTTAAAGTGGGAGAGGCCCATAGTTAGTCTTACAGGGATTCTGTGTTTTAAAGGTTTTACAAGAGTAAAGGGTGGGGGTAGTTTTTTTTTTATGGAATACGATTACTGGACTGTTTATTCGATAATTGTTAATTACCGAAGGGTGGACTTTGGTATCCGTAATCGTACAGGCTAATACTCCATGCAGATATGTTGCACATTGGTCAGATACAGACCTTGAGTAGAATTAGCTGGGAAAACCCTGAAGGACAGATCAGTTTGTCTGCAAATGCTAAATGGAGCAACACGCAGTAAAGTAAACAGGACACTCACTTTAGAAACTTAGAGTAGATGCTAGGAACAGATTGTGAACCACTTTGGATTGGTTCTGTCGGCCTGACCGCGATACGGCGCGATAGATGGTGATTGATAAGTTAGGTTGCCATGGGAACATACTGGGAAGAGGGGTTTATGACCAGCCTCAAACGAGAATCTAAGAAACAGACTGCTAGAAGCCACATGTAGATTTTCCCTCCATTTTTGGGAGACAAAGAGAGAGGGTGAATATTGGATCAAATGCTGGCATACCCACTAAAAAACATTAATAAAATAGTAGAACCATATCATTGTTAAAGAAATAAGATTCTAGTTAATTTAGAACTAATATTTAAGACTATTACTAGCGGGAAACCAAGTTAAACAAAATAGTGTGTTTAGAACTTAAAACAGACTGCAAAAGTAGTTTAGCCTACACCTAGAAAAAAAGAACAAATAAAGTAAGCAATAGATTGAAATATTCAAATACTTCTTACAGTATATTAAATTAAGGACTCAATTAGGATAAATCATGTTTAAAACGTACTAGGAACATTTTGTAAAGGCTGAAATAGAAGATTTGGATAAACTAGAAAGTATTATGTAGTTTTTAAGATACCAAAAAATAGAAAACTATATTTAAAGCATCCTGTCAAAACTGCTATGGCTTATAGTCCAACTTCTGAAGTGTATTTTAATCAATCAAAGACCTCGTTGCATTTACGAAGAGGTCCTCCCTCTGGTACATTCCAACAAGGGCTTCAGAATAACTGGTTGGTTGGATAATATTCTTTAACCTAGCTTTTAGCTTAAATCAAACGGTACAAATATTAAGTAAAGAATCTATATCTTTGTCTTTAAGAGGTAGATACTGATCGCCTAACTCTAATTTGGAAAACATTAATCTAAAAGGTTTAATTGGAAGAAAACAATTTTCTTAGAACTAACAGAGGGAGGATCGTCTTTCTGACTCACAGGCCAGACACGGCCTCAGGCTTGTTTTTGATTGGCTGAGGGTGTGTGTCCTTCTTGATGAGGGAGGCGGGCCTGGACGGTTTAAATGTCTGTGCCCGGTGGAACAAACACACACACAACAGACACAAGGCTGATGAGGCCAGATGGAGATGATGAAGATGAAGATGACGAGGAGAGATGGCCAGAACTGAACACAGATGAAGGTGCGCTGCTCTGCCATGCCAATGATGACTACGACTATGCAAACTGCCAAACGAAGACCAAACCTGCTGAAATAATGATTTTGTAAATACTGGAAACCATCCAGAGAGAGTGTGTATTATGATATTTCAGAGAGCTTTAAGATTACCACCTTCAGGGACTCTTTTTAAATAAAAGCTCTATAGTATACCACTCCAACTGGCTTGTGTGGACTCCAAATTCTTCTGCACTACACCTGCACCAGACCGGTGGTCGAACCAGACACGTAGCCATATAAGAAGCAGAGTACTGACCCAGAATATACGACTTTCTTGCAGTTTATCCAATAGAAAACACTAGCGTTTCAACCCGGAAGTCTGCAAATCATGTTAAGATTTTTCAAAACGCAACCGAGTAACACTAGCTGGTTACTGGAAACGAGAAGCCAATGATGGGTGAGGCTCAGCCAAGAGGGCGGCCTATGGCCACGCTCGCTATTTACATCACAATATTAACTCCCCACTCCCAAAATATCAAATTGATATTGTAATCTTCAAAATGGGGTAAACAGCACTTATTAGCAGACACAATTTAGATGTATTAGTTGTATATTCTATATAGATAAAAACAACTTAACTCTATTTGACCTGGCTTCTTCTTCTCTGCTTTCTTTGTGCATCATTACTGCAGGTAATCGTACTCTTCCCTCTGTCATGGTCACATCCAGACACCATACAATGAGATGCAATGTATCTTATCGATGAAAGTAATACAAATCAAGCTATGTCATTATAAAACAATTTATAGAATGTTGAGAGACGCATTTCTGACTTTTACACAGGCAAATACAACGCTCTCCCCCACAAGCTTGCTAGGCAAGGTTTTGCAATTAGCTCACAATGCGTGTCAAGGTGTGTCAGCAAAGCCTGCAGGATTATTAAGGACCCCAGCTACCAGGGCCGGACTGGGGAAATAATTCATACCGGGAGATATAGCGCGAAATATAGCCCCAGTCAGGCCACTTTTTAAGCGGGGGGTCTGGGGGTCCCCCACTAGGATTTTTTTTGTTACAAAGACTTAATTTCCTGCATTCTGGTGAATTTTAGTGCATGTGAATCACAAACTAATGAGCCAACAATTGCTTAGTACAATGTACTGTTATGGACCTCAAATAAAACTGTTGTGGCACTAGCAATGCTACTCTCTCCACCTTCAAAAAGAAAAAAGCAAGAGCACAACATATTTTTCTATTTACTATTATAATACAGTTAACCACTCTCTCCTGTAAGGGCCTTTCTTTTTCTTTGTTTTATCCCTCTCTCCTCCACCCTTTCTCTTTCTTCCACTGTCCATCTTGACATCAAGGTTAATTGACTTTCGCTCTACTGTATCTCTCCCGAGTCCCTCACTACCTGGCTCATTGCCTGGCTGTTATTCTGCATCTGAGTGCCGTCTGCCATTCCATTCGCCGCCTCCGCTGTCAATCAGCTGTATCGCCTGGTCCCGCCTCCACCAATCACAAGCGGCAGCACGGCTCCATTGTGTGTGTGTGATCCGAGGGAGAGAGTCAGATAGTTCTCCAACTCTGATGCAGACAGTGAAATCCTGGTTGTTCCCCACCCATCTAGGTTATCTAACTATCGCGCCGCGCCGCCGCCACAACTAGAAACAATGGCCTGGCAATTTTTTTATTTTTTTTTTTTTTTTATAATTTTTTTTTTTTAATCTGTGCAGGCCAGGCCACCGGGAAAACTCCCGGTGCTCCCGATGGCCAGTCCGGGCCTGCCAGCTACCCCAACCATAAACAGTTTCAGCTGTTGTGATCCAGCAAACAACAGCCTAAGGCCTGGAACAGCAGACTCCATGACAGTTTTTTCCCCCAGGCAGTCAGACTTGTGAACAAATATCACTAGAGGCCGGCTACTGGCCCGTGACTGGAGTAATACAGTGCTATTTTAACCTCTTCCGCCCGTGCGGTCCGTCGGCAGACCGCAAATTACATCACGTCATGAATCAACCTCAAATCAACTGTCTGACAAAATTATAGTTTTTTTTCTCAAACTTATTCAAGTATAAACATCATAACCATGTCACAACAGCAGTTATAATGTATATTATCATCAATACGTTAGTTTACCAATAGGTTAAAGTGTTATTAGTGCGATTTTAGTAATAGTTTTTGTGCTGTTTTGATCGCGAAAATCAGCCATTTTGAAAAATTTACCGATGGGAATTGTAATTTTTTTTTACGACATTTTGAAGAGGACATCGAGAGCTTTCAATGAGCGCCATTTTTCAGAACGACACTTCCCAAAGGCCTCTATGGGGCTTCAAGCGAATTACTTCTGTATGCATTTTTTTAATATCTCTTATTACTCGGGATAATAAACCACAAAACGTAACGTTATTGACATATATTGGAGCGCAGTTAGTTTCTCTTCCCTATTTTTAGCATGTAGCAACAATCAGATTTGAAATTAGTTTCAAAATGTCGGCACTCTGGCCAGAATAATAAACCTACTGTACATAGGCCTACAGTAGATTTCATTATCTGTTCTTAGCATGCCTGGGGATACTAAATCCAAATTGAACCCGGGCATTTGAAAGATAAGCTTTGGCACAATCGATAAATGTGCGAATTGGCTATAATAAGGTCATTTATAAGCCTGCTATTCTATATTCTATAATAATATTTCAAATTGCATTGGTCCGGATGGGAGGATTCAGTACTGTATCTACAAAACCTTCTGTTTAATCATCTTCCCTTTATTCATTTCCTTAGATTTTTTGTACACGTGATCTCAAGAAGGTACTGAACGAGATCAGTGGCAGTTTTTCATGGTGTTATTCACTATGGTGTGTTATTCACTGTCAAATATGAATAAGAAAATGGCAAAGATAAATCATAATTCATATTCTCCTTTGTTTCATCACAATTCAAGCAAGCTTAGTAATAGACACAGATGTCTCTATAGATACCAAGAACATGCAAATAGCCTTGTAGAAGTGGAGCAATATTCCATTTACTTAGGTATGTATTTTAGGCGGATTTTCAGAAAATAGTGCTCCGGGCTTAAGAGGTTAAAGCTGTCTCTGCTAATGATTTGCAAACACTACTGTTTTGCACACACTACTGATTTACACACACTACACCTGTGCTGTGTTTGTTAATCTCTGATTCTACTGCCACTTTACACCCACAACACCCACACTGTGACTAGTACTACATTGTGATTCTTGTATTGTAAATTAATGCCATTGTTGCATCATCATTAGAATGTTCAGGTCTGAAAATTATATCTAAGATATGAGGTCAATAACTAATCAGTCCAATGAACTCAGTTCCAGACAAGCATGTTGAGATCAGAGACTCTGTATAGGATTGTTAGTAACTGTCTAACTGTACATATGACTGTTTACACTAGTAACTGTTTACCTGCGTAGACAATTGTCTCCACCAGTGATTGCCTAGTTGCATATATATCTGTCCCCACTGGAGGGCACTCTAGGCGGAGCCACCCAGGTATTCTACCTTATGGCAACTATCACAGGAAAGGTGCCCACCCCTTTCGTTCTCTCCCCCAAAGTCTCTCAGAGAGAGAAGAGTTGTACTACTACTGCTGCTGACATGTGAATAAAAGAAGCCACGCCAGTTCAGGCACAAGATAGAAACCATGCCTCTTGACCACATTATTGTCGCCCTAAATTGAGTACTGTTAACAGGTTATGGGCCCAGATAAGCCGGGGCGAAATAGTGGAAGTACTGTAGCAAGCTTAGCTGAAGTTATAGGCTAGGATAGCGCCGGGAGCACCGCGTGGCTAGTCGCTAGGCCAACCAGAGTAAAAGCTAAGCATACCATTAACGAAGAGGATGGAAAACAAGAGAAGAGACAAGTGGCCGACATTCAATGGAAAAGCAGAGAACTACGAACTCTGGGAAGAGCGCATGCTGAGACGGTCCTGGGGGCCCCCACCGGAGAACTGACAGCGGAAGAGCAAGCCCTGGACGACCAGCGGAATGCTAGCGCGTACTGTGAGTTAGCGCCGATGCTTGACGACACCAGCCTGGGGCTGATATTCCGCGACACTAAAGACAGAGGCCGAGAAAGCCTGGCGGTACTGAGAGAGCATTTCATCGGGCGAGGAAGACCCAGAGTCGTGGCCCTCTACACAGCACTAACGGGCCTGAGGAAGGGGAACACCGAAACTGTGACCGAATACGTCAACAGAGCTGAGCAAATCACGACGCCATTGAGGAGTGCCGGAGAAGCACCGAGCGATGGGATAATGATGGCGATGATAATGAGAGGACTACCGGAGCTGTACAAACCGTTCACACTCCTGATAACACGCGGTTCAACGGACATTACGTTGGGACAGTTCAAGGCTAAGTTAAGGAACTTCGAGGCCTCAGAAGACACCCACCCAGCCGCCGCGGAGGAGGGGGAGAGGGTGCTAAAGGCTCGAGAGACGCCAAGAGAGAGAACCAGGACCACGACGGACCTGGCGTGTTGGCGATGCAGAGATAAAGGCCATCGGAGAAGCGAATGCACAAAGGCTGTCTGGTGTAGCTTCTGCAAATCCACGGGGCACACAGACAGAGCGTGCATGAAGAAACACAACCAGAGCGCGCGATACACGCATGGACAAGATGGCGGCTACAGACGAGATGACGGCCATGAACGAGACAGAGGCCACGGACAAGATAACGGCTGTGGACAGGATGACGCCAGCGGACACGACGGCGGCGACTATCGACGTGAGATGAATCGAGATGACGCCCGGAGAATCGATGGTGGCGACGATCAACGTGAGGCGAGTCGAGACGACGCCCGGAGGATAACGGGACAAGAAGACTGCGCTTTTGGAGCGTGGACGGCGGGCATCGCCGGACCGGCCCAGATGCAGCGGGCCCAGAGAAAGAGACTGATCGTGGACACGGGCGCGTCGTCCCATGTCATCAACGCCAGGAGTCGGTTCAAGAACTTTGACGACACTTTCCACTGTGAGAGGCACTGCATGGAACTGGCGGACGGTAGATGCATCTACGGATTGGCACAAAAGAGGGGAGACGCACAGGTATGCCTCACGGACAGCAGGGGGCGCCGGCGTACGGTGACGCTAAAGAACGCTCTATATGTACCATCGTTCCCACAAGGACTATTCTCTGTAATAGCTGCTACTGCAAGCGGCCCCAAGGTATTCTTCGATAAAGGTAAACATTTTCTTATAGAACCTGACGGTACCCGGTTTGACATAAAGATGTACCAGAGAGTATTTTATCTGAAAACGGAGTGTGATGACTACGACCAGTGTAACGATAATGATGATGTGTGTAGCGGGACGGCCAGTCACGATATTCAGTCATGGCACGAGATTGTGGGTCAGGTTTTAAAGTTCAGACTGGAGCCACAAACCACCAGGAGAAAAAGGGTTGCAATCAAATATCCATTTTATTTTGCTGGATAATGATGATATGATGTTTTCATGTTGATTGCCATGGTTCTGAATAAAGACAAAAACAAATTCAATATCATGCCAGATAATACAAACATAAACATGGCCTTTAGATCATAGTATATCATTTAGGTATTTAAAGTATATTATTTGAGTAATAATTAGCCACAGATTTGGGAACTTCATAAAGTAAACAAAATCAAAACATACATTTAAACAATAGAAATGCATCTGTTCTTAAACATAGTAAGGAAAACACTGGGACTTACATTAAACAAAGTTCAACAGACGCATGGCAGATATCGGGCAACACACAGCAAACTCACAGGCCTGCTGTGCATGTGTTGGAGACAAAGGGAGAATGAGAGAGAGAGTCCTGGGTGTAATGGGAGGAAGTGAGGTCAGTACTACCACAGGTGCCACTGAACACCTTGTGGCGGTGTCTCCTTGTGGAGCGGAGGGAAAGTGTACCTTGCAGTTTGTCACAGGGTCATTGTAATTACGAGGATTTACTGAAACTGCAAGTAGTGTCAGAGGGTATGCACATTGAGGGGGAGAAGCGTAGACCTGACAAAAATTGTGCAATGTGCAAAACGGAGAAGTTTACCCAACCGAGATACAGTAATCCCACAGACGGAGTAAGGGTACCACTTGCACTAGTTGACATGGACCTAGCCGGCCCAGTGAGCAACGAGTCCATAGCAGGTTTTGGATATGTACAGTATTTTACAGACGTGTGTACAGGGGCAGTGTTTGTTTACTTTATCAAAGAAAAGAGTGACACACTCCAGGCCACCGAAAAATTCCTGGCAGATGTAGCTCCTTATGGTACAGTAAGATGTTTGAGGTCCGACCACGAAACCGAGTTCACAAACAGAGAGTTCCAATCACTGTTGGGAAGGTATAAGATAAGACACGAGACGTCACGTCCATATCCCACGCACCAGAGCGGGGTGGCAGAGAGGGAATGGCACACCCTTTTCGAAATGGCTAGGTGTAAGCTAGTAGTAACTTACCAAAGAGCCTGTGGCATTATGCGGTACAAGAAGCCGCTTACACCAGAAACAGGTGCTTTAATAAGCACTCGGGCACCACTCCGTATACAGCGCTGACAGGAAAGAAGTGTAATCTAGCCAGAATGCACCGATTTGGATCAGTGTGTTATGTGTACCTGCAGGACAAGGGAAAACCCAAGTCCAAGGATGTAAAAGGATTTTTCGTAGGACACGACAGAGGAAGACCTGCTCTCCTAGTTTATCATCTTGGTAAAGGGATAGTGCAGAAACACATGCTATCAAGTTTGTCACGAAGGCAACCTGTGAGAGCGAGACACAGACAGAGGAGCCAGAGCTGGACTCCAGAGCAAGGTGTGTAGAAATAGAAACACACCACCCCAGTGTACTTAGTACAGTTGTGCAGACAGACAGCCAGCAACCCCCAGAGGGCGATGACGAGGAGCACCCGAGGGTGACGTCAAGTGCCTCAAGCAGTGGGAGGTATCACCCAAGGGAACACAGACCCCCAGAACGTCTGACAGGCTATGCCAGGGAAGGGAGTGACGAGGAGGACAATACACCTATCCCCGTTGAGCACTACTACAGGGTAGTCAGTGGGGTAAACCCGACCTTTAAAGAGGCCACAATGTCCCCCGAAGAGGGCATGCATACAGTGGGAGGGAAAATGGATGTATTCAACCAAGTTACTAGAGGGCAGGCAGTCAGTGGGAGGGAGACAGGGTTATTCAAGCCAGGAAGGTATTGAAGACCACGGTAAATACAAAGTATGGTTAATAGAAAATTGATTGAATGCTGAAGAATTGAGCCATATGTTTGGTCCCATGTTTAAGTACAGAGGTGGATGAGTTACCAGGTTTAAAATGCTGAAATGGATCATATGTTTAATCCCATGTTTAAATACAAAGGTGGGTGGTTTACAATGTTAAAATACAGAAGTGGAGGATTTGATCATCGCTCCAGACCACAAAAGAAAGACCTAGGCAGTGTGGTATAATATGCCCTCATGTAAATATATCCCCCTCCCCTGTGTTCCCTTTACCTGTGCCCCCCCCCCCTCTCTGTGGAATAAGACACCCCCCTCCCCTGTGTCCCCAAACCTGTACCCCCTCCCCCCCATCTGACCTATCAAATGGGACCACACACCCCCTTTGTTGAACTATAAAGGGCTCTTCCCGACCACAATCAAGGCTTCTTACCTGGGTAATTTCAGCTGATCACCTGGGGCGAGAGCCTCAGCCATTCTCTCTATGTATTCTATCTGTTTGGTTAATAAACCTTGTTATTATCCAAGCCTCGGTTGACTGAGACATTCTTCATCAGGATATCCACAAATATCCCACAATTGGCGTCTACGAACTTGTGACGGACTTTTTGCGTCCTCCCGGCGTGCTGTATCATTCAACTATACAGAGAAAAGTGAGTATAATAGGATGGTCGACAAAATGTATGGAAAGGAATTGAAACCTTCCCGCTTTTCTCTGTGCCAGGTGAATATTACAGAATGTTGTCCAATATTGAGATCATGGCTGAGTAGAATAATGTGCATTAATATATCTGATCTGTATTGAGAATCGTTACCAGGGCGCGCGTGCACCTGGGTCCTTTATCAGGCGGTTCTGAGAGGATGGGTTATAGTGCTATTCCCAAAAGTTTAGGCACAAAGGTTGAGGTGCTATTCCTGGTCGAGTCGGAGCCGACCGAAAGCTAAGGCACACACAGGTTGTTGGATTGCTACCCCTAGTCTAGCTGATGCAGACTAAAAATATAGGCAACAAAATAGATACGTGAGCTTATTACGATGTGATATCCTTGGAAAACGCTACTCTGTTAAAAAACGTTCTGTGATTCCTTTGCAAAGAGGCGGGAAGTTAGGACCGAGAAGCTGATGGAATCATAATTAGAAATTACCAGAGTAGCGTCATAATATTCATTGTTTCAACCTCAAACTAAGCTCACAATCTTTTCCATTCCTGAAAACGATGTATTTTGGATTAAATTAACCAATTGATCAATACAGATAGCGGGAAGATGATCACGCGATGTCCTAGTTAGTACATGATTACGCGATGTCCCGGGAGTACGTAAATGTACATTAAACGGGACATCAGTCGCGGAAAAGTACATTAAACAGGACGTTAGTCGCGGATTAAGAGGCCGAGAGTATGATTAAAAGGTATATATAATCTAATATATCGCTGGTAAATTTCGAAGTCAGGTTCGGTCGTTATGATTTTAATAACGATGTGTAGTTATATATCAAGGGTATAAATGCCTTGTCGCAACAGATGTTGGAACAATACAGATGTTGGACGACTAAACGTACAGCGATCCAATACAGTCAGATATACACACACGTTAACTTATATGTATTAATGTTTGTTTGTCTGTTTTAAGTCTCGTTTGTATGTGCACAAGTATTATAGGACCCGTCGCGTTGCTTTATTGAGTCAAGAACCGGCTACGGATAGCGCGACGAGCATTGAGAGACTAGTTACCGTTATACAAAGAATAACATTGAAGTGCAGTTCACGGGAACAAACTAGGATAGTAATTTCCGGATTCCGCAGAACACCGGCCCACGGGAACGGCCATTTGGAGAAGTATAGTTTTATCGTTTCAGTTTGTTTACGTTTCACATATGCACAGGCGCGTTCATTCGGTAACAAAACGCTGGTATAGGAATTCCAGGCTATTGAGAGCTCGTTGGAAAAATACTGTATGAATTGCAAAGCGTTATTTCCGAGGCGAATGAGAACGCACGAACGTCGCATGGAGCGATGACGTCACGCTATGCGCGCCGTGAAGTGATTATTTTATATTAAACTATCCATAAGCGAACGTAAAGTGTAATGTACCCAAGGCCAAGGGTGCGTGAAATCCACGTGTAGTATATGTTTTATTTGTATATGTATGTGCGCGCTGCTATTGGAAAATGTTGAGTTGAGGTGGCGAGATGCGGGTTGCTGACGACACGTAACGGATCCAACCCAACACAACAGCTGTCCCCGGTGAGTATAAAAATCATAAATATAGATGCATTGATTGATTGAAAACTTTATTAACAGATTGCAGAATGGGTACAATACAGCACAGCTCAATACACAATTGTTAAGGGGATGCAGACCAGAGAGAGACTTTAGATTTGTTTACATCAGGGTCCCCCATTTTCAATTTATCAGAACATATTATGACATACATGACAGACAGATAGTCAGTACTGCTACATCTGTACATTTATGACATACCAGATTTGCAAATTCAGTACTTTTTGTGATACAAAAGGAGTCAAGAAAAGGGAGTCATTTGACGTAGAAACTGTACATATACACAACTATCAGTTAAAGCAAATTACAACTATCTCAGATCACTTGAGTGTTTATGTGCTTTAATTTACACATTATAAGTCACATAAAGCTAATTACAATGTCTGTTTCAGAATTATAATACATCTGTGGGCGTACCGGTCATACTGACCATGGGAGCTAAACAAACACTTCCGGTTCCCAATATATGGCAGTACAGGAATTGTAGTCCACATAAACAGCGTTAGATTAGACTTTATAAGCTTTCAATGTTGAAAACTTGGAACACAAACAACATAGATCATGTTTAAAAGTAAGATGTTTAGGTTATATTCACTTGAGTTAATGTGTTTATCTAAAGAACCAATGAAAGATAACTAGCCCTTTCCATTGTAAGACATTTTAAACATGATTCAAAATGTGTGGGTCCACATTCATATGCTTGTGTACATATGCGATATGATTGATAAATGATAACACTATCATTACATCCAAGAACGGGATGGATGAGATCTAGCTAATGTTTGTTGAGCACACAGACAGTCAAAGAGGATTCACCCAGGTTTTAGAAAAGAGTGGAAAATTAACATGTGTTTGTATTTACAGATCTGGCTCTGAGGCGAGATGCAAAACAGTGAATGACTACACCCAAATTGTATCACAAAAGACAGAAAATCCAACAATTTGCATGTCAACCGAGAGACAGTGCAGAGCTGAGAGACAATCGATTGACCATTTGGAACAAATCTACATCCAAAACACCCACATGTAAATTTCTTCAGAGTGGGCACTTGGGAGACAAAGCAATGCAAATGCCTGCACTCGTGACCACAGACTTGATGAACTCACCTAGCGGTGGATGGCAACAGAGAACCACTTAATTAACATGAATTAGACACCGGTGATGAATTTGCAGTTATGAAAATCTACCTAACTCCCATACTAACAATAACTAACCAGTCGTTTTCATCATCTCTTTTCAAAAGACACGTGAATTAGAGAAGTGCCCGAGATGAAAGATTAATGATGAAAACAACTACTTACAATCCCCTCCTTCTATTCTCTGTTTATAACCAATAACATGCATGACTTTCCTTAGACTATTCTTTTAACAACTAATACTTTCCATGATTGCAAAATTATCAACCACCAAAATTGCAGCACAATTATCTAAATGTACAAGATATCAACAACATTGATCATTTAGCTGACACTTTTATCCAAAGCGACTCACAGGTTCTGTACGACAGGACATCAGGCAAGGCACACCTCTATCAGCTGAGTAACAATGGTCATCAAAGTGTTGAGTGCTACAGTGTAGATTAGTTTATTAGGACAAATGCATGACAGTAAGGTTAGTTAAAACGTAGATGACAAAACAAATGATTGTTTTTCATGCAAAAATTAACTGGCTACCTAGATTTTATGTTTTTTCCCCATGCTATGCTATGATGAGCCATACTGAGATGTGAAAAACGCCAGAGAAGTCGTGGCGAGGTAAGTATCCTGAGACACACCCAACGCATCCTGAGGTAAGATCAACTTCAATTTAACACCACAGACTATTTTATCTGATTCAAGACTTTGGCCATTCATTTACAAATTTTATTTAAAGTGTAATGCTGGAAGATCTAGTTAGATACAAGATCTGATAAAATTGTAGTGAATGTGACCTTCTTGACGTAAGGAATCACTGCTAATGCAATTGGCTTGCATTTCCTATTGTCAATTAAGTGATTGTATTTAAAATGAAATGAATTAATCCCAAAATGATTTTCCACTTTAGCAGAAAGGCGTTGAATCATTTATGTGAGGAGTTTTCTAAGGCAGTGTTTATCACCCTCAGATCACGAATTGGTGAGAGGACAGGACGAGTGAGACGATGCGCGACCTGAACCACGAAGCTGCGGACACAACCAATGACGATTCGGACAATAAGAAGAGATCTAAAGACGATAAAGGGCGAGAATGTCTCCTTCACTATCGCAGCAAGCGGGCAGCCAGAGAGACGACGGTGCCACCCCGACCCTGCTGATAGGCTCCGACCATGCAGACCTCATAGTCCCGATAGACCGGGTCCACACAGGGCCCAGAGGCTGTCCTGCAGCAGTCGAGACCCGCCTAGGATGGACATTACAAGGCCCCCTCGCTAAGTCTCTTAACCGAACAGCAGCCACTAGCTGCCTCCACTCCAGAGTGACAGAAGAAGACACCACCCTCCTACAGCATGTCGAGAGGCTATGGACACTAGAGACAATGCCCTTTAAGAACGAAAAGAAAGACATTCGTTCCAAGGAAGACATTTACGCCATAGCACTCCTCGAGCAAGGGACAAAGAGAGTCAAAGTCAACGGAGTGATGAGATACGCAACTCCACTCTTGAGGCGAGAGGGTATGCCCACCTTCCACGCCCCAAAAGAAGCGACGGAGCGGTATCTATTGAACACAGAGCGGCGCCTAGCCAGAGACCCCGCTCAAGAGACTGTGTACCGCGCTGAGATTAACAAGCTAATCACAGCGGGACACATAAAGAAAATTGACAACCAGAGGCGATGACAACAACCGTGGGAGAACCATCCAACCCAGCCCACAGACATCCCCAAGAAAGTGGAGCAGAGGACCACGAAGGAGACTGACCAAGGAGACACTGACGAAGAGGAGATCAACCTTTGACGGCCTCCACCCCGGCACTGCAGACCAAACCCATCACCTGCAGAAGGGAACCAAAGCCCCGACCATCAAGGTGGATTCCCATGACAAGATTGTCATCCGTGTGAGAGAGAGCGTCCTACTGACTAGCCACTACACCGGCGGGCCCTCGCCCTCCATCAAGTGGTACCACAATGACGAGGAGAGGACAGCGAAACCAGCACAACACATTCAAAAACGCCCTGACCACCATGTCTCTGGGCCTGATGGGAACCAAGCGTGAGCACAGTGGCGGATGTGTGGTGGTGATGGAGAGCAGCGCAGACAAGTGACCCTTGACAGGGAATGGACGGCGACCAGTGAATATTCCCGACTGCATCGTCAAGAAGAGACACATAGCAAATGAGACTGTCTTACTGCCACACGACAGGCTCACAGAAACATCAACTGAATGTACGATACGTTCAACACACAGCAGGTCACACAGAAGGACACATCCCCGACCGAGAACAGATGATCAACACTTCACAGCAACTGTCAGATTCACAAACAAGAACTGTAATTTTATAATGACAATGAGAAATGATCACAGAGTCACATTGCAAAATGGTATTGTTAAACAGGGCAGAACCAGTTGGATTGTTCCAAGACACCAAGTTTGTTTTGACCACAGAACAATGCATAACGATTATCATAATCACCTTTTATATTAACCACTAGGTTAACGGTTTTCAATTTTATTTTGACACATTAGCCACTAAGGTAATGTCTATTGTATGTATTTATTTAATTTTTATGTGTTACTGTTTGGCCCTGCCACACGACCGACAGAGAACACCTTGTCAACAACGACGCAACATCATTCAGATTAATACCTTCACAAGCAGGAAACTTTTCACACAATTGTATGTATCTGCAAAACGATGAACTAGGGATGTGATGAAAAGAAATCAATGAGAAAGCATTAACAATGGTTAGTAATAATGAGCTAAAATGTATTGCTGAAGGAAGAAGTGACCACATGATCACATTACATCACATTAGAATTACTTAGGTTACAAAATTGTATTGTCAGACAAGAAAGAATCAGTTGTTTTATTCTCTCATAGAAGAGGACATGTAACGTTGTCAATCATGTTAGTTTTATTAACCACCAGGTTAACGGTTGTTAAAATGTTTTTGTACACATTAGCCTAATTATGCACACAATTTTGTTTTTTCACCCTGTGCAATCTGACCACACAGACAGTGCATGTATTTAATTGGTTTATTACGATGCCTGTATGCACAACGATCACACAAGCTCCCCAGAATCACGACATGAACGACTGAAGGTATGCCAAGATATTTGCACAGCGATAGCTTCAAATGATTATGTTAATTGTTGTTTGATATCAGAGATGAGGACCACTCATTGATATAGGTATTTTGAGCGATTAATAAAAGAAAAGGGTGATATCTATTCCCACATCTCTGATATCAAAATAACACAGACCGCAGTCCAGTCGATCATGTCATGAATCATGTATGTAAATAATTCATGAATCATGTATGTAAATAATTCTATTAATCATGTATGTAAATAATTCTATTTTAAACTATTATCCCCACTTTTACCTGTTCCAAACAATCCTGGTATATTATACATTAATCTCACCCACATTATAAGAAAGAAAAGTGAGTATTGTGGTATAATATGCCCTCATGTAAATATATCCCCCTCCCCTGTGTTCCCTTTACCTGTGCCCCCCCCCCCCTCTCTGTGGAATAAGACACCCCCCTCCCCTGTGTCCCCAAACCTGTACCCCCTCCCCCCCATCTGACCTATCAAATGGGACCACACACCCCCTTTGTTGAACTATAAAGGGCTCTTCCCGACCACAATCAAGGCTTCTTACCTGGGTAATTTCAGCTGATCACCTGGGGCGAGAGCCTCAGCCATTCTCTCTATGTATTCTATCTGTTTGGTTAATAAACCTTGTTATTATCCAAGCCTCGGTTGACTGAGACATTCTTCATCAGGATATCCACAAATATCCCACAGCAGGTTAAACCATTTTATAGGTATGGACTTCGAACAGTCTGTCAACTGTGTAAAAATATCCCAGAAGAGATATGTGGGAGAAGGTCCTGAGATGTTTTGACTGAAGTAAGAAATGTATAGATAAACTGTAGGTAACTTCATTCTGTTGGACAACCTGTACTCGCCCTGACCTATGTTCTGTAGTGAGTAAGAATGTCATAGTATTTTTGTTGATCCCACAGAGAATCATTGAACTACGTCAAAAATATGTTTTTCGTTATCCCAGAGGTACTGCAGACAGCAGTGTTTTCAGAAAAGACAGCAAAGGCTTAAGGGCTTAAAGCCTACAGGGATACTATCAGCCTGTGAAGCTGAGTATATATCTCTAGCTATGACAATGAAAAATGTGTTTATCTAGAGCAACTGCTCGAAGTGATGAAGATAAGGTTATGAATGCATTGTTCAAGATGCAGTAGGTAATTGAAATATATCCTCTATACCAAATATGATGTTTTTGAATAATGGGCGTTCTGTCTAAACCGTTTAAAATGATGAACATTGTGTATATATGGAGACTGTTGTTTATAAGGACAACCAGGGGACCATTGTGATTACTAGGAACCTAAGGTGTCAATATAGATGTAAACATGTCATTATAAATAATATCATCTCATCAGGTATGCCATCAGGTAAGAAAGAATGACACCGGTTTGCTGTCCAACGGACAACAGAGTAATAGATACTATGAGGGAGCCTGTTTTCAAATTAAAACTGATGTGATTTGTAAAGGTCATGTTTAATGTGAAGGTATTGAATGTCATACCCTATGGATGCTTTTGAGTTTATATATATTATTTCCTTTGTTAAAATGTTTTTCCAAGAATTCAGCCAGTATGCTAAAAAGTGGGAGTGTTGAGATCAGAGACTCTGTATAGGATTGTTAGTAACTGTCTAACTGTACATATGACTGTTTACACTAGTAACTGTTTTCTCCACCAGTGATTGCCTAGTTGCATATATATCTGTCCCCACTGGAGGGCGCTCTAGGCGGAGCCACCCAGGTATTCTACCTTATGGCAACTATAAAAGGAAAGGTGCCCACCCCTTTCGTTCTCTCCCCCAATGTCTCTCAGAGAGAGAAGAGTTGTACTACTACTGCTGCTGACATGTGAATAAAAGAAGCCACGCCAGTTCAGGCACAAGATAGAAACCATGCCTCTTGACCACATTATTGTCACCCTAAATTGAGTTCTGTTAACGATTTTTGCAGTTCAAAAACTGGTCTCCCAATCTCCAATGTAGCTTTAGCTGTCGGTCGGCATATTGAGGTTCAAGCAGGAAATGACGAAGCAGAGGTGTTACATTGTTGCAGTTCACAGGTGAATGTTCCCCGAGCAGATTAGGAAAACAGGTGTTGAAGATTGAGAAGCAGAAGGTATGCGATAACTAGGTAACCTATTTATGCACGCACACACATCCAGCCACCCTTATACACATGTAACGGTTGTGACAATGTCACCTCAAACTCCGATGCCCCGAGTGGGAGTCGAACCCCGGTCTCCCACACCGCAGGCAGCAACACAGACCGCTATACCAGGAGGTGAATCCACTTCTAAGTACTGGGTCTATGCGTCTTTTGAGGATGTGAGAGTGAGTTTAACCCATAGCACCGCTACTCACCCCAGCCCTTCTTGACTGCGCTTCACGATACCATCCGTTACACTCACCCTCTCAAACTCACTCCACTCCACCCAAGGCATCCGGGTCAATCGGCACCATTGTAACGGTTGTGACAACGTCACCTCAAACTTCGATGCCCCGAGTGGGAGTCGACCCCCGGTCTCCCACACCGCAGGCAGCAACACAGACCGCTATAGCAAGAGGTGAATCCACTTCTAAGTACTGGGTGCGTCTTTTGAGGATGTGAGAGTGAGTTTAACCCATAGCACCGCTACTCACCCCAGCCCTTCTTGACTGCGCTTCACGATACCATCCGTTACACACATACGCACACCCAAAACACCCAGGGATGCATTTGAATGCACTAGGCCGGGGTAGGGTACAAATAGATAGAGCATAGTAAAGCAATATTTTGCATGGAAATATATCGTATGGTGGCGGACACCAAGTATCAAACTTTTTTGCTGCAATATAAAATATTGGATAAATGAACAGACTGAAGACTTTATCTTGTTTTTTTATTGCAGATGTTGAAATTTTTTGAAAAAAGGTAACAAATCGCAATATATTGCGATTATATCATATTGTGGGGCCTCTGGTGATTCCTACCTTTAACATGCATGCATGCATACACAAAACAGGCTTTGCTCAGACTGCATTATTACCCAAATGAAATGACAGCTGAAGATTCAGGTGTGGTAATTACCTCGATGCTAAGAAGAGCTCATCAATCAGAGATGTTACTTATTCACTGGGCTGAGATTTTACAGAGAAAGAGAGATTGGAATTCGTCACAAATCCCCCCTCCTTGTAGCATGGTTGCTTTTTACAACAATGCATTTGCTTTGTCATTAAATATGCAATGAAAGAGGAGGCTGTGTGCATTTGAATGCAACAATGAATGTGATTAAGATTTTGATGGCACAGGGTGCCTCTCTCTTTTTCTCTCTGCATGTCTTTCACTCTTTCTCTCTCCCCATCTCTCTCAAGCACACAACTGTATCTGTATCATTATTTCTATATATATATATATATATATATATATATATATATATATATATATATATATATATATATCATTCTGTATATATTATAGTAATATGCAGTATTATAGTATATCCTCGCTCTCTTTCACAACCGCTGCTATCTCTGTATCTCTCTCTATCCTTCTCTATATTATAGTCATATATCCTCTCTCTCTATCCTTCTCTATATATTATAGTCATATGCAGTATATAGTATATTATCTCTCTCTATATATTATAGTCATATAGTATATCCTCTCTCTCTATCCTTCTCTATATATTATAGTCATATGCAGTATATAGTATATTCCCTCTCTATATATCCTTCTCTATATATCATAGTCATATGCAGTATATAGTATATGCTTATCTATATATTATAGTCATATGCAGTATATAGTATATTCCCTCTCACTTTCTATCTTTCTCTATATATTATAGTCATTATGTAGTATATTATAGTATATCCTCTCTCTTTCACAACACACAACACATGTTTCCTACAATGGTAATTGTGATGAAAGTAGATCCCCAAGGCAGAGGCTTCATTAATACCGAGTTACACTCTGATATCAATAATCAATCATCAACCTGTTTGGCTCCATTGTAGTCTGTTGGGTCTCCGGTAAATCAATACAGTGATGAAGCAGTTTATCCCAGGGGGGTGCTCGCTCACTCACGACTGCTTAGCCTGCGCTGCACTAGACTCCTTCCTCTGCAGAATAACACAAACCCCCAAATGTCCTCGCGGGCCCTGGGAAGGGTACCACTGTGTCTCACTACGCACTGTGGTACATTGGGAAGTCACATTGATGTTATCGAATTACTTTATTGGTTTTATTTCCACTGGATAATCCCATTGAATTTAAAGGATCAGTATGGTTACTTTCAATCTACACCCTATGTAACTGCCCCCCGGCATGGTGTAGAAATAAAGATGCTGTTATGTTTCGTACAGGTGCTTTTATTTTATTTTCTCTTTTCTTTTGCATTTTAGCATTGCAGCACTGTAGCTTTTCTTTAGTAGTCTTCGTTGCACCATGGTTGCACCGTGAAAACTATAACAGTCAAAAACACAAATAACATACACAATTAGTTATATTGTTCACAGAACCACAACAAAGCTCATAATGCGTTCAAACAAACATTTTAACTTAACGATATGAAGGGTGAACTCGTCTTCCATAACAAAAGGGCAAATGAGTCAGTGCACCACTTTACACGTCTACAACACGCAAAATATAGACATCTCCAGTAATAATAATACACATTTTAGTGTTCAACGTACCTTATTCCGCTTTACCAAGGGGTGTTAATTTCTGAAGTAAGGTCATGGTACTCTAGATAGTTTGCTGTCTGCTCCGACGTTCTTACTTGGTTACTTCCTGTATTAGTTACAGGTCTCGTGAGAACAAACAGGATCTTGTGACAACCTTTATACTATAAAAAAGACGAGCTCTGCCCCCATGTGGACACTAAAGGAAAATGCACAAGCGGCAACTGAGATATTAACACGGGGTTCTTAATTAAATAGAAAGTTTAACATTATAAACCAATAAGAAAATGTTGATCATCTAGACCGATGTAAATGAAAGCTTACTGATAATAAAGATGATAGGCATCTTGACCCTTGGTGGTCCTTTACACTCCCACCAAATCCTGCTATGATGGATAAGCACAGTTTAGAAAGAATACATTTGTCATACAGTACCAATTTCTGGATCGGTCGCTCGAGGACTGAAGGTCTGGTAGTGCAATCTTTTCGCTCCCCAGTCTGTATTTTTACTCGACGTACTAGACCGTCGCTCTCTTGAGTGGCTTCGACGACTCGACCTAGTTGCCACTGGCTTCTTGGAAGGTTGCTGTCCTTGAGGATGACTATGTCATTCACCTTGAGGTTGCGCCGGGGTACGTGCCACTTCTGACGTGTGGAAATGTTCAGGAGGTATTCCTTCTTCCAGCGGCTCCAGAATTGTTCGATTAGGTACTGGACTCTGCGCCATCTCCTGGTTGCGTACATGTCCTCTTTAACAAATCTCCCAGGGGGTGGAAGAGCGACTTTAGACTTCATCATGACGAGGTGGTTTGGTGTTAAAGGGGACATGTACTATAAATGTCATTTTTCAGTCTCTAGCATTGTATTATAGTAATAGGAGTTAGTATCAATGTGTTTTAGTGTCTAAATACCATGTTGGCGGATTGCTCTGATTCAGCTCAGATAATTTCCTGCTCCAGTAAATTAGTCCATCCTGATTTGAAGGCCTGAGTCACGTCATTCAGGCTCTGGGTAGAAGACAGTGATGTGATTGGCTCTGTGGTTGTAGCTAATGCCCGCCCACAATCTACCTAGACGATACACGCAGACTAGACAGCGAGTGGAAAACCACTTCCTCAAACCTTACAGATGTCTTCAATAGACTAACAGGAATTGTGTAAAGTTGCCCAAATAGTGCTAGGAATAGCAGTACATGTCCCCTTTAAGCGTTCTAGTGCCATGGGGTTGTTGATACCATCTACTGTCAGTGGTCGGCTGTTTACAATAGCTGTAGCTTCATAGAAGAGTGTTCTAAGGGAGGCGTCATCAAGTCTGCCTGGACACAGCAATAGTGGCGTTCAGCACATTTCTCACGGTCCTGATTTGATGTTCACAGACACCACCTGCATGGCTGGCGGATGGAGCATTGAAGACGAATTCACACTGTTTTTCTGCTAGAAAGATTTCCAGTAACTTGGCGTCACATAGTTTGAGTGCTTCTTTAAACTGGTTTCTAGCTCCCACGAAGTTAGTACCGTGGTCGCAATGAAGTTGGCGGACAGCTCCTCTGAGGCTGATGAAGCATCTCCAGGCGTTAATGAATGAGTCTGTTGATAAGTCTTCAAACATCTCGATGTGGACAGCTCGGGAAGCCAGGCAAGTTAGTATCAGGCCATACCTTTTGTACTCCTTCCGTGCCTTTTTAATCAGGAAAGGGCCGAAGCAGTCCATGCCACTGTATGAGAAAGGCGGTGAGTCTTCCACACGCTCTTTAGGGAGTTCAGCCATTTGCTGTTCTTCAGTAGGTCGTCGGAGTTTCCTGCATCGCACACAATTGTGAATCAGCTTGGCCACTAATTTGCTCCCACCAATGACCCAGAATCCATTTGCTGTCAGTTCCATTTGAGTTTGACTTCGGCCTTGGTGACAAACTTGGGCGTGATGGTGAGCCGTAATTAGCTTGGTGATAGGGCTGTCCTTAGGCAAAATGATGGGATGTTTCATTTTTTGACTGAGGAATGAGTGTCTCAATCTTCCACCCACACAAAGAAGTTCTCGATGCAGAATTGGATCAAGGGAATGAAGAGCGCTTGAACTTGGAAGAGCATCTCCTTCCTGGCGTATATTAATTTCTTGAGCGAAGGCTTGCTGCTGGACGAGCTTGATCACTATTTCAGCAGCTCTCTCTCGTTCTTCGACTGTCACCAGTTCGGTGTTGTGTACTTTTCCCGATCCCAGCCTCTTGATTCTTGTGACTACTTTCAGGATCTTTGACCATGAAGAGATCTGACTTAGGCGAATAAGAATGTCTGTGCAGTTGTTGACTTTGGTTATGAAAGCTTAACTTCAGGATCGCAGACGAGTAGCTCTGCGAAGGGGTTCAGTTTGGGATGCACTTCTTGCTCCCAGAGAAATGTAGGACCTGCGGCATAGTTCTTGGAGTATGCATTTTCCGCTTAGGGTGAATGGGGCAACAAACCCAAGTGGGTTATAAAGAGAGGCGATAATTGAGAGGATTCCTTGACGAGTTGAAGGCTGGTCTTTCATGTTGACATTGAAGCTGAAGGTGTTGTTTTCTATAGACCACTGAAGGCCAAGTGCATGCTCAGTTGGGGTCGCTTCCAGCTTAAGTTCGAGAGGGTCAGTGATTGTGGCTCTTTCTGAGGGTTTCACACAGTCGAGGGCGTCTTTGTGGTTAGAGTTGAATTTGTGGAGGTGTAGGCCTCCTGGTTTGCACAACTTTTGTGCCTCGATGATCAGTTTTTTGGCTTCTTCGATGAAACGCTGGCTAACCCATCATCAACGTAAAAGTTCTTCTCAATGAAGGCCGAGGCTGCTGGGTAGTCTTCTCTGTGTTGGTGTGTCATGTACCTTAGGCCGAAGTTGGCACATCCAGGAGACGAAGCAGCTCCAAAGAGGTGAACTGCCATCCTGTATTCCTGTGGTTCTGTTTCCAAATCACCTTACTTCCACCACAGGAACTTGAGGTATTTTCGAGAGTCAGGGGTGACGAAGAACTGGTGGAACATTCTTTCCACGTCGCAGATTATGGCCACGTCTTCCTTTCTGAAGCGACATAGAACTCCTATTAGGGAGTTAATTAAGTCGGGACCAGTCAGTAGGCAGTCATTTAGGGAAACTGCACAGAATTTAGCTGAGCAGTCAACCACGACCCTTAGCTTGCCAGGTTTTTTAGGGTGGTAAATGCCGTGATGAGGAAGGTACCAAGCAGTCTCTCCATATGAAGTAGTATGGTCTAGTACTGCGTCACCTTTCTCGATGATGTCTTTCATGAAAGTCTTATAGCGTTCGTGATACTCTTTAACTGTCTTTAGTTTCTTCTTTAGACACTGGAGGCAGACTGTAGCTAGTCTCTTGTTGTTTGGTAGGGATGGTGGGCTGCTACCCTTGAAAGGTAGAGGAATATCGTAGTGTCCATCTTCTTTCTGTCTGATGTGATCACTGAGGAATTGTATGAAGCGAACATCTTTTTGAGACACGTACTTGTCCTCGTAGTTCTTTTCAGAGAAGTCCGACTCAAGGGCTTTCAGGACATCTGTTGTAGACAGGGCTGGTATTTATTTTACTGTGACTCTATGTACGAAGCTCTGGCTCCCTTGTCTGTCCAGATGAGGGTTAGATGAGCCTATTATGCTCCAGCCAAACTCTGTTCGCTGTGCAAAAGGTTCGTTTTCACAGCCTGTGATGACTTCCAGTGGAGCTAGCGCTGAGGGACAATCACATCCTATTAACATACCCACTTCACAGTCTAGAAGTGATGGTAACTTGTTTACGAGATGCTTGAGGTGAGGCCACTGTAGCGCTGTTTTGCCAGTTGGAATGTAGGATTTGTCCACTGGGATGAAGTTACGAGTGTAGGCTTGTGGCACTCTGATGTTGTTTGCAGAATGGAGTCCTCGGATTTGTAGGCCGCTGACACTCTTGCTGGTTATAACTGTATTTACAGCAGTGATTGTGCTGAGTCTCAGCTTCACGGGTTGATTTTCCACACTTAACTCCTCAAGCAGGTCTTCTAAGATAAACGCTGAATCACTCTGTGTGTCAAGTAGTGCGTAAGTGAGCACCGTTATCTGTGGCTCTTGAACTGAAGACACAAGGACTGGGACAATGCTTGAGGTGGCAGAAGCACATCGGGTTGTAGTGTGAGACACAACTTTGTGGACTTCTTGGCTCCGGTAGTTTGCAGTAGATGTGCCACTCTGGGTTGTCTCTGGCGCTTGTGACCTCTCTTCGTGCAGACACGTTGGATGACGACGGTTGCAGGTGTTGCAGGTATGTTGCCGTTTACAGTCCTTGCTGGAGTGTCCCTTCCTCAGGCATCCAAAGCAGAGGTGATTTTGGTAGATGTATGTTCTCTTATCTTCTATAGACCTTGATGCAAAGTTAGTGCACGTAGCAATGCCATGATTCTCATTCTTGCAGATGGGGCAGGGTGGTCTTGCTCTATAGGGTGAGTACTGTGTCTCTACGATGTTGTTCTTCATGTGAGTGCTTGTATTTAACGCTCTGGCTCTCTTGGGAAACCTCTCGTCTGAGGCTCTGGAGTTCAACAGTAGTGGGGAGGCGATGGGGTTACAGGCTATTCGGGCCTCTTTGTTCAGAAATCAGAAAAGTGTGCAAGACTTGGATAGCTTCCAGACTTGTCTAGCTCTTCTACGACGATCCTGCTCCATCTTCGCACAATCCACTCAGGTAGTTTCTTGAGCAGCTTGTGGTTCTCTTCACAGTCATTCAAGATGGCCAGCCCTCGGACATGTGGAATCGCCTCTGTACATCCTTGTAGGAAGTCTGCAAACTCTCGGAGCGCCAGAGGATCGTTTGTGTTTATCTTAGGCCATCTCATGAGCTTGTCTCTGAACACCCTTTGTATAATGAAGGGGTTCCCATACCTTTTTTCCAACACTCTCCAGGCACCTTTATATGCTTCTTCGGAGTCTCTGTAAAAGAATCCTTCCACAGACTTACGAGCTTCTCCAGTAAGGTACATTTTCATATAAAACATTTTATCACTTGTTGGGAGAGGCTTTCGGTGTATCAGGGCCATGAAGGTCATTTTCCAATCAACAAATTTCATGGGGTCACCCATGAATGATGTAGGATGTAGCGGAGCACTATATTCAGGGTTTTGGTGAGCAGTATTTATTTCATGGTCATTGTCTTCTTCCAGAACTGTATGCCCTCACTCGGGCTGCTGCTACCTGGACTTCCTTCTCTGCTTGTAGCTGCTGTAGCTTCATCCTCTCCGACTCCAGCCTACGTCGACTCTCCACCTTCATCTTCTCCATTTCCACGAGCATGGCTGCCTCTTCTTCCTCTAGTTGGAGGAGACTTGTTTGCTGAGCCTGTATCACTTGGATGGCCTTCACCTCTTCCACTTTAGCTGCGAGTTCAGCTTCCCTCCGCCTGCTTGACACCTTGGATCGTTGAGAGTCAATTGTCTCAGTATTTGTGTGTCCATATACAGACCTGTACTCCTCTTTGTTCAGAGCTATTCTCACCCTATCCTTCTCAAGTCTTTCATTAAAATCTTCTTCTTTTGTTTCCAGCTGTCTACACACAAGCTCTTGAGTGTCTGTCGTCAGCTGGATACAGGCGTCCATTTTATTTGCGATCTCGGGAGTTGTGGCATGGTTACGTAAAATGGACTCATACACACTACTTACTAGGTCACGACTTGTTTGAATGTCTTGTTTTAGTTTATCAAGTTCTTCTGCCGGACAGAAGGTTCTCAGTTTCCCTCTGGCTTCCTTTGCTATCTTCTTCCAGGTGTGATACGTTTTGTTAAAAGCGTTCTCATTTTTCTTATCTTCCACCTCACGATTCTCCTTTCCTTTCTCTGTTAGAGTTCTTTTGCAAGCACCTGTCCTGTTCTGTTCCATCTCTAAGAGGTTGCCAGCATCGTCTGCTTGGACCGACATTGTATTTGATCACAAAAAAAGGTCAACAAATAGCTGGCATCAAGAGTTCCACTTGCTGGGATGGATACCAGACAGCACAGGGTTAATTAAGTATACAGGAGTGGCCACATATCCGTGGAATTGCTGGGGTGGATACCAGACAGCATAGGGTTAATTAAATACACAGGAGTTGCCACACATCCGTGGAATTGCTGGGGTGGATACCAGACAGCATAGGGTTAATTAAATATACAGGAGTTGCCACACATCCGTGGAATTGCTGGGGTGGATACCAGACAGCACAGGGTTAATCAATCCGTAGGTTTATTCTTCCTTCTCATCATACATGTATCCTCTTCAGAGTAAGGTCTTCATCATACATGTATCCTCTTCAGAGTAAGGTCTTCATCATCATACATTTATCCTCTTCAGAACATTTATCCTCTTCAGAGTAAGGTCTTCAAAATACATTTATCCTCTTCAGAGTATGGTTTTACTCACATTTGATCCTCTTCAGAGTAAGGTTTTACTCACTGATGGGGGTAAGTTTTCACTCACTGGTGGGTACGTTTTCACTGTAACTGCCCCCCGGCATGGTGTAGAAATAAAGATGTGGTTATGTTTCGTACAGGTGCTTTTATTTTATTTTCTCTTTTCTTTTGCATTTTAGCATTTCAGCACTGTAGCTTTTCTTTAGTAGTCTTTGTTGCACCGTGGTTGCACCGTGAAAACTATAACAGTCAAAAACACAAATAACATACACAATTAGTTATATTGTTCACAGAACCACAACAAAGCTCATAATGCGTTCAAACAAACATTTTAACTTAACGATATCAAGGGTGAACTCGTCTTCCATAACAAAAGGGCATTTAGGGAAACTAATAAGTAACATTACGTGTTCGGCAGCAGGTGCTCTGATTAGAACCGAATCAGTCAGTGCACCACTTTACACGTCTACAACACGCAAAATATAGACATCTCCAGTAATAATAATACACATTTTAGTGTTCAACATACCTTATTCCGCTTTACCAAGGGGTGTTAATTTCTGAAGTAAGGTCATGGTACTCTAGATAGTTTGCTGTCTGCTCCGACGTTCTTACTTGGTTACTTCCTGTATTAGTTACAGGTCTCGTGAAAACAAATAGGATCTTGTGACAACCTTTATACTATAGAAAAGACGAGCTCTGCCCCCATGTGGACACTAAAGGAAAATGCACAAGCGGCAACTGAGATATTAACACAGGGTTCTTAAATAGAAAGTTTAACATTATAAACCAATAAAGAAAATGTTGATCATCTAGACCAGTGATTCCCAACCTGGGGTCCGCGGACCCACTGGGGTCCGCCAGGGGGAGCAGGGGGTCCGCCAGACCACAGATGATTTGAGGTCTTTAAAAAAAAAAAAAATTTTTTTTTTTTTTTTTTATCATCAGAAGCATGAATAGTCTCTCCACTACAATAAAAAATAAAGATAAATAAATAAACATCTAGACATGATTTTTGAACGTTAACAGTAGGCTACCGGGTAGCCGCTAAAACGCGAATCAGTTGACTGTATCACTTTCTGTAGCTAGCCTAGCACGCTAGTTAACTTTCTCGGCTCGTCTGCAGTCAGCCGCCAGAGGCGAAAATGTGTGACAAACGAAAAGGAGATGACGGCAGCTCATCTGCAAAAAAAGTTAGGACCTACAGCAATCGCGAAAATTACATCACCATGGGCTTCACTGAGGGACCAGACAAACGACCTGAGTGTGTGATTTGTGGAGAAAAGTTGGCAAACTCAAGCCTGAAGCCCAGCAAGCTGAAGAGACATCAGGCGTCTAAGCACCCAGAAACCGTTGGGAAGGATCCAGACTTTTTTCGGAGGAAAGAACAGTCTCTCAAGGCGAACAAGCCTGTTGATGTTAGAGTAGCGTGGAGCAGGGGTGGCAGTGATTTACAGAAGGCTACCGAAGCCTCCTTTGAGTGTTCGCTTTTAATTGCAAAAGCAAAGAAACCGCACAATATTGGCGAGCAGCTCATCAAACCAGCCTGCATCAAAATGGTTTAGAAACTGTGCGGCCCACAGGTGGTGGATAAACTAAAATCAGTACCACTCTCGAACAATGTAGTGAAAGACCGAATTGATAAGATGTCAAGTGATTGCGAGCAGCAGCTGTCAGAAAAGCTTAGAAAGGGTCCATTTGCCATACAACTTGATGAAACTACAACTGTCGCAGATGAGGCTGTGCTCATCGTTTATGTGCAATATATTGAAAATGAGGATCTGAAGCAGGACATTCTCATGTCAGTCAACCTTACTACCACCACTCGAGGTGAGGATATTTTTACTGCAGTGGATTCTTACTTCATTCAACATAAATGCAAACCGTTCACCATTAGGGCCTGATTTGACAGGATTTGAATATTGGCCAAAATTTTGAAATACATATGGTGCAAGATTAGATTTGTTGATTGAAGGCACAAGTCAAAGAAGCATAGTGGGTCTAATTATGATGCATATGCCTGTGTATAAGCAGTTTGTTATTAAAATGACAAAAAAAGGTATTAAACCCAGCTAGGACAGATTCTCTCTGCTACTGATTGGAATTTCCTGTCTCATATTTAGTTTAATTTGTTGCATTGATTTGTTCCATAAATGCAAACCGTTCACCATTAGGGACTGATTTGAGAGGATGAATACAGGATTTGAATATTGGCCAAACATTTTGAAATGCATATGGTGCAAGATGAGATTTGTTGATTGAAGGCACAAATTAAAGAAGCATAGTGGGTCTAATTGTGATGCATATGCCTGTGTATAAGCAGTTTGTTATTAAAATGACAAAAAAAGGTATTAAACCCAGCTAGGACAGATTCTCTCTGCTACTGATTGGAATTTCCTGTCTCATATTTAGTTTAATTTGTTGCATTGATTTGTTCCATAAATGCAAACCGTTCACCATTAGGGCCTGATTTAAGAGGATGAATACAGCATTTGAATATTGGCCAAACATTTTGAAATGCATATGGTGCAAGATGAGATTTGTTGATTGAAGGCACAAGTCAAAGAAGCATAGTGGGTCTAATTGTGATGCATATGCCTGTGTATAAGCAGTTTGTTATTAAAATGAAAAAAAAAAGTATTTTATGGTATCTTATTAGGAGGGGGTCCGCGAATTTCATCAGAGATGTTTGGGGGTCCCTGGGGGGAAAAAGGTTGGGAACCACTGATCTAGACCGATGTAAATGAAAGATTACTGATAATAAAGATGATAGGCATCTTGACCCTTGGTGGTAATTTACACCCTATTTTTACATACTATAATCTGCCATCATATAATACTAAGCGTTCCTGACCAGAATCAATTGGGGGGACTATTAAAGTGTCTGTCAGACTTGGCTGAACTCTCACCAGTGGAGAGTACAAGCATAATCAAGTGCAGTCCCCTCCCACCATCAGAGATGTTGTGTTGAGTCAGGCTCAATTGATACATTGCATAAAAACACACTACAATGCGGCCCACCAGGCAGCATCGCCAATTTCTAACCAGACCCAGGCCTGGCTACATTACATAGCAAATTAATACATTACTTACTTACTTAGGCCCATCGCTCCCAATGGAGCATAGGCCAACTACGACTTTTCTACATCCAACACGGCTTTGGGCTGTCCTTTCTGCCTCCCCCCAGGTAGTTCCTTGTCTCTTGAGCTCCGCCTCAGTGTCCCGCCTCCAGGTGTTCTTAGGCCGCCCTCTCTTCTGCTTCCCTTGGGGATTCCAAGTCAGGGCCTGGCGTGTAGTACTGGCAGCCGGTTTCCTCAAAGTGTGGCCTATCCATCCCCACTTTCGTCTCAGGATCTGCTTCTCCACTGGTTCCTGTCTTCCTTTCAGCCATAGTTCCTCATTCTTGATTTTGTTTGGCCACCGGATCCCAAAGATGCGTTTCAGACAGCTGTTTATAAAGGTCTGTATCTTCTGCAATGTTCTTTTCGTCATTCTCCAAGTCTCTGAACCGTAGAGAAGGACGGATTTGACATTTGAATTGAAGAGCCGCACTTTGGTTGTCATGGCGATGTCCTTGGAGGACCAGATGTTCTTCAGAATGATGAATGCTGCTCTGGCTTTGCCTACTCTTGCTGTGACGTCGCCATCTGTGCCGCCCTTCTTATCCAAGATACTGCCTAGGTAAGTGAAGGAGTTGACTTCCTGTATGGATTCATCACCTACTGTGACTCTCTTGCATTGCTGGTAGGGTTAGCTCGCCTAGTGCAGCTTTCAATACACAGTAGCAGGAGTTGGTTGGGCTTGACGTGCCGAGACAGCTTGTACACGACCCTCAGCCTGTCTGGCCTCACGTGGTATGATGCTGCAATCCATCACCTGGAAGACAATAGGCGTGGGAAGAGGACTAACAAGCCAACTCCAAAACCCTCCCCCAGAGGTTAAATGGGTTTGCGTAGGGCCAACAACCCTACCTGGAAAAAAAGCACGTTACTAAAGCATCTACGATAATTCAAAACCAACTCGACCTGGGAAAAGAAGGGCTCCCACACAGGAGGCGCATGACGTCGTGCAGTGAAAGCCGAAAGGAAGCTGTAAGGCAGACTCCCCTCTTAACCCCCAGGAAAACCACCAGAATTGCCACATGGAACATCAGGACGATGTACGAACCAGGGAAGACAGTCCAGGTAGCACAGGAGATGAGGAACTACAACATTTCTCTCCTTGGCTTGTGTGAGACAAGGTGGCTACAAGCAGGACAACTGAGATTGGCATCTGGGGAGATGGTGCTCTACTCCGGTCATACAGAAGAAGGCGCCCCACACACGGAAGGGGTGGCCCTGATGCTGGCTCCGGAGGCACAGCGCTCTCTCATTGGTTGGGAACCGGTGAACCCACAAATCATCACCGCCAAGTTCACCACTAAGAAGGACAACATCAGACTATCCATCATTCAGTGCTACGCGCCGACAAACGACACCGAAGATGAGAAGAAAGACAATTTCTATGAACAACTGCAGGCTGTACTGGACAGACGGAGAGAAAAAGATATCACCATCCTCATGGGTGATTTCAACGCCAAGATAGGAGCCAACAACACAGGCTACGAAGACATCATGGGTGTACATGGATTGGGGCAGATGAATGAAAATGGAGAAAGGTTTGCAGACCTGTGCTCCCTCAACCAACTGGTAATAGGAGGCAGCATCTTCCCCCACAAACGTATCCACAAGGCCACATGGAGATCTCCAGATCAAGTTACGGAGAATCAAATAGACCACATATGCATCAACAGAAAGTTCAGGAGGTCATGGCAAGATGTACGAGTCAAGAGAGGGGCAGACGTGGCATCAGACCATCATCTCGTGCTGACGATCATAAAACTACGTCTGAAGAAGTACGCCACAACCACCGGCGCAAGAACCAGTTATGACGTTGGACTTCTTAGGAACAAAGAAATACAGAGTAGATCCAGATCAGCCTTACCAACAGGTACCAGCAACTACAGGAACAGGATGAAGACACAAATGTGGACATAGAAACTCAATGGCAGCACACAAAGACATTGTGGCTGGACACCTGCAAAGAAATATTGGGAAAGAAGAAGACAAAACACAAGGAATGGGTCTCAATGGAAACACTCCAGAAACTGAAAGAAAGAAAGGAGAGGAAAGAGAAACTGAACACAAGCAAAACAAGATCAGCAAAAGCAAAGGCACAGGAAGAATACACCCAAGCCAATAAGGAGGTGAAGAGTAGCATTAAGAAGGATAAAAGAGATCACATAGACAACTTAGCCAAACAAGCAGAAACAGCGGCAGGGCAAGGCAACATGAAATACCTCTATATGATCACTAGGAAGTTAGCAGGCAAGTTCCAACAAACGGACAAACCGGTAAAAGACAAACAGGGAAACCCACTTATAACAACAGAGGACCAACGGAGAAGATGGGCTGAACATTTCAAAGAACTACTGAACCAACCAGCCCCGACAGAGCCAGCGGACATTACACCAGCGGAGAGAACACTTCCAATAAACTGTGATAAACCCAGCAAAGCAGAGATCAAAAAAGCTATTATCTCAACAAAGGACGGAAAATCTGCAGGACCAGATGAAATACCAGCAGAAGCCATCAAGGCCGACTTGAAGACTGCGGTAGATATGCTTCATAGCCTCTTCACCAAGATCTGGGAGGAAGAAAAGATTCCAGAAGAATGGAAAGATGGAATCATCATCAAGCTACCAAAAAAGGGAGATCTCACCAACTGCAACAACTACAGAGGAATAATGCTTCTATCAGTACCGGGAAAAGTACTCAACAGAATTATACTGGACAGAATGAGTGTTGCTGTGGATCCCATGCTTCGAGACCAGCAGGCAGGCTTCCGGAGCAACAGATCTTGCACGGACCAGATTGCCACCCTGCGCAATCCATCGAATGGAACTCTCCATTATACATAAACTTCATAGACTATGAAAAAGCCTTTGACAGTGTGGATAGAGAGGCTCTGTGGAAACTGCTGAGGCATTATGGTATCCCAAAGAAAATCATCACTCTGATTCAAAACACCTATCAAGGAACATCATGCAAAGTTTTACATGCAGGCCAACTGTCAGAGAGTTTTGAGGTCAAGACCGATGTGCGTCAGGGATGCCTCCTATCGCCCTTTCTATTCCTCCTAGTCATAGACTGGATTATGAAGACCACCAAAAGGAAATAAAAACGGCATACCGTGGACCCTATGGACACAACTGGATGACCTCGACTTTGCTGATGACCTGGCTCTCCTGTCACACAACTACAACCAGATGCAGGACAAGACAACCAAGCTGGCAACTACATCCCTTGAGACTGGGTTGAGAATAAACAGGAATAAAACCAACCTAATGATGATCAACACCTCTACCAACAACAAATTAATACATAGTATACACCTAATTGATGCCTATACAGTAGTTGTAAGTATGCTATGTTATTGTATATAGTTGTGCTGCAGCCTGTTTTTTCCTCTGGTGAACAAAATAAAAGGTCAAATAAAAACAAAACACCCGGCCACATCCTAACAGGAGGCTTTAGAGACCAGGGGTGCCCACACTTTTTAGGCTTGGGAGCTACTTTTACAATGACCAAGTCAAAGTGATCACCCTACATAAAAAATGCTAAACATGTAATTATTTATATGTGACCCGGCACAGTCTAACCCATCTTGTTAAGGAGCTCACGATTCCTCAGAAAACCCCAAAATGTAGCGCAATTCAGAAATAGGTTGAAATGGAGATATTGGCAATTTTGAGTGCTTTGAAATGTTCTCTATATGTGACCAGGCACAGATAATAGGGTATTGTTAAGCAAGCTTCACATTTTGTATGTAACATTTTCTAATAAGGAGACATATAGAGAACATTTCAAAGCACTCAGAATTGCCAATATCTCCATTTCAACCTATTTCCTCGCTGTGTGAAAAAAACTACTGTGAGAATGGGTTTTAGGTGGAGCCCAATCGCTGAACACAGGAGAAGATAGAATGGAGCGTTTTAGGGTATTTTAATATTGTTCCCCAAGCAGACAAGTTTGACATCAGGAATGTGCAACCGACAGGGTTAGAATGTTCTTGGGGGAATGAGGACAGGTGCACTCCAGTGCAGCTGTGGGCAGAAGACACAGGTCTGTGTCGCGAGAGAGCAGGGGCACTCTTTGTGCAGCAGGAGGTGTCCAGGCTGGAAGATTCACTGGAGCTGGGGTCCTGGGCACAAGAGAGACAAAATTAGAGCAGGGAATAATCACGAGAGAAGGTCTAGCAGGTCTTCAGGCTGAGTCGTTGTACCTAGGTAACTAGAATAACACCACAACGAGGTCTGGTCAGAATCTGCCGGTAGATGTAGTGCCTTGCTGATCAGGGGATGAGATGCCTGGCAGCGTGTGAATCAGAAGATGATGTGCAGCCGTGTTGAGTGAGGAGCTTGACAGGAGGTGAAGGGGTGCTGCCCATATAAGGATGTGAGGCTTCCGTTGTGAATGTGGGAGAGGATGAGGAGGAGTGAAGAAGGTGTGTGGTGAATGTGGAGGGAGGATGAGGAGGAGTGAAGAAGGCTCTTGCCGTGATTATGACAACAGTTGCGTCTGAGGGGAGTGGAGTCTGAGGGGAGTGGCTACTTGCACAGAAATGAGAGGAGAGGAGACACACCTGTGCTGTTCTCAGACAACGGGCCCAGTACTTTGTTGGCGGTGTGAAAATATGCAGAGAAGGATTAATATCTTTGGAACCGTTTGTGTTCAATTGTATCTGAATCGGGAGATGATCTTCTCCGTATCCGTGTATTTTTCCGTCGCACAAAAGATGGCTGGCAGTCACATTGAATAATCTACCCCAGTACGCGCTCCACAAGTCTGTAAGCTTGCGCATAACGGAGTATAGAGAGAAGGCTCTATAGCAGAGGTCCAGGTACCATCGGGGCGCGGACCGGTACCTGGCCGTGGATCATTTGGTACCGGGCCGCAAAGAAAGAATAAAGTTGTTTAAAAGGAAATGTATTTTATTTTCATTAGTCTTCCGGGTATTTTACTTTGAAAAATTGCATACCTACCCCCTACCAGTGAATGTCTCTCACCTGGGAAAGGTGTTAGGTGGGGGAGGGGTTAGGTGGCAACGGCTGGTGGGTATTTGTAGTTCTGCATGCATCTTAGGCCATGGTTAGACTAGTGTATTCCTGGTGTTTTTTTATACGTTTTTGACGACGTTTGATGTCCCTATTACACAGAAATGCGTTTTTTGGCGTTTTTTTGTGGATACGGCTGAAACGCAAAATTGTGTTTACGTTTGGAGATACGCAAAAAAAACGAATCGACAACAGCGTGTAGTCAGCACGCTAGCCGTTGTTGCGAAAACGCCCATGCGCAGTAGATACCATCTGCGTGCCCTTCCGGTGACAACAGTGTGTGTGTTTGGGACATACAGTAGCTCCGTGTCCCAAATAGCTTCAGCTACCATGTGTTGTCAAGTTATTGTTATAAGGACCCCAGTCCAAGCTACAACAGTCTGCATTCCCTTAACAATTGTTTGTATTGAGCCGTATTGTATTGTACCCATATGCAATATGTTAAAGGGGTTATGCACTGCTATTCCTAGCACTATTTGGGCAACTTTACACACTTCCTGTGAGTCTATGTAACACATCTGTAATTTTTATTCCAAAAATAATCATTGTTTTATATTTCTAATCTTGTACTCAAAACCAGCATTTTTCAGCCTCATGAAAGCAGGCTATTATTGGCTTGGCTCCAACCATACTAGCAGAATGCTTTGAGTGACAGCCACCCACCAAATAGCTCCGCCCATCTCCCCGTCAGAGATTAGGTTTCAGGTTACATACAAATATGGTATGTCATAAATATAGAGATGTAGCAGTACTGTCTATCTATATATATGTTACCACTATTTGTAAAAGCCACAACCACGTTACCATATTTGTAATAATGTAAATCATTGTGTCGTTGTACATATTGTGTATACACCGTTAGAAGCTAACATAGCTTAGCTTGGTAGCTATTGTGCTAACAACATATCCCGACGTCCGGCTCGCTGGCCGGCATGCACGCCCGACACAAAATGGTTCTCTCCTCTCTGTACACCCCCGTCCCCACGGGTACCCTGCCGGGGAGCCCATGGACGCGACAACGGCGGCAGCCATAGGGTGCTCGAGCCCGCCGTAACGCTAGTGGTACACAATAGCTATGAGCTAACTAACGCTACGGCCGCCGCTGTTGTCGCGTCCACAAGCTCCCCGGCAGGACACCCGCGAGAACGGGGGCACACAAGGAGGAGAGAACCACCCCAAATCGAGCACTCATGCCGGCCGACAAGCCGGACACCGCGGTTGTTGTTAGCACAATAGTAGCCCACTGTGATGCACCGAGTGGGCCACCATTGATCAACATGCAGCGATGTGTAGCTTGCATGATGCGTGTGCAGTGCTTTGCCACACAGGTCTGAGAAGAGGACCTGCACATGATAGCAACCGGGAGCGTCGCGGAGCATTCAGCCTGCTGGCTACCTAGATCCACTTCAACCAGCCGAGCGTCGGGAGCTCCAGCAGCTTGTCGATGTGCTAATAGCCTGCACTACCGTTAGCTTGCAAAGGCTCCAGCACACCGACAAGCTGTTTAGCCAGCTACCGTTAGCTTGCAGAGGCTATTAGCACACCGACAAGCTGTGTAGCCAGCAGGCTGAATGCTCCGCGACGCTGGTTGAAGTGGATCTAGGTAGCCAGCAGGCTGAATGCTCAACGACGCTCCCGGTTGCTAACGCCGGCCCCGGCTGGTGCTAAGTAGCTAGCGATCGCTCCCGAGTCCCGAGAGCTAACGCCGGTCTGTCTGTCGAAGACCGAGGGAACCGCATCAGGCTTCAGCTGATTAGTGATCTTCTGGACAAGCCTTCCACCCTGCAGGTAGCAAGAATGGAGGCGGGCATTACTAAAACCACAGAGCCAATCACATCACTGTGCGCTATAAACAGCGCCCTGTGACGTGCACCAGGTCGTCAAATCAACATGACCTGATTTACTAGAGGCAAAGAGGGGATGGGCTGTAGCTGAGGAATTCGCCAATATAGTATTTAGGCCCAAAAACACATTGATACGAACTCCTATTACTATAATACAATGCTAGAGACTGAAAAATGACATTTATAATGCATAGCACCTTTAAATAAAGTTTACATCCATTCATTCTGCTAGCATTACCGATTGCATGAGCAGCTGGCTAACGTGAGCTATCAGGATTCAGACCCTGTTAGCTCAGAGCTCCTCTTTCAACTTAACAAGCATTAAACAAAATGGCCCAGTCATCTATTCACCTTTGTTTAATACACACAGCGTTGTCTCTAATGTTATCTAACTACTGATAGCTCGCGATATCATCAGTTTTGGTGCTGGCTAAGTAGCGTGAGCTAACGTTAGCTTCTAGCCACAATGCTATATTGTTATAATGGCATACTCCATTGACGTTAGCATGCAGCTAACAATGCTACCGATCGTGTTTTAGACTAAACTATCCGCTCTTGGTGGTCACTTGTGTTGATGTTAGTTTTGTTTCATCAACAAATGACAGGCAGAACACACAGTGAATGTATCCGTTTTGTTTATTGCACTTTTATTAGGCTTTGCTGAAAAATAATTGCTGCATTGAGTAAATAGGCAAGATGGTGGCGCGGCATAGGCGCCTGCCTTATTGACATTTTCTTTGCTGGAGCTTCCAGGAAGTGTATTGGCACATTCGTTCTGATTGGTTGAAATTGCCTTCATGTTTGCCACCTACTGCCACCTACTGCTTTGGCAGTGTACTACATCAGTGTGCTCGGGTGACAAAAACGGAAAAAAACGAAAGTGTGACTCGAGGCGCACAACGTCGCGGCGATACGCATATGAAAACAATACGAAGATGATACAAAAGGTGTAACCGCCGCCTTAACCTCTTAACCTCTTCCACCCGACGGGACCGGTACCGGTCCCAAAATGACATCATGTCATAAATCAATCTCTCCAGACTGTTTGACAAAAGTATAATTTTAATTTTCAAACGTATTCAAGTATAAACATCATAACCATGTCACAACAGCAGTTATAATGTATATTATCATCAATACGTTAGTTTACCAATAGGTTAAAGTGTTATTAGATAGATTTTCCTTTTCATTTTGGTCTTGTTTAATTCGCGAGAGGCAACCATTTTGGAAAATTTTAACCATGGGAATTGTAGTTTTTTGCAGCAATTTTTTTAACCTCGTATTTTACCGAACCTAAAACTGCTTTTGGTAACGATCGCCGTTTCGAGGTCAAACGACCCCCCTTGATGAGTTTGTGAATAAACATATATAACCTTTGATTTGGAAATATTTGGAGTTTCAGGCGAGCAACCCAAACAATTTGGGCATATGCACATAACACGTCATATCTCGCGATCTAGAAAAAAATACTGGATTATTTTGGAAAGGGGCGATGGTAACGCACAAACTAAAGTATGTAGAAATGAACTGGTTATTCAGTGTTGGACTATAAACAATGCCTGTCAAATGAGCCATAAAATTGTCTCCATAGCTATAATACAGAACACACGATGGGTCCGCAAACATCGCGGAAATGGTCAATAACGCTGGCGCCATTGAGTAGAGATGGGAAAACAGCGTGGCGGTCAATGAGTTAAGAGTGTATACCTCCTTTATGGTGAATGTAAAGGGTAATTGAGTGTGTTCTACTGTGTGTGGGAGTGCCAGTAGAGTAGTAGTGCTTTTGTTGTTGTGTTCCACTTTGTGGTGCGTGGCTAATGTAATTGTCATGCCAATACTAACCCACGCTGCCCATATAGTGAGCGCAACCCCATAGGCAAGCCAGGGCTGTCTATTCCTTGTACTGCCGCCTGTCCAGCAGAGAGATTCCCCCGACACTCTTTATTCCAGTGGAAAAGAAGGAATATTTCCCAATTTGTTTGGTGCATTATCCTGTTCATTGAATTTTGTAATAAAACCATTGTTCCTGCTTGCACCGTTGTCTCTGTCTACTCTTGTCTGGGAACCTACTAATTCAATGGAATGTCCCCACAATGCATGAAAATGTGACTGTGCGTGGTCATTAGTTTCACAGTGGGCCAGCTGTGTGGTCTGGCCCAGGTATATACAGCTCAGGTGGTGTTCATTCAACCTTGATATTCAGCAGGCTGGGGTCTGTGTGTGTGTGTGTTGGGGGGGGGGGGGTGTACTGTATATCCTCCTGCAGGCATCCCCCTCACCTGTTGGCCTGTGTTGTACCTAAAGTATATAAAACATATATATAAATATACTTCAATCAGTCTGACATGCAGGCAAGATAGGTGAGAACACTGCAGAGGAACGCACACACACACACACACATCCTCAACATATTACATCAACTTTGTTTAACTGTCACTTTTGGCATGATAACATCTCTGTTATACTGACAGAAATCATCTGTCTGTTATCTTTCAAAGAAGGGGATGATATTTGTATTTATTTGATTTTGTAATTGTATCATTCTATTGTGCTTCTATTTTAATTTAGTTTATATTCAATGTTATTTTATTCTACCTATTTATTTTATTCTACCGTATTTGTTGCACCAAAAACAACCAAATCAAATTCCTTGTATGTGTAAACTGCTTGCCAATAAAGGCCTGGGCCCTCATTCATCAACGTGTTCTACGCACAGATCTGTGCTTACCCTGTGCGTACGATCATTTCTAAGCAAAGAGTGGGATTCATCAATTTCGATTTGAACTTGACTCCGTGCTTACATCTACGCACAGGTCAGACCAGGCGTACCTGGCGCCCAGTGGTAGAATATATTATTACAACAAGGAAATGAGCTTCTGTGCATAATAACACTGGCATGTTCTGTACGAACCGTAGTTCATTATAGTTCATTGTAAAATAGCAACAGTAGTGTAATTATGGTCAAAACCCTATAAATAGCATTTGGAATAATAGATCTTTCTCTCAGAATGAATGCAGCATGGTTTATATAGCGTTATCGGAATATACGGGGTGTAGGCTACTGACTGACTGCGCTCCGCGTAGCTTGATTGATTGATTGATTGAAAAGTTTATTAACAGATTGCAGAATGGGTACAGTACAGTACAGCTCAGTACATACAATTGTTAATTGGGGATGCAGACCAACTTTCGTCTTGTTTACATCAGGGTCCCCCATTTTCAATTCATCATAAATCATAAAGCTCAACTCGTTATTATTTTGCGCACAGACCGCCGAAACACGGGAACGTTTTGATTATATTTAAAAGGCTTTACGTTAAACGAAACACGTGGAATTTCGAAGCTGTAAGCAGAATAAGTCATATGAATATAGTGTTCTTCCCCCTTTTTACTGTATAAGAAAGAATAGAAAACGCATTGCAATGACACCATGCAGATAGTGGACAGACTATATGATGGGATTCAAGTTCGCGTTTTTGTTGCTCATAGGCATGCTGTCAGAGTATGATATCTTAATCAAACATTCTAGAACATTTGTCGTCACAGATCATGTCCTAATGGAACATAGGCTATGGCATGGATCGTGATATTGTGTGGACTGTTATTATTACTGTACACCGGTACCACCCATTGTGACAACAGCCTTGTGAGTCCCGCACACAAACATGATGGAATTCAAGTTCATGTATTGAAAGGCAGGCTATATCATACATGCAGTGAGATTCATTGTTCTTGTATATGCTCTCGTATTATATTGTTTATAGGCTACCCAATACTGACATCAAAATAGATTGTAGTATGCCTCTAGAAATCATATGCAGCAGGTAGAAAATTGACGGGAGATCCATCGCGATTTGGAATAGAATTGAGGAGAACTTTAATCCCTGGGTATTAATCAAACAACACGGGAAAAGGCAGTCATATTCCAGCGCGGTCTTTATTAGCCGACAACAAAATAGATGCCTCTAAAAATCATATAGCCAATCGAACACAACTAATAAAGGCATTCATATTACAGCACGGTTATAATGACACACAACCAACGCCAGTGGTCAACGAACGGTCTTTATTAGTATTTTGAGCTGTCCAGGCAGAATTGCAGCAATGGTCTTAGGGAGCCGTTGATATCTGACATCACCGTTTACAAGTCCGCCTTTTATTTATCCCATAATACGCGATAGTGTCTTCTTGGTTCGACAGCAGTGAACAATCTTCGTGGAGTTTCTCAGGGTTCCGCTCGGGTCAGTCCATTATTTCACATCCCATGGGGGGTGTTTCCTCATTTTCATGACCATATATGGATAATCATGCACAAGCATTGACGGTAGAACAAAGTGGTATTCATCAACACGGAGGAGCATAGAGCCTGCGTACGCACCGTGTGATGAATCCCGACTTCCCTGTGCGTACACTAGTTCTACATTCCGTGCTTACGTGTGGAAATAGGTCAAGTTCTACGCACACATTGATGAATGAGGGATTCTGATTCCGATTCAGATATGACATCACATTAGATGTTTAATTTCTTAATTTCTTTATATAACTTTTTGGAGTAATTTTTTTTTATATATAAACAAATATATAACCTTTTGGAGTTATTCACTTTGCCACCATATTGCTTGACTTTGATGCAATGAGAGTACAGATGCAGAAGTGCCCAAAATAGTCAAAACAACAGGCAGGAATACAAACTCATGGTTAGGTGACCACAGTTTTCACGTTTTTACGTGCTAGTGCAGATGACAGATTGCTTGGCCCCTGGTATGGCTGTTTGCTGCTTTTATCCAATCAACTTCACACTAGACACTGCACTCACTTGGGTACCCGTGACATGCCCGTTCAGAACGGGCCGATTGCTTGGCCCCCGGTATGGCTGCTTGCAGCTTTCTAGAGAACCGCACAGCCAATCAACGTCACAGTCGACACTACACTTACTTGGGTCATCAGCAATACACCCGCCAAGTGTGAAGTCGATTGGATGAGCAGACGTACTGTACATACAGACAGACAGAGACTCCTTCCATTTTAGTCAGATGTGGAAGTGAGTCAGTCATCTGCTCATTGAAATGCATTCATGGCGATCTCAGAAAATAAAGTGAATGAGGCAAAGATATTGAAGGCTAAAGACAAGTGTAATATTCTGTTCTATACCCAATGTTTTCTGGAGGTGGGAGGGTATTGTAAGCGTTCATCACGGGTAGGCCTACTCTATATTCTGCACAAAAAGCGGCATTTCTTATCCAATCCACTTTATTTATAAAGCACATTTAATCTTTGAACCCCCAACGGTGCCGTATGACCATCTTGACACATCTTGAGGTAGAGCGATGCTCTTTTTCCATGTTTTTTCCATGAACTTACAGACATTTTCCATTCCACTTTCAGCTCTTGATTTAATGAGCTTCATGAGTTTGTGCTGCCATCTGTATCAGTTGTTCTTTGCTGTATTTCAAAACAGAGAGCAATACCTGGCATTTCAGATGGTATTGTTGTCGCTAAGAGATGAGGAGAGAAGAGAAAAGAAGGAAATGAGAGCAGAGGAAAGGATAAGAGAAAATGAGAAGAGGAAGGGGGAGGGAGAGACAGAAAAAAATTTCTCTGGTAATTCTCTGAGCCAACTGGGGGATTTGTCTGATCTGGACTCCACTGCTTCACTGGCTGTGAGTCTGTGATGGCTGCTGTTCTGTTGCAAGAGATCCACAATACAGCATGGCAGCCATTACACACACACACACATACACACACACAGTCCCCCCATTAGTTAAACAAGGGCTATTTATTAATTCATTTATCGGGGCGCTCGCAGGACTAAGGCCACGGAGAAACAGCGGAGGGAGCTTTTTAATCAAGCCACAGTTCCAAACCGGCTCACTGATGTTCAGCGACGCATGTTTATTTACCCAGGGCCCAGCTGCCAGAACATCGAGAGCGGCAGCTCTGCAAGAAAGGGAAAAAAGAAGAAGGGCGAGGAGGATCTTGAACTTTTCCTAACGAGATCTAAAGCACTGGGTGTAATTAGAAGCTGTCTGGAATGAGGACAATTAAGTGCGGTTTTGGTGTCCCCCAGGGTTCTCTCAATGGGCCGAATTAGAAAAACGGGTGCGAAGAGATTGATGAGTTCAATGTTTTCCAAATGAGGAGCCTCATACACATAATTACACCACGGAAATGAATGGATCATCACGATACAAACTCAGGCGAGAGTATGCTAATTGCTCATCAAATGGGAAGGCTGCAGTGTCAGCTACACAACTGCAGTATTCACAGTAAAAATAAAATGTTAAAAAGGAGGGGGGGGGGGGGGGGGGGGTCTTGCAGCTAAGATTAATGTGATCCATCTTCCTTTTGTCCATGTTCATTATTCTATATTCATGGACTAACCCTGGTTATCTGGTCCCGCGTTACGCTACTGTCCAAGCCAGTCAGACACACAAGGACATTGCAGTACTTCATAGAGCTGTAACCCTATACGGCTGACATTAAATACTGCTGTAATGTCATGTTTCATTGTGCCACCATCAACGCGTTTCCCCTCGAGCACCTCTCTGTCAGTCCGAACACCGGCTGACAGGGAGATATGGAGGAATTGATGGATCATTCCCCTGCTCCTCCTCCTCCACTGCATGCGTTCTCCATGAAAGACTTTCTCGTCTCCGCCATATCAGTTTGATACATTTTTATTCCTTTTTACTTATGTGGCCATTTTACCAGAAAGATGCAATGAATAGACCAGAGGCGAGGGTGTTTCTGCTGTTATTCTGATGTATCTCCCCTTGGTTGCACTGTTTACTTTAACTTCTCCCAACGGGTTACAATGATAGGCTCAAATGGAGCGGAGCAGGATTCCTTACAGACTTTTTGTTGATGACGAAAGACTTCTTTAAAGTAAGTGATATTTACAGCAGTATTCTTTGGAGTAATACCATCAATCATTTGAATAAAATCCCCACTTTTATGCCATGGGGTTGTGATTATCTGCAGTGGGTGAAGAACTTCAGAAATAGCTGCCGGAGAGCCCTTGCATTTGATAGCTTTTTAAACAATGCCACTAACTCACTCACTCATTCAGTCACATTCAGTCATTCACTGATTCATTCGCTCACACTTAGCCGCTCTGCCCCTAGTGGCAGCTCACAGGCACGGCACTTCAAGGCAGACCAGTTCAATCTATGCGAGAATGCTTCGCATCTATGATAGTGTGTTATTGTTGATAATGCAATAATAATAATGCAGGACCTGCTCAGAGGTCTTTAATTGGCATTGGCTATTATCCACAACACACACACACCGGAACACACACGCATGCATTGTCTGTAGGATCGCTGATGCGATTCGTCTCTGCGATTAACCCATCCCGTCGTCCTTCCCCCCAAGGGCAGACGGGAGTAGACAGGCGTCAACGTGAGCCGCGCCAGGGGACCAATCCAAGTGCTCCTGTCCGTCTTTGTCAAGGACGCCACAGCGTTAGCGATCTGTTGTTGTGCATGTTTTTCCATTGGGTTTATCTTATCGGGGGGAAACCCTTGCGAGCACGGGGAGAACATGCAAACTCCACACAGAAAGGCCTGGGAGATACCCCACCTGGGTACCTGGCATCATGGAAACCTGGTCCCCAAGCGGGAATCGAACCCTGGACCTTCTTGCTGTGAGGCGACAGTGTTAACCACTTGAGAACTTGATACTGTATATTACGGCTTTGATAGTTGGAACTTTGCTGATTTACTCAAATGTTTCTCCTTTTTTTTCTCCCAAATTTGTATTCCCCATATCCATTATAGATTTAACTATATTTGAGCTTGTGTAACTTCTGCAGTGAATACTATTCTCCAGAGGTCAGAGTCTATGTTCTTGCCATTCCTTTAACTGCTCTCCCAGCAATGAGTAATTGCACTGTACAACACATGAGTGGAGTAATCAATCAGTCAGTCATTATCACCCCGATAGTGGACTCCATCTGACAAAATAACTTCCGCTATCTATCTCGCCTGTGATGTGTTTGTGCTATAAGCCTGAGATGTCAGTGTAACGGCAGAGAATGTTGACAAAGCTTTACTTATCAAATCCCCAGGAACGGCTGCCAAATCCCATTCTCCCTGACCTGCCGTATCTGATATCTATCCAGCCAGCCTTTCAGTGGACTCATTCTGCATCGCATTGGACCACAGAGCCTTCGGCTCGCATGTCTCAGTGGATCCTGCCCCTATTATTCATCCCAACCTTTCCTCTCCCATGCCCCCCCCCCCCCCCAACACCCTCACATGAATAAGTGAGTGTTCAGGGAGGTTGGTTCAAGTCCTAAGATCTGCTCGCTTTTCCTTTGGGATCTCCAGTCCTACGCAGCACATTCCAATCCATGACGGCCTGCAGAGGAGACCGGCTAATGAAGGCAGGATCCACATAGCAGGTGCTCATATGGAAAAACTTGTGCTGATTCCCCCTACATATTTAATTAGTTTAGACATGGTTCGGGGGATAAGGCAGGACACAGAAGCATGTGAACAGAGCCAAAGTGTGGCGTGCACCAATCAGAGGGACATGGGGAGGGAAGGTGATGCTAAATGTTACAAAATGGCTCCTGCTGTTTATTATGCTGCTAGCCAAGCAGAGCAGAAATTTCAGCAACCTGGTGATCTTGTTTGATTGATTGATTGATTGATTGATTGATTGATTGATTGATTGATTGATTGATTGATTGATTGATTGATTGATTGATTGATTGATTGATTGATTGATTGATTGACAATTTTATTAACATATTGCAGAATGGGTACAATACAGTACGGCTCAATACACACAATTGTTAAGGGGATGCAGACCAGAGAAAGACTTTTGTCTTGTTTACACCAGGGTCCCCCATTTTCAATTCATAACATTTATGAGATACACGACATAAATATATACGACATACAGATATACTGTTACATCCAGACATTTAGGACATACAAGATATACAAATATACAGTACTATTTATTTACAGACAGAGTTTCTAAAAGAGAATATACATTTGAGGGGGAGGGAACTGTACATTGGGGGGGTTGGGTGGGTGGGGGGGGGATTGGACATATACCGGGGCCAGTTTCGAATTGCGACCTCCCATAGGTGCTTTTTTAGAGCGGTTTTGAATGTGGGTAGGGATTCACATTATTTTACGGCTGTGGGTAGGGTGTTCCACATTGTTGTGGCATAATTGCGAAACGTTGTTTAGTCCCTTGTTTGAGCCAAATCTGGGTTGGACATGATTTGTAGAACTCCCTCTGGTGTTGTGGTCGTGGTATTCACTGACCTTTGGGAAGTATTTCGACATGTACATGGGTACCTTAGTGCAGTCGCAGTCCAGCTGCCCAGCCCCCGTATGCTTGCCTACTAGCCTGACTGTCCTTATTGTGATTATGTGGTTATGTGATTTATGATTATGTATATGTGTGCCTGCCATATGTGTGCCTGCCTATACGGTGTTTATACATGTATAGCTTTGATTTGTCCCTGTACACTGTTTATTTTATACATTTTAATTTTATTAACTTTTTTTATAGATTCCTAGAGAGTGAATGTACAGAATATGTTTTAAACTGTTTTTATATTAGCTTTAATATCCTTCTAGTTTATTTTCTGGCTTAAACCTTTCACTGCCACACTACAGAAGGTTAACTCTTTACTATCACACTACCGACGGGTAGGTTACCGTCGGTAGTGTGATAGTAAAGGGTTAACCTTCTGTAGTGTGGCAGTGAAAGGGTTAACCGGCTGTTGTGTGGCAGTGAAAGGGTTAACCTTCTGTGTATTGTCGCAGTGAAATGTTCTGAAGCCAGATTGGAATTCGTAGATCGTAGATGACTTAAAGGGGAACTCCAACATTTTGGGAAATTAGCTTATTTAACATCTTCCCTGGAGTTAGACAAGAAGATACATACCTTTTTTGTCTCTGTGCGTGCATGGGTCTTGGACTTCCTGACGGGCAGACCCCAGGTGGTGAGAGCAGGCAACTGCACCTCCTCATCCATCACCCTCAACATAGGGGCCCCCCAGGGCTGTGTTCTGAGTCCCCTCCTCTACTCCCTGTACACACACGACTGTGTGGCTCAGCGGAGTAGCAACACAATCATCAAATTTGCTGACGACACAGTGGTGGTGGGCCTGATCTCTGCCAACGACGAGAGGGCCTACCTGGAAGAGGTCAAGGTCCTGGCGGGATGGTGCCAGGAAAACAGCCTCTCCCTGAACGTCAGCAAAACAAAGGAGATGATTGTGGACTTCAGGAGGTCGGGGGTCAAGGACTACAGCCCCCTCAGCATCGACGGGGCACCGGTTGAGAGAGTCAACAGCTTTAAGTTCCTCGGAGCCTACATATCCGAGGACTTGACATGGACCACACACATTGACAGTGTTGTGAAGAAGGCACGACAACGCCTCTACTTCCTCAGGCGCCTAAGGAAGTTCCAAGTCAGTCAGAAGATCCTTAAGAACTTCTACTCATGTACAATAGAGAGCATCCTGACTGGCAACATCACCTCCTGGTTTGGGAATAGCACTGCACAAGACCGAAGCAGACTACAAAGAGTGACACGTTCAGCCAAACGCACAATCGGAGGGGGGCTCCCCACCCTCCAGAACATTTACAACAAGCGGTGCAGGGGCAAGGCTAAAAGAATCATTAAAGACTCCAGTCACCCGAACAACTGCCTCTTTGAACTGCTGTGGTCAGGCAAGCGATACCGGAGTCTCAAGGCGAGCACAGAAAGACTCAGAAGAAGCTTCTATCCCCAGGCCATCAGGCTGCTCAACGAATAATGAACACTACACAACAACAACCATCAAACGCACATAGCACACACATCCACACGCACACACTCACTTTAAACAAACACACTGTAGCACCCACTCCCCACACTTTATATTTATTGATGAAGGATTGCACTACAACTCGTACACCTTACTGTAAATTGTACCTAAATTGTACCTCATCCCATTTCTGCTTTGCACTATATAGTATTGTACATTAGTACACTGCATAGTATTGTATATTATATGGTAACTCAGTTACGTCTATTCTGCATCGAACATTGTACATATGTCTATACTGAACACTGTGACCTCATTTTCTACTTCTAATTTACATGCTATACTATGTTATTTGATACTATCTTGTCTAGCACAGTCTCTGGAGCATAACAGTAAGAAGCATTTTGTATGAAAGTATTCTGTACTTCTGTATGACAACTATTAAAGAAACTTGAACTTGAAACTTGAAACTTTTAGCTTTGGGAATAGACGCTCCGTTAGCATAGCTTAGCTTCATCACTGGAAGTGAGGCAGGACAGTAGCCTTACAGTGCCTTACAGTGTATTGCAAGGTCTGACATTGACCAAACTTGATATGCATGACCTTGGTGGGCTCTAGGTCAACTCCTGAAAAGGGGGTCAATGTCAGACTTTGCAATCAAAAGTTAGGGGGCTAATAACCCTTGCCACAATTTCAGTGCGCCCCCTAACTTTTTATTGCAAGGTCTGACATTGACCCCCTTTTCAGGAGTTGACCTAGAGCCCACCAAGGTCATGCATATCAAATTTGGTCAATGTCAGACCTTGCAATACACTGTAAGGCACTGTAAGGCTACTGTCCTGCCTCACTTCCAGTGATGAAGCTAAGCTATGCTAACGGAGCGTCTATTCCCAAAGCTAAAATGCACGCACAGAGACAAAAAAAGGTATGTATCTTCTTGTCTAACTCCAGGGAAGATGTTAAATAAGCTAATTTCCCAAAATGTTGGAGTTCCCCTTTAAAGATCCCCTCCACCACACACCTTTGCCCTCATTGAGAATGCAAGGATCTATGTATAAGAAGTATACTCAATCACGTGGATATAGCTATAGTGTAATATTCCATATACTGTCTGGTTCTCTATTGTTATTATTTATTGTTGGTTTTATTTATTTTTTACATTGCTTAGTGTGCACATTGTAAGAGCCAGTGGATAAACATTCCACTGCTCATCTTACTTTTCACAAGTTGAACCCACACAAATGACAAATGACACAAAGGATAAATTTAACGAATTCCATATAAATCTATAGCTTATGAGCAGAGATGCAGCTTACAATACCCTCCCATCTCCAGAAAACATTGGGTATAGAACAGAATATATCTACACCCTAGTTAACTTTCTATTTTTCCACTTAAACAAAAATAAATGTGTTACTGTTTTCATCTAGTGCATAGATCACTAGATGTATCAACTTATAATACAAGTTGTATGTTAGCATTTCACATTAGCAGTTAGCATTTCCTGGATTACAGTGTGGCCAGTTGAGAAACAGACCCTTTTAACAGCAACCATTTTACCAGATGGTCCTGCATTTTAGCCCTTTGACCTGTGACCTGCAACAGAAGAAAAGTCTCCTGCATTTCAATAAAGTCATGCTTAAAATGTTAAATATATGAATTTGTATTCTATTAGTCACCATGCATGCACTAATGCACCACAAGTAGCCTAGTCTACAGTACACATACGCACTGCTGGCTAGAACTGTGTTCTACTACACTTTGAGCACCATGGTATCATACTGCCTGTTATCACGGTGGAGCTCATGAAGAGATACATCAAAGCGAAATTACCACACCTCCCCTCACCATCTCTTGGACAGTTCCCCTCACATCCTCCCCTTGTTCATGGTCCTCTTCCCCCACCTGCTGGACAAATACCCTCACTACCTCTGGGACGTCTCATTCATTTGTGTCTGGTTAGGTTGTCCATATTTCTCAGTGTTCTCCCCATCTTGTTGTCTCTCCCAGTGTGCCGGTTGCCCTTTGTATTCCCTTGTCTGGTTTAGGTTGTATTCTTGTCTTTAGTATTTTGTCCCCAGTGGGTTTAGTCTTGTCTTGTGTTGTTATTTAGTCTTGTACTCTAGTCTTGTCGTTCTGTTCCCATCCCAGATGTGTTTAGTTTCCAATCAACCCTCATGTGTCAATTAGTTTGTGTATATGTCTTGTCTGCCCTGCCTTCCTGGTCGATTTATTACTCTGTTTATTCTGTTTCTTGTCATGGTCGTGGTAGTTGTCAGATTCTCCCTGTCTTAGGTTTTTGTTCCTTGTTAGGTTTCCCCCTTTTCCAGCATTGCTGAGGTTTTGTTTTGTGTTTTTTGAAAGTTTGTTTTGTTTGTTGCATTTAGTCTATGTTCTTAGTAAAGCTATCTTCTTTGATTTACACCTGCCATGTCCTGCCTGCTTCCTCCTTGTCCTGTCTGCGATTGGGTCCTACCACAACACCGATCCCTAACACAAATAGATCAATACAGTCTGTATTTTAACCTATTGTCCCAAATCTGAACCTGAACTTCATGGGTTTGTTATGGAATATTTGTTAGTGGGCATGTTCAAAGTACCTCATATATGGTACCATATTGAACTAGGGATTTCAAATTATATAAAATATGTGTATGATTATCATTATTATGATTGTGATTATTCTTCATAGCAATCTTTTGAGTTGAATTTGAACTTCAAACAAACAAATGCAAAACAAAATCACTTTACTGACATGGGATGTAAGAAATTTTAGGATATTGGATTTAGACAATTTTGTGGGCAATATTGAACCGTTGACAGATTAGAAATATCATCTATTGTTAAAAATGTATGAATGAATGAATGAATGAATGAATGAAACTATATTCACAAATATCGATTGTTTTGAATTGTATTAATATTTTTTTCTATTACATATTATTTATCTGATAATTTAATGTGTATGTTAAAAAATGTATTCAAACTTACCACGTTCTCATCCTAGAGGTAACACTGCTCTCTCTATCTCTGCGAGCCAGTCTCACCCTTGGGGGTCTGTGGGCTCACGCCAGGGGTTGGGCGTGAGCAAGCAAAAGCTAGCTCTGCTGTCGTCTTGTGACCTCAATAGAAGCAATACCGGAAGGGCTCTCTGGAACTCGAGGCGCGCTGGATTTCCCATCTCTTTCCATCTGCAGCCAGAGTTCATCAAATTTAAAAATGTTTACTTAGGATATCATCAGTAGTCAATATACTAATAACAGCGAATATATTTTTTAGAAAAACAAACTTACGCTGCGACAATTGGGAGGGCTAACGCCAGCACAAGGCCTTGGATTGCATGCTGTGATGAGAGCTTCTGTTTCAGGACTGTTTTCGTGGAGGGGCCGCGGCACATTGAATTGTTTGTTGGAGCGAAAATATTCACCAAAATTACTAGACATTACTATAACACTAGAAACAGTTGGAAACTGAACGAATCCTATAATATGTTCAACAATGACGTTGTCGTTACCGTATCCGTACTTACAATGGTTGCTTCAAGATGAACAGCAAGTCACTAATCCTGGCGTCTGTTTACAAAAAGCCCCGCTGCCTCTATTGGTCACTCCAAATGTCTGTCTCGCCGTTTAGACCAATCCTATTAAGCCATCCCTGGGACTTACAGAATGAGAGTAGCATGCTCTTAACCGTACATCTCCAAAGAGTTAAGTGATGTTGCATTTATTTTTCAAATGTAGAGTAAAGACCCTAAGAGTAAAGACCCTAACCCTATCAAAACAGCAGTCAACGTGTATATTTTTAGCACTATGTTTGTTTACCAATGATTTTAAGCAGGGCCGCATCAGGGGGTGTGCGAGCAGTGCGGTCGCACAGGGCCTCGCGGGAAGGGGGGCCTCGCAAAAAAAAAAAAATAATAATAATATTTTATTTATTATTTTTTTTATCTTTTTTTTATTTTTTTTTATTTTTTTTTGTGAGGCCCCCCTTCCCGCGAGGCCCTTTTTCATCACAGACCTAAAATCTAGTTTTGCTTATATGCTTATATATTTCACATTAGACACGTTTGTAGAATGTGTCTGACTTGTTCCTGGCTCCTGCGGCTCTGCAGATACACTATTGGAGGCAGCTCTGAGGCTCTGCAGCAGAATTGGTTTCAATGAGGGGAGGGGTTACAGGTAAGGTAGCGTCTGACTATTTCGCGCGTGCAGCATTGGAGGTTATGCCAGCCAAGATGAAGAGGACATCGTTCGGCAGATGGACTGAAGATGAAAGTTGTTGCATGTTAGACAGTTCAGTCAGGCTAGCCATCCCGGCTAAAGACAGGGACAGCTAGTTAGCTTTAGCTACGTTATAATATTGAGTGCTAACGTGTGGTTCAGTCGGGATATAGCCATGATGATGTCGGCTAGTAGCTAGCTTAGCTAAAGGCTAACTAGCGTTAGCTAACCTAGAGAGAGCACGTGCAGCATTGTTATGCCAAGATGAAGAGGACGGTCGTTCGGCAGATGAACTTCGTCAACTCCACGCGGTTGTCTCCATCCTCTTGGACGTTTGGTGAGTTTTTAATGCACTCTATTCTATTCCCGCCGTGGATATCTCTCTCTCTCTCTCTCTCTCGGGAGCCAAACGGGCCGACTAGCTGTTGTAGTAGTAGCTAACGGTGTGTCATTATGAGAATATATCCATGCTCAAGTCGGTTATAGTCCGCGAGGGACTTGTTGCCGGCACCGCTATGGTAAACACCACTGTAGTGGGACGTGTATTGCCTTCTTTTTCCCTTCTCTCTTCGTATGAGAAGAGGAAAACACAGCGGCTGTCTGAAGTGTTGGCCTGTATTGCTTTTCTCACGTTGTACAGTTTTTCAGTGGTAGCCGCATAGCTTGCTTCTGCGTTAGCTAATGGTTAGCGATAGCCGGGTTGAGCTAACTGTTAGCCAGTTCGCTGTTTAGCTACGACGTTAGCTGCTCGTTTTCGCTCGGCTGGGAACGTTAGCTTGATGCTATCAGTTAGCCTAGAGTTAGCTGTTAGCTTGTGCTACGACCATTGACATTAGCCGTGAGAATAGCAGGCCCTGGCACTCTGACTACGACATCATCTTTGACAGAAGATGTAGTCAGGCCTGCACCATGACAAGGTTCCGGCCATAGCTTCTTTTTGTCCCGCCAGCGAGAGGCCTTTTGTCAACGTGGAGACCTGTGTTGCGGCCTTTCGCCCTGCGTTCCTTGGTGCAGTTAAGATGTCCATTGGACATTACCCCACTCTTCCTTCCTTCCCCTCCCGAATGTTTTGTTAATAACGATGTTTTTTTCCAGGCAAAACATATGTTACTTCACAACATTTGGAGATACGACATGTGCTGTGTGTGAATTGTCTTGGTCGTTTGTGTAGCTTGGGTAGCGTTGGCCAAAGCTGTGTGTGGCCTGGTGTCAGTACCTGGCTACTCTATTTGCAGTTAGCCTATTTAGCTGATGTCGGCCATTGGCTCCTTGCTACTTTGTTTTATCTGGTATAGACCCTCTTCTCTTTGGATTTAAGTGTTGATCTTTGTCCTTTTGGATCTATGTATATTCATGTTGCCTTTGTGAAGTTATCTTTTCCTTCTGTTTTGTTCTTCCATTAAAAGTTGAATATCCTTTAGGGGCTCATCTTTGCTTATCTCTCTAATACATGCTCTCTCTCTAACACACACACACGACACATAGACATGCTCTCTCTCTCTAACACACAAACACACATGCTCTCTCTCTCTCTCTCTCTCTCTCTCTTTCTAACACACACAGTCTGCCTATGGCGGCCTTTCTCGATGGCTAGGCTGTGCTCGCTGAGTCTGTACCTAGTCAAGGATCTTCAGTCACAGTGCTCAGGTATTCTGCCACTGTGTACTCTCTGTTTAGGGCCAAATAGCATTTCAATTTCTTTGAATTGCTCTCTCTCGCTCTCTCTCTTGCTATATGTTGACTGTATCATGCCCAGCCTCGGGCAGCGCTATTATTTAAGAATATGTTGACTGTATTGAAATCTCGCACAGGGCCTCGCATTTCTCCCAGGCGGCCCTGATTTTAAGTGTTATTAGCTAAATATGAGCTTATATAAATCTCTGCGAATTGCACCATAAACTGGATGATTTAGACATGAGGACATGATGCCGTCATGAAATCGTTGTAGTCCTAAGAATGAGGAGACCCAGGGCTTTCGATGGACATAGAAATTTCATACAACTACACTACCCAGCTCACACCAGCCGCAACAACGGAAGTCCAACAATTTGTCTCTTACAAATTTTGCCGTGTTTATATATTACGGGTCGAACAAACCTCAACGTTATTGCCATAAAATACAACGCATATTGTTTCTTTCCCTTTCTGGGAACGTGTAGAAATAATAATAAAATAATAAATAAAACATTTAAATTCACAGTCTTTGCTGCCCTGTAATGGGCGCCTGGTGGTACTAAATCCACAAGTGTTCCCTGCAGTAGATTCAGTCCACTTAGCTGTTCACTTGTCCCGCTGTAGGGTGGTAAGGTTGCAGATAGTGGATGTCAAGTGAAGAACTCAACGTTGTAGGCAATCTCTAGGGAAAGCATACATCTCAACCCCCCCCCCCCTGGACTCGATGGTTCTTTTCAGATTCCATATATTGTAACACAGCAGGACAACAGATGAAGGTGGAAGTGGAACAGAGGTCAATCTTTATTTGAAACATTTTAATCATAACATAAGTGAACTAAAAAACACAATGAAGGAAATTGGGTGTAGGAAATCTCCTAACTTTCGAGCTGCTCACTGGTAGCCTGACTGCAGTGCAGCTTAGTTACGGGGAACCCCACATGACCACAGCAGTCCTTAAGATGGATGGGCAGTACCCTAGCCTACCAATGCTGAACTGGGGTGATTGGGATATCCAAGATGGCAGCGTGCACAACAGAAATAATAAACAAAGGAAATAGGGGGGAAACGGTTGCCACTTAACAGGTTCAGCGCCAGAGGTCGCTGTGGGCGTATGGCTGTGTGTGCCACCGCTTTTTTCAATGGGGATAAATGCCAGTGTTTGCTGTGCTAAAACTATATTAAATATTATAGCTATGGATCTAATAACATAGTCGATTGTCATTGAGTTTCTTCTGGTCAAGATGCAAAAAACAGATAATTTCTTCATCCATACATTTCCATTTTATACCGTGGTGAATATGAGTATAGTTTTAGAGTGATTCTGTGTAATCCCAGGAAACGCCGCCAAACAGCGTTTTACTGTATTTCATTATAAATCTTGCCATTCCTCCTGGATCAATAATCCATCTGAAATCAACGCTAGATTATCAGTATTATGGTTCATGATGCATGCATGAAAGGGTGGGGGGGAGGTCATTTTTCTATCCTTTCTGTCTGTATTAGACTATGGCGATGTGATCTATATGCATGCTCCTTCCTCTCTGCTTAAAAAGCTGGATTCTGCGTACCATACTGCCATACGTTTTGTAACGGGTGCAGGCTCTCGCACCCACCACTGCACTCTGTATCAGTCCTTAGGATGGTCCTCTCTGTACCAAAGTAGACAATCACACATGTTGATTTTTATCCTTAAGTCATTGCTAGGTAAGCTGCCCTTATATATCTCCAGACTTCTGTCTTTTTATACTTGTGTTTTTAATACCAGACGAGCAGCTAATGGGATGCTTTTAAATGTTCCTTTGATGCAGTCAGAGCTTGGTAAAGCTGCATTCTCCCACTATGCTCCCTTTTTATGGAATACGCTGCAAGTAAAACTTTGTCTAGAGGCACTTCCTACTGTGAATGCTTTTAAAGGTATGCTACGATTATCCCTTCACGAAACATGTAACTGTTTTACCTGATGCTATTGTTGATTTGATTATGCTCCTTGCCACTGCACAAATGACCTTCTGTATTTATATTTTAATTTTGTTTTATGTTGAAACTTGTTGTGTGCCGTGTTGGTCAGGACTCCCTGGAAGAAGAGATATTGTATCTCAATGGGACATTGCTGGATAAATAAAGGATAAATAAAAAGAAATAAAAAAATGCTTCGATCGCCACCAACGGAATACGCTACACAGTACATTACAGACACACGCTCCGATCGCGGGAAAAGAATTATCGGATCAACGCAAGATTGATAACATATAGTCCTTACCTTGATGTACTGCAAAAAGAATAATCCAATTATCTGATCGCCATTCCAAATACTGATCGCGATCGTGTTTCCAACGTAATCCAGCATTGAACATGAACAGGGGGCCTCGTCGATTTAGAGTATTTAGACCCCGCCCGCACGCCGTAGTTCGGCCCAGACAACAAGCCACATCGTTTCAAATGGAGTGCAATAGCGGCCGCAAGGCGTTAAGCGGCGGTATTGGACGTTTGCGATCTCAGACCCATTCCCAATGATAACATCAGGCTGGATGGATGAATTATGAAGGGAAATATCAAATAAAAGAAATAACGATGAAAACGCGACTTTCCTCGGGTTTGGCGCCCAACATTCGGCGAGTTAACCCGAAATATGTCGGGTCCGGCGTCCACTGTGTTAATAATAGCTAACTTGAAAACAAAACAAACAATAAATCATGAATTTGGCCACACACACCGATAGTAGTCACACACAAAATAATTTATTTGTAATTGCTCACACTGGAACTCATGATCGAAAGTGTACGTAAGTATCTTCGTAAGTAGTTTGTACGAATACATTTAAGGAACGTTTTCCTCCGGATGCCTGAACGTGTGAAAACTTGTTCATAAATGGCCAAAGCATTCTCAGCTGCGATCCTCTGAATGAAGAACGTCACTCATTCTTAAACTGAAAGCGTGTTCAGAAAAGCTCCTTATAGGGCAGCACAGGACCGCACAGGTACTGTAGCGTGAAAGCAATTTGCAACTGATACAAATTTGATTAGATTAGATTCACATGTATTGTCATTATACAGTACAAGTACATTACAAGGAAAATAAGTTTGGCATCTAACCAGAGTACAAATGTAATAGTAAAGTGCAATAGTAACATACAATGCACAGGTGATTAAACTGGGTATAAAATATATGAATACTCCTGAGTAATAGTGCTCATCAGATGCATGTACAGCGTTGTAATATTAATATGTACAGTGATACAGGTATAAAGACCCTATCATGACTTATCTAGTAAGTCATACTGTAGAACATGACATCTTAGCGTGACATCTTATTTAGTAGTGTCAATACAGGTATACGAGATAACAGTTGAGTATAACGTGGTGTCAGGAAAGGAGTGCAAAAAGAAATTAGTTCATGTGAAGTGAGTCCAAAAAAGAATTGCAAAACACAGGAAATATGCTGGCCACTGGAGGAGGAACAGTGGGCTCAGGTTGTCTGAGGTGTGTCAGCTGCTCAGGAGCATGCAGCTCTATATGCATCCTCACCAAGCCGCCTGCATCAGGCTGCTGCATTGCTGCTAATAAGCTATAGATTTATATGGAATTCGTTAAACTTATCCTTTGTGTCATTTGTCATTTGTGTGGGTTCAACTCTTGAAAAGTAAGATGAACAGTGGACTGTTTATCCACTGGCTCTTACAATGCGCACACTAAGCTATGTAAAAAATAAATAAAACCAACAATAAATAATAACAATAGAGAACCAGACGGTATGGAATATTACACTATAGCTATATCCACGTGATTGAGTACTTCTTATTTATTTATTCACTGTCATTTGTGGTGTTTGTGTAGTGCTTTTATTTATTTTTGGACATCACGATACCTCGTTGAGTCATGACTATAAATGTAAAACGTAATTGTTTTTTTTTTCCATTTTTTCTCCTCTTTTTCAATTTTTCTCCCATCCCAATTCCATTGTGCCAATTCTTATCTCCCCTGTCTTGAACGTTGCTCGCATATGCCCCCCACTGGCCGGTTGTAGGGAGGATAGAAGCCTTGCATCACGTGTCCCCTCCGGTACATGAGGAGGCAGCCTATCACATCTTTTCACCTGCCAGCGCGGACTCTTATTGGCGCGGTGTAACGTGTGGGAGGCTCACACTACCCCCGCCACTTCCTGTCTCTGCTGTGCAGGCGTCCCCAACCGATCTGTAGGAGTCGCTGTCCACAACGTCCAGATTACCACCCATCGACTTCCACCCGCTACCTCTGCCAATTGAGATAGTATGCTGACTGGCCCAAGCCGGAGGCAACGCCGACAGCCGGAGTCGAACCCGGTGTCTCTTGCATTGGTGATGAGCGCAATGTCCGCTGCGCCACCCAGCCGCCGTAAAACATAATTGTTAATAATACAAATAGTCATATTTATTATTATTATAAGTATTTAATTCCTAGGATGTCTGTAGAATCGACGTGAATGCAAGCACCAATGATTTCTCCCAAATAAAGCCCTTGATCACTGTCCTACGTACAACGTTCGTAAATCCTGTTCGTAGCTACGAATGAATCTCCGAAAATAAACCATTTGCCAAAATCGACCAGAGTAGTTTGTAAGTGGAGTTACAAAGAAATGTGTTCGTAACTTTCTTGTAAGTCTGTTCGAGGACCACTGTTTATAAGTCCTCACAGGGCTAAACATGCACTCAATCAAATGCTTGGGATTAAGATAAGATAAGATATTCCTTTATTGATCCCCTTGGGGAAATTCAGGCATCATAGCAGCATGGGGGAAGGGGGGGGGGGGGTACATGTAGTAAAAACAACACAAGCAGTGTAAACAAATAGGTCAATATAATTTACTATCTAACTAACTGAAAAATATATTCACAATATTCACAGTGTCACATAAAGTGCAGTATGCATAAGGTAGTGTTATAATTTACTATCTACTGAAATATACATTGTTCACAGTATCACAGTATCCACTGAAATATACATTATTCACAGTATCACAGTATCCACATAAGGTGCAGTATGCCTAAGGTAGTGTTATTGTCCTCCTTGGGTTCCTATTAGTCCTAGGTCAATGTCTGGCAGCAGTCGCTGCCCCCTGTTGTGGAGCCTGGAGGCCGCTAGTCGCTGCCCACTGTTGTGGAGCCTGATGGCCGCTGGTATGAAGGACTGTCCGAGGCGGTTAGTTGAGTGTCGGGGGGGTATGAGTCTGTGGCTGAACGTGCTTCTCATCTTGACTAGCTTGTCGTAGAGGGGGTGGTAGGGGTTCTCCCTGATGGCAGCCAGCTTCCTTCTCATCCCCCTCTCTGCCATCACCTCTAGTCTAGGTAGCTCGACTCCCACCACGGAGCTATCCTTCCTCACCAGCTTGTTGAGCTTGTTGGTGTCCCTTGAGTTGATGTAGCCTCCCCAGCATGCCACAGCATAGAAGAGGACGCTGGCCACTACAGACTGGTAAAATGACTGCAGCAGTCTATTGCACACATTGAAGGACCTGAGTCTCCTCAGGAAGAACAGCCTGCTCTGTTCCTTCCTGTAGAGGGCCTCTGTGTTATCCGACCAGTCCAGTTTATTGTTCAGGTGTACCCCAAGGAACTTATATGAGTCCAACACCTCCACCTCCACCCCTCGGATGGTGATGGGAATCGGGGGGGGCCTCTTCTTGCCCCATCCGGAAGTCCACCACCAGCTCCTTGGTCTTACTGGTGTTGAGTTGGAGGTGGTTGCTGTCGCTCCACCCCACAAAGCTCTCCACCAGGGCTCTGTACTCCTCCTCATCATCGTCGGTGATGTACCTTACTATGGAGGAGTCGTCTGAGAACTTCTGCAGGTGGCACCTGCTTGAGTTGCGGCAGAAGTCTGAGGTATAGAGGGTGAAGAGGAAGGGTCACAGCACAGTTCCTTGGGGGGCGCCGGTGTTGCTCACCAGTACGTCAAACTGGCTGTCCTTTAGTCTGACGTACTGCGGTCTCTCAGTGAGGTAGTCCTTGATCCAGGCCACCAAGCCGTGCTCCAGCTGCATCGCAGAGAGCTTCTCCGCTAGCAGTGATGGCTGGATGGTGTTGAAGGCGCTGGAGAAATCAAAGAACATAATCCTCAATGAGCTGCGCGGCTTCTCCAGGTGCGTGTACGCTCTGTGGAGCATGTAGATGATGGCGTCCTCCACCCCAATGTTTGCCTGGTATGCAAACTGCAGGGGGTCGAGGGAGTCTTGCACCAGGGGCTTGAGGTGTTGCAGGACCAGTCTCTCAAACGTCTTCATGACGTGTGACGTCAGAGCGACTGGCCTGTAGTCGTTGAGAGTGCTGGGTCGTCCCTTCTTGGGCACCGGGACAATACAAAAAAAACACAGCAACATGCACTAACACCAAGCCCAGCAATTGATATTAACAGGGGCACACAGTACTGCCGCAGCTGCTACAACCTTGAAAGGTATCCCCGCCACGCTAGTGATCTGTCAACAATGGGGGCGACAAGGGAAACCACACAAGGTATTAAAAAAAGAAATGTGATCTACCTAAACACAGATACACGAGCAATGGGGAGGAAAGGAGACAAGACGTGGGGAGATAGCTAGGGACAGTGTAGGGGGGAATAAAATCATAATGCCGCTGCCCGGGGTACCGAGCTGAGCCAACACTGCCCCCGTTGGTCCAACTAATATGCCGGCGGAAGCGTGTGTGGTGCATTCGTGAAAAAGCTCTGTGTGGCAAAAGTGACGTCCTCCATCGGTTCCATCCACATCTGGGCGATTCTGTTGGGTATACCTTATGGAGAGGAAACTGCTATCAGTGGCTTGCTGTTTCCAGTTTAACATCCGACCATACACAGCGAGGTAACAGAAATGCACTTAATTTGGGGTAGATGGTGCATTGAGGAGCCCCAGATGAGTCTTCCACCAGGAAAAATGACTGCTATTTTGACTGTGGGCTCCCATTATAAAACCCTCCATGATCTCAGCACGCACCTATGGAAAACTATCAGAGAGCTATCAGAATCTATCAGAGAACTATCAGAATCCCCAGGCCTCCTCCAAACATAGCAATTTATCCACAGCTGACGTATCAATTAGTCAATACTGTTTTTTTTCTGGACACAGCTGTGGGAGAGGCATCCTGCAACACACTGTTCAAGCAGTTCATCGTTGTGTCTTGGTTATGCAATAATCCATACCGAAAAAATTACATTACTCCAATGGCCAGGTAATCCAGTGAGGTACAGTATAAACGTTAAAATGACAGTCAGCTTATAAAAAGGGTTTGAGCAGAGGGGGAACCTTGTCCTGGCAACGTGTGACATTAACTGTAGAAAAACGTTTTGGGGCGGAGGGGACTTTCAAGCATGTTGGCGGGTAAAAATAATGACAACTATATTCTGAAGCCTCAAAAGAAATCCCCCTCAGAGGGAATGTTTTAACATGAGATGCTGCTGGTACCACAAAGGCAGAGGTTTCAAAGAGATGCTTGAAAGGCGAGAAGGAAAAAAATAAACATCTTTCAGTAAAGCGGTTATTGACAATAACGGAGAGCAACTGAAGGTAATCATAAAGGGTCATGATGCATTCAGAGCTGCACTACTGGGCAATAGCTAGCACAGTGTCTGAGGGCAGAGAAAGGAAGGAGAGGATGGGACTAGTAGAAGTGATTTGTCTTTTACCTGTTAACTGTTAGACCTTTAAATTCCCAAAGAAACATAGGCTATTGACGAAGCTCCTCCATCCTCTCCGGTCTTGTGCCCTCTGCTCCAGATCATGCCAGGACAGCCCTTCTTTCTTCATCTCCTGTTCTGTGGTTCTTCTCCAGGTGGTTCTCGGTCTGCCTCTCTTCCTCCTGCCCTGTGGGTTCCAACGTCAGTGCCAGCTTTGTGATTTCTTTCTTTCTTCTGAGTGTGTGACCTATCCACTTCCTCCTCCGGATTTTAATTTCTATTGTGTCCTGTTTGGTGAGTTCCCACAAGTTGGTGTTAGAGATGGTGTTGGGCCAGTATATTCCTAGGAGGCGTCTGAGGCACCGGTTGGTGAAGGTCTGCAGCTTATTGAGTATAGTGGTGGTGGTTTTCCAGGATTCTGAGCCATATATAGTAGAGACTAGAGTGGTCTTTACATTTGAGTTGAAGATTTGTAGCTTGGTCTTGAGTGAAGGAAGTTTTTTGCCTTCCAGATATTGTTTAGCATGTTGAATGTTGTCCTTGCCTTTCCAATCCTTTGTCTTTTACAGAGGCATCCAATCAATTTCATTCACATGCATCACCACCAGGGGTGTAAAAAGTACCCAGAAATTATACTTAAGTGAAAGTATGGGTACCGTCTCAAAATTGTACTCAAGTAAAAGTCAGACTATCTGGTTAAAACACACTTGAGTAAAAGTAAAAAACGTTTCTACTTTTAAATGTACTTAAGTACTAAAAAGTTAAAGTAAAAACTTTTTTTCTGACTATCTATTCTTCTGATAGCAGGTGTTTAATCAAAGATCCCCGCTTTCTACTCTTGAGAAAGGACCAATCAGCATTTTCCATTGATGGGGATTTGATTGGCTGTTTTTAAATAAAGTGCGGCCGCAGGATTAATAACGTTAACGTTAGTTCGGCCAGATAAACAAATATACTAATTAAAATAGTTGGACCTGCGCGATTTGTACTTTGTAGGGCTGCATTTTAAATGTAAGGAGTAAAAAGTATGTTTTTTTTTCTCTGAAATGTAATTGAATAAAAGTACAAGTATACAAACCTAATAATACTTGAGTAAAGTACAAATCCCCCAAAACAGTACTTAAGTATTGTAACGAAGTACAATTACTCAAGTACTTTACACCCCTGATCACCACATTGGTTGAATTGAAGCAATGGGGTGGTAGGATGAGGATGTACCACCAGCTCCCTGCTGTGTTCAACTCTTACTTCAAGAACCAAAGTTATCAAAACAGGTCTTAACATCCATAGTTCTGTGCTTTACTTTTCAGAGCTTCTATCCCCATCAGGATGCTCAATGACACTATGTAACAACCCATCATCTACACCAGTGATTCCCAACCTGGGGTCCGCGGACCCCCTGGGGTCCGCCAGGGGGCGCAGGGGGTCCGCCAGACCACAGATGATTTGAGGTCTTTTTTTTTTTTTTTTTTATCATCAGAAGCATGAATAGTCTCTCCACTACAATAAAAAATAAAGATAAATAAATAAACATCTAGACATGATTTTTGAACGTTAACAGTAGGCTACCGGGTAGCCGCTAAAACGCGAATCAGTTGACTGTATCACTTTCTGTAGCTAGCCTAGCACGCTAGTTAACTTTCTCGGCTCGTCTGCAGTCAGCCGCCAGAGGCGAAAATGTGTGACAAACGAAAAGGAGATGACGGCAGCTCATCTGCAAAAAAAGTTAGGACCTACAGCAATCGCGAAAATTACATCACCATGGGCTTCACTGAGGGACCAAACAAACGACCTGAGTGTGTGATTTGTGGAGAAAAGTTGGCAAACTCGAGCCTGAAGCCCAGCAAGCTGAAGAGACATCAGGCGTCTAAGCACCCAGAAACCGTTGGGAAGGATCCAGACTTTTTTCGGAGGAAAGAACAGTCTCTCAAGGCGAACAAGCCTGTTGATGTTAGAGTAGCGTGGAGCAGGGGTGGCAGTGATTTACAGAAGGCTACCGAAGCCTCCTTTGAGTGTTCGCTTTTAATTGCAAAAGCAAAGAAACCGCACAATATTGGCGAGCAGCTCATCAAACCAGCCTGCATCAAAATGGTTTAGAAACTGTGCGGCCCACAGGTGGCGGATAAACTAAAATCAGTACCACTCTCGAACAATGTAGTGAAAGACCGAATTGATAAGATGTCAAGTGATTGCGAGCAGCAGCTGTCAGAAAAGCTTAGAAAGGGTCCATTTGCCATACAACTTGATGAAACTACAACTGTCGCAGACGAGGCTGTGCTCATCGTTTATGTGCAATATATTGAAAATGAGGATCTGAAGCAGGACATTCTCATGTCAGTCAACCTTACTACCACCACTCGAGGTGAGGATATTTTTACTGCAGTGGATTCTTACTTCATTCAACATAAATGCAAACCGTTCACCATTAGGGCCTGATTTCAGAGGATGAATACAGGATTTGAATATTGGCCAAAATTTTGAAATACATATGGTGCAAGATTAGATTTGTTGATTGAAGGCACAAGTCAAAGAAGCATAGTGGGTCTAATTATGATGCATATGCCTGTGTATAAGCAGTTTGTTATTAAAATGACAAAAAAAGGTATTAAACCCAGCTAGGACAGATTCTCTCTGCTACTGATTGGAATTTCCTGTCTCATATTTAGTTTAATTTGTTGCATTGATTTGTTCCATAAATGCAAACCGTTCACCATTAGGGACTGATTTGAGAGGATGAATACAGGATTTGAATATTGGCCAAACATTTTGAAATGCATATGGTGCAAGATGAGATTTGTTGATTGAAGGCACAAGTTAAAGAAGCATAGTGGGTCTAATTGTGATGCATATGCCTGTGTATAAGCAGTTTGTTATTAAAATGACAAAAAAGGTATTAAACCCAGCTAGGACAGATTCTCTCTGCTACTGATTGGAATTTCCTGTCTCATATTTAGTTTAATTTGTTGCACTGATTTGTTCCATAAATGCAAACCGTTCACCATTAGGGCCTGATTTTAGAGGATGAATACAGCATTTGAATATTGGCCAAACATTTTGAAATGCATATGGTGCAAGATGAGATTTGTTGATTGAAGGCACAAGTCAAAGAAGCATAGTGGGTCTAATTGTGCTGCATATGCCTGTGTATAAGCAGTTTGTTATTAAAATGAAAAAAAAAAGTATTTTATGGTATCTTATTAGGAGGGGGTCCGCGAATTTCATCAGAGATGTTTGGGGGTCCCTGGGGGGAAAAAGGTTGGGAACCACTGATCTACACTCACTGCACACACATCCACATGTACACACTCACTTTAAACAAACACTCACCTTACTCACTTTAGACACTTTAACACTACATTATATGTATATATAGTATTAAAGAGATGTGCACTACATTCATACCTAATTTGCATTTGCAAGTTTTGTACCTCATTTCTGCATTGTACCTCACTGTTACTCATTTTACTCTGTATTGTATATTGTATGTATATTGAATATTGAATATTCCTCTTTACTTACTTTTTACTTACTCTTACTTACTTTTTTACTTACTTTATTTTACTGTATGAAGCACACTCAGGGGCTCATACAGAAACAAGCATTTCATCGTAAAATATCTGTATTTTATTGTGACAAATAATAATAAAGAATAAATAAACGTATTACAACATATGGAAGTGAACAGAGGCATCCCTTGACTTTTGGGAGCCTTAGGAAAATGAATAGTAATTGCCTCCCATTTCAACTTAAATCAGATCTCTGCACCAGAGGGGTACAGCCATTTCCACATTTAATGCCATTCAGTTTAAATTATGTTTGACATGATGATTGATGTTTGGGGGGACCCTCTGATTGGTCAGTTGAAATCAGTGGTGTTTCCGTAAAGGCTAAGGTATGGCTTGGCAATGTGACATTTCCATGGCAAAGAGGCATCTGACAACATGAATATAAACACGTTCAACAGACATACTGTAGTTATCAAAGCCTAATGTCTTTCAGATAATGCAGTGAAAACTCTTTTCACTAATGGTAATTTTTTTTTAAGTCTTTATATGATGGTAAGGCTATCGGACCAAATTGATCATAGGCTTTTTAGGTTACCTTTCATTGGGAGGACATTTCCCGATTCCCAAAAATATATTTAGATGTGCAAATATAATAAGTAGCCTCCCTTTTCTTCCTGTCAGCTTGATAAAAATCAAAGTCAGATTTCTTTGTAGAGCCCAAAATCACATTACATGTCTCAATGGGCTTCACAGGCCCACAATGGAACAACACTCCCTGGCGAAACCCCCAAATAAGATGAGAAAAAACTCACGCAGAGTAATAACAGTAGCATGTTTGATTGAATTCCAGTCAGAAGCCCACCTAACAGAGCGGCTCTAGCGGAACATAGAGTCTGAGCTGCGCAATGAGTGGGCCTACTGGAAGACAACATAAAAAAGGGCTAAAATAGACTAGAGGTTGGCTGCGGTTATCTTTTCATTTCAGGGAGTAAGAAAAGCAAATGGCCAAGTGTCCTCTCTCACACCACGCCTGACTTGCAGATTAATTTAAACCTTTCACTACCACACTACAAAGGGTTAACATGCTCACTACCACACTACAGAAGGTTAACCCTTTGACTACCACACTACAAAGGGTTAACATGTTCAACTGTTCACTACCACACTACAGAAGGTGAACCCTTTCACTACCACACCACAGACGGGTAACTTGATTGGAATCAGTCAAGAGTCCCACACTGCAGTGGGAATCCCTGGGATGTTGTAGTGGTGTGAGGTTTGGCCTTGATAGACTGTAGTCTCTTGTGGTGGTGTGAGGTTTGGCCTTGATAGACTGTAGTCTCTTGTGGTGGTGTGAGGTTTGGCCTTGATAGACTGGAGTCGCTTGCCAGAGGGGAGTCTTTGAAAGATGGGGTGAGAAGGGTTGCCCATGATATTTTCTGCCTGCTTTCTGATCTGCGATGCATGTTGCTCCTGGAGAGAATGCAGGTTGTAGCCAATAACCTTTCTGTGGGCCGGATAATCCGATGCAGCCTGTACTTGTCCTTGGCAGTAGAAGCAGTGAGGATGTGTAAATGGACTCCATGATAACTGTAGAACTGCACATAATTTTCTGTGGCAGGCTGAATTTATTTTTATTATAATCAGAATAAAAGTTATTGTCATGTCCCTATCCCTTTACAGTATAGAGAGGAGTGCACTTATTTGTGTATTGGCTCATCTGGCTAGCAGCAGCATCAACACAAAGTAGTGCAAAAGGAAGCAATAAAAACAGTATAAAGATTTAAAGATTTGCAAATGACAAAAATGATAGGATTTATTTACAATACAAGTGTAGTGTGCGCAAATCAGTATTGTGTGAAAATCAATAGCAGTGATAAAATAGCACTGGCTTTTCCCCAGTCACAGGTCAGTAGCTGGCCATTAGTATTACTGTATTTGTCTGATTGCCTGGTGGAAAAACTGTCCGGGAGTCTGCTGGTCCGGGCCTTGAGGCTGCAGTATCATTTGCCGGATGGCAACAGCTTGAAAAGCTTGTGGTTGGGGTGGTTGGGGTCCTTAAGCCCGTCGGCCCCGGTATCAGGCGCTCTTCCATTTACCCTGTGCCTAATTTCTTCAACTGCCTGAGGTGAAAGAGTTTTGTTGTGCTTTCCATATACAACCATACAAATGGATTAGGCGACATTATTGGTCAGTCATGGCTAGATGGCAACCATGCAAATGGTTAGGCGACACTATTGGTCATGGCTAGAAGGTATTCAGATTCAGATTCAGATTCAGATTCCTTTATTGAGCCATTTGTGTAATTGTTGCAGCAATACAGTGTATGCATTTTTTCTTTTTTCACAGTAAACAAACACCAACACAGACAAGAAACGAAAACAGTGCAGTGGGGGATTAATCAATAAATAAAATACATATATATAAAGTGAAGTGTGCAGAGATCCAGTACGGATTTTCACCTTGAAAATGGTTCTTAACACTAACATTAACCTCACCAGAGGCATTGTGCCCCACCTTAATTAAAGCGTTTTGGACCCTAGCCCTATTCCTTAACATACTTAGTACTAGGGGCGGTCAGGTGGCGTAACGGAGATTGCGTTCGTCACCAACCCCGGAGGCGCTGGATTCGCCTGACCTGTAGGCGTCGCTGTCCACAACACCAGTTTCCCACCCACGGCTTCCCTCCCCCTAACCCAGCCAAACGAGTTAGTATAGCGATCAGCCCAAGCCAAGGCAATGCTGACTCCGGGAGTCGAGACTGCAGCCTCTTGCATTGGTGACGAGCGCAATCTCCGCTACTGGTACTATCATTTGTATATTTTTAAATGTTTTAATATATCCACCTCTTTTCAATAGTATTAGCCATAAAAGCTATAATCACATAAAATGTATGTATTTGAATGTTCATGTTTTAAAAAAACATAATGTCCACATTATGTTTTAATTATTATAAATCAGTGCATATCTTCTTGTGCAGACTAAATATGTTTACATTTTATGTTTTTCCTGATTAAAATGGCTATGGAAATTCCCATTTAAATTGCCATTACTGACATTTAAATAATTGCATACGTGCCTTTTAAAGGTTTTAAAAAAAGAAAACTAAATGTTGTGCATAATAACATGACAGCATGTCACAGTTGCCCCTATGGCTATCACTTATCTGGCAAACATGCATTCCTGCTACATCTGATAGCTCCTTTCACTTCTATTCATAAGTGTTAGAAAGATGTTCATGTTGTTCTCAATGCATGATAAACAATACATGCACAATGTATTAAAAGCTAAAAGAAAATGGGGGGGGGGGGCACGGATATTTGTGTAGCTGCACACTCTGAGGGGTAACGAAACACAGCTGCGAGGTCAGCTGACGTGAGCACAACCCAATGCCAACTTGGCTTAGCGGGCATGGTGTGTGGAATCAGGAGTGTGACCTGCAGGTGTGGGCTGGACAGGACCAAACCCCCCTCTTCCAAATAGAAGCGAAAACCAGGTATCCCTGCCAATTTGGGATAGACTGGCCTCCTTAATGCGTGGCCGAGCAAACTCCTGAAATTAGGGGTTAAAGGATTATCCAATATCCATCTGGATAGCAGGCGGAGGGAGGGGTAGGAGTTCCTTATAGGAGAAGCAATGATCTGTGGCAAGTGAGGAAACATGGAGTTAGGATGAGCAGGATAAACAATGAGAAATATGATGGGTGATTGTTTTATCATCTGGAAGAAAAGTGTCAGTGAAATTGTATCTTCATTCATTTAACTTTACTCAGTTTCCAACGTGAGTACTGTACCAGTCATCAACAGCAGCAAAAAAAACGTTGCTAGACCCACTGTTGTGGTATTAACAATGTTGTAAGTGGAAGATAGTTAGCCTCAGTGGCTTCAAGATGCATGGCCCAGTTGCCTAGCAATGGTGTCCTCAACCCATTTGCAGTTGAGACCACAAACGCACAAGCTTAATTTGAAGGTAGCATTGAACCGGAAATGTTTTTGCGCAAGGTTTTAGCCAAAATGCACATGATTATGTTTATGAAGTGCTGAGCATACGGATAAATACTGCACAAGTTGTAAGAGAGTTTGTAAACAGCTGTTTTGATATAGTTTTGCTGCTGTTAAACCAAATCTCCATTAACTTCAATCAAGTATTTCTACCTGGGTTTCTTTTCAATATTTAAATGGACAATGATGGAAATGAATGTATGCATAAATTAGGTATAGCAATGACGATAGGTTCACTATGGCATTTCCATGTTGTAAACAGGGGCCAGAGAGCTGATTCCCTGAGGCTCTGAGCAGCAAAGTGTAGTATCGCCCTCTTGTGTTCAAAAGCTGTAACTTCATACTGAATCTACTGTATTCAATGGACAATGATGGAAATGGCTAAATATTCTAGAATGCAGGTCCCTGGCCTGTTGTCAGTCTATGTACATAGTTTAATCCACCTCTGCCTTTTAGTTGGAGAGAGATGCGTTCCGCCTGGTGAAGATAACAATAACGGCTTTGGGGACCTCAAAGTTTCTGGAGGTAATCATACCTCTCAACAACTCTCCCAGCTCCAGCAGTGCTGCTGGGTAATCAGGGTGGTGAACTTGCTCCCACTTGGTGATGTAAGAGAAGCATTTAACTTAAGACCCCAATTATTGCTTCATGCTTCATAACTATTACAAGCTGAAGGCACAACAAATGAAGATCCTATCGATTATCTTTCTCTTATGCCTTTGGGTAGTTTAAATCATTTTAATGTTAAAATTCACAAAGAATTTACAAGTCAAATCAAGCAGTGTTATTAGTATTCAGTGCATAGACTATAGATGGAGAATAGATTAGTTACATTAAAGCACAGCAAATGGGGATCCTAATAAACAAATAAAATTAAGCACCAAGTTCAAAATATTCCAACTTTGAGTGAAAGAGTGTTGTGCTTCAGTCTCATAGCCACACCCAGCGCTTCAAGCATCTGTTTAGATAGACCACTGCACTTCCGCGTTACATAGATTAGGCTGTCAATAGCCTACTATGTAGCCTAAGCTACTGATTATAAATGCATCATGCATACAAATAATTAATGTGAGCACAGTGCCTCAACCTGAGATTAATTCCCACCACAAGCTTCCCCTCTCTGATGGAACATTCCAACGCGGCTCCCCAGCCTTCAGGAGAAGCATCCATCTGCAGAACGTCAGCCCAGCACTCTCAGTCCCCACGCTGTCAGGCCCCGCGCTGTCAGGCCCCTCAGGAATTTGAATCACGAGACCGTCACAGGCCCGCTCAGCAGCGCAACCCACCCAATGGCTGAATTGCCAATGGCTGAATTGGAGTATTGCACTGTGCGGGATTGATTGGTTGATTGATTGATTGAAAACTTTATTAACAGATTGTAGAATGGGTACAGTACAGTACAGCTCAATACATACAATTGTTAAGGGGATGCAGACCAGAGAAAGACTATCGTCTTGTTTACATCAGGGTCCCCCATTTTCAATCAATCATAACATATATGACACACATGACATAGAGTTAGACAGTACTGCTACATCTATACATTTATGACATACCAGATTTGCAAATACAGTACTGTTTGTGATACAAAAAGTGTCCAGAAAAGAGTGTATATACATTTGACGTAGAAACTGTACATTGGAGGAGGTTGGGTATAGGTGGGGTGGGGTTGGGTGGGTGGGGGGGGGGGGGTGGACTGTACATTGGAGGTGGGTGGGGGGGGGGGGTGGGGGGGGGGGGTAGGGGGTGGGTGGGGGACACTGTACACTGTACATTGGAATACTGACAAAGCCATACTTGGTCATTTACTGTACTGGGTTAGGACATTTGTGGGGGCCAGTTTCTAATTGCAGTCTCCCGTAGGTGTTCTTTGAGAGTGTTTTTGAAAGTGGGTCAAGTCAAGTCAATTTATTTATATAGCACATTTCCAGGCAGCGGCAGCTGGCACCAAAGTGCTTCACAGGCAGGTTGATAAAAACAAAATAATGTGATGCAAGATATAAGATTAAAAACATAGTAAAGCAATGAAAGTAATACAAACTAAATAATATGATGCAGGATATAAGATTAAAAACATAGTAAGGCAATGAAAGTAATACAAACAGGTAGGGCACAGTAAAACAAAGAGGATAGAAGGGCCAGGGGTCTAGTAGTGATTAAGTGGGGGGGAAGGCCAAGGAGAACAAAGCCTGCATGGTCTGGGCGGTCCGTACGCTGAGGGGGAGGCTGTTCCACAATCTAGGCGCTGCAGTGGAGAAAGCTCTGTCTCCCCTAGTCTTGAGCCTAGTTCTAGGCACCACCAATAGCAGCTGGTCAGCTGATCTGAGGGATCGGTAGGGGGTGTTGCGGTGCAAGAGCTCAGACAGATAGGGAGGAGCCGTGCCATTTAGTGATTTAAAAACATTTGGGGCTAATTTAAAATCGATCCTAAAGCGAACAGGCAGCCAGTGGAGCGAGGCCAAAACTGGGCTGATGTGTTCATGTTTTTTTGTTTTGGTGAGGAGGCGAGCGGCTGCGTTCTGCACCAGTTGTAGGCGGCGAAGCAGGGATTTGTCGATGACCGTGTAAAGGGCATTGCAGTAGTCGAGGCAAGTGGTGACAAAGGCATGTATCACCGTCTCTAGTTTACTTTGGGAGAGGTATGCCTTTGTCTTCGCCAGGAGTCTAAGGTGGTAAAAACTGTTTTTGACTACGGCGCTGACCTGTTTGTCAAATTTAAAATTGCTGTCGAAGATGACCCCGAGGTTCCTGACAGAGGTGGAGAGGTTTGGACCCAGGGGACCAAGTGCATCAATGAGGGGGGCCGGGGGGGCACTATTAAAAACAATGACCTCAGTTTTCCCTTCGTTTAGTGTCAGGGAGTTTTCAGACATCCAGCACTTGATTTCTGCCAGGCAGTCAAGTAGTGGTAGTGATTCACATTCCTTTACAGCTTTGGGTAGGGCATTCCTGCGGGCAGATCCGCGATGCGTTTATTTAAACTTTATTTAACAGATTGCAGAATTGGTACAGTACAGTACAGCTCAATACACACAATTGTTAAGGGGATGCAGACCAGAGAAAGACTTCCGTCTTGTTTACATCAGGGTCCCCCATTTTAAATTCATCATAAATGTACAGTTCCCTCCCCCTTGTATATATTTACTGTATGTCACAAATGTAACAGTACTGCATTGAGTATGTCATAAATGTCATTATGAATTGAAAATGGGGGACCCTGATGTAAACAAGACGAAAGTCTTTCTCTGCATCCCCTTAACAATTGTGTTTATTGAGCTGTACTGTACTGTACCCATTCTGCAATCTGTTAATACAGTTTTCAATCAATCAATCAATCCCGCACAGTGCAATACTCCAATTCAGCCATTGGCAATTCAGCCATTGGGTGGGTGGCGCTGCTGAGCGGGCCTGTGACGGTCTCGTGACCCAAATTCCTGAGGGGCCTGACAGCGCGGGGCCTGACAGAGCGGGGCCTGACAGTGTGGGGACTGAGACTGCTGCGCTGACGTTCTGCAGTTGCATACTATTGGCCTTCAGACTCCTTTGGCAATCTGTGCATGCGCATGGGGAGTAGGTGCTGAAAAACTGACTATAGCTTGGTTGAGAAAGTTACGATCGACTTGGGATTGGTCTCTCCGTGTTCAGGAGACTCGGGCGTATAAAACTCTATTGGATCATGTCTCCAGCACCCCACAGCCGTAGCTACAACCACTTACGTCAAGGTTCTCATCCACATTCATTCATTTTCCATCCGGACAGAATATGAATATAGAACATCAGGCCTATAAATTACCTTATTATGGCCAAGTCATACATATGGATCTCCTCTTTCCAATGGCAGAGTTAAATCTGGATTTAGTATATACGTTGAAGAAACAATATACGTTGTATTTTATGGCAATAACGTTCATGTTTGTTCGACCCGTGAGATATAATCACGAAAATAACGTCAGCCGGCTGCAGCTTTGACAGTGGCTGGTGTGAGCTGGGTAGTGTAGTTTTATAAAATGTCGACGTCCATTGTAAGCCCTGGGTCTCCTCTTTCTTAGGACTACAACGATTTCATGACTGTGTTATTTCCTATATCCAATAGACTTTTATACGCCTGAGTCTCCTGAATACGGAGTGCCGATCGACTTGGGATTGGTCGCTCCGTATTCAGGAGACTCAGGCGTATAAAAGTACCGTACTTTTCACACTATAAGCCGCACCTGAATATAAGCTGCAGCAGCTAAATTGAATGATGTGTACATATATAAGCCGCACTGGACTATAAACCGCAGGTGTTTTAATGTTTAATTACCATATGTAATTAGCATTGGGACACAATACTGTCGGACAAATAACAAGAATTAACTCATTTACAAGTTGTATTAAGTTGAGCAAATAAGGGAGCAGATAAATAACATTTCAATGCAGTCAAAAAAGCAATATTTAGATTTTAACATTTTCGGGTTTGGTCACGTCGAGTCACATATAAGCCGCACCGTTATATAAGCCGCAGGGTCGAAAAATGGGGGAAAAAGGTGTGGCTTATAGTCCGAAATTTACGGTATATTGGATCATGTCTCCAGCACCCACACAGCCGTACCTACAACCACTTATTGGCAAGGCTCTCATCCACATTCATTAATTTTCTCCCTCCGCCTTCTCCTCCATGAACTCAATGTAACGTGGAAGTGCAGTGGTCTATAGACCTCTCATGGGTGACATATTTTCTGGCTGCTCCTGAGTCTCCAGCCTTTGCTGCAGCTATAGACAGGCTTCTCCTCGTCCACGTCAGTGTGAGTGGGCATCAAGGAGGCAACATTAATTAAACGTAATTATTTGCATTTGTTAGAGATGCTAGTGATCTAAATAATCAATCCATGCCAAAGCTAGATATGTAAAAGGTGAAAAACTCACTCACAGCCATTCTGATTTGGCAAAATGACATCCAGCTGTTTTCCTTTGAAACAACTTTTAGTCAGGCGAGTGCCATCGTTTCTCCATAGAGCCCCGTTGTACTTTTTGTGCTTCATACACAGGTAAAGGGCAACTCAGCATTATGAATTGAAAATGGGGGACCCTGATGTAAACAAGACGAAAGTATTTCTCTGGTCTGCATCCCCTTAACAATTGTGTGTATTGAGCCATATTGTACCCATTCTGCAATCTGTTAATAAAGTTTTCAATCAATCAATCAATCAATTCAATCAATCAATCAATCAGTCATGTGACATGTCAATCCTGAACGCAAGAGATTCCTGAACGCATGAAACGATCTCCGTAAGTGGGTTCCCATGAATGAAAAACACCATTCATTCTTAAACTGCAAAGTGCTTTCTCGTACACCTCATTTTGCATAGACACACGCCCCGCCAGCTCCTGCGAAGGAGGCGTGTGCAAAATGGCGAGGGCCGTGTGCAAAACGGCGAGAGGATCGGCATTGCATCTGCACCATGCTGATCCATTCAACAGGTAGCGTGGAAGCGATTTGCGACTGATCTATAAATTTGATTGGATTCAAATGTATTGTCATTATACAACACAAGTAAAATACACCATCCAACCAGAGTCGACACAAAAGTAATGAGCAAATATTGTATTTCAGTGTGTTCAAACCTCTGTTTCTCTAATACATTAGCACTCAAAGTGATTTTTCCTTATTGTGTAAGAAACTTCAGAATGTTACCTTTCAAAAGAGACCAGACTCATCCATGCATGTGCTATAAGTATAAAGTATAATAAATCGCAAATTACTTTGGGTATGAAATCGCGTTTTATGCAAAATACAGCTTCAGGGGTTAATGATACAAATATTGTCGTATTTATTATCATTATAATTATTGAATTCCACGGATGTCTGTAGTATCGGCAAGCCCCAATGACTTGTCCCAGAGAAAACTGTTGAAAACACAGGGGCACATCGGTCTTACAATACGAAGCCGTTTGAGAATGGCGAATTAGTACATAAATCAAGTTACAAAGGAATTCCTTGGTAACTTTCTCGTATGTCCATTCGAGAATGAGGACAATTGTGTTTACAAAAAAACCCATATATAGGGAAATGAATGGAATCTATTAATTAATAGATCCTAGCTTTGACTGTGGTCCCGTGAACAAAGCCTTCTAATATACATTTATATCTGTCATAAGATAGGGGATTTTTTATTTGTTGCATATTTTTTGCGATTTTTAAATCAAAAGTTTTCAAGTATTAACATCACTAACATGTCACAAAAGCATGTAGAATGTATATTATCATTAATACGTTAGTTTAGCAATAGGTTAAAAGTGCCATTAGATAGTTTTAAGTTTTCGATTTTCAATCGTCTATCCAAGCCGGAAACGGAAATGGACATTTTGAACCATGGGAATTGTAGTCTTTTTGTGGCCATTTTGTAGAGGACATGCATAACTGTCGACCAGCGTTGGAATTTTCCCGAACTACACTTCCTGTCACATACTGTGGGGGTTCGAAGTTCAGTGTTCTGAATGAATCATATCAATAACTGTTATGATTTACGATAATAAGCCACAAAAGGTAACGTTTTTGACAAATATTGAAACGCAGTTAGTTTCTCCTCCCTATGTAGGAACAATTAGATCGGAAATTAGTTTCAAAACGGTTACACTGTGGGGAAAATAAAAAAGTACACTAGATTACAGTAGATATCATTATCTGTTCTTATGCACGCCTGGTGATACTAAATCCAAATTGAACTCGGGCATTTGAAAGATAATATATGTATATATACTGTATATATAAATGTGCGAATTGGCTATAATAAGGTAATGTATAAGCATCTATTCTATATTCTATAATAATATTTCAAATTGCATTGGTCCGGATGGGAGAATTCAGTACTGTATCTACAGAACCTTCGGTTTTATCATCTTCCCTTTATTAATTTCCTTAGATTGTTTGTACACATGATCTCAAGAGGGTACTGAACGATATCAGTGGCAGTTTTTTAAGTTGTTTTTTAAGTGGTCATTATTATCATGGTGTTATTCACTGTCAAAGATGCAAAGAAAAATCATAATTCATATTCTCCTTAGTTTCATCACAATCTAAGCAAGCCTAGTAATAGACACAATATTTCTGACACTGTGAATACATTCCCTGAGGTCCATAGATGTACCTAGATACCAAGAATATGCAAATAGCCCTTGTAGAAGTGGAGCAATATTCCATTTACCTAGGTATATATTTTATGCAGATTTTGGTGAAACACAATTTTTCCATTAACCCCACGGGTGGCATGATGCAGAAAGGGAAAACTAGGCTACCTCCTCTGCTTGAGTACAGAAGATCATCATTTTAGTTATGTATTTGGGATGCTCGATATTGGCTTTTTTACCGATACCGATATACCGATATTGTCCAACTCTTAATTTCCGATACCGATATCAACCGATACCGATATATGCAGGGTTTCCCCCCCCCCCAAAAACTGAATAATTTCAGGTAATTAACATTACATATCTCTTGTCGTGTAATTAACACAACATTATGCATACTTTGACAATAAATAAAATAATAATTTGTTCTTACTTGCTTGCCTGGGTAAATAAAGGTTAAATAAATGTAAAAAAAAAAAAAAAAAATTTAAATTTAAATTTGAAAACCAATACCGATATTTTCCGATATCACATTTTTATGCCGATATCGGCTGATAATATCGGTAGGCCGATAATATCGGACATCCCTAATTCAAATGGCATGTAAACTATTTGAAGGCACCTCCACTGCTCGTTGGGTGGTTCTTCGCCTCCACGTTGTGTCTTTTTTTAATTAAATTTTTTTAACTTTTTCTCCTTATTTTTCTATTTTTCTCCCATCCCAATTTCGTATCGCCAATTCTCCCCTTCAATTCTCCCCTCCCCTGTCTTGAACGTTGCTAGACTATGCCTCCCACTGGTCGGCTGTAGTGAGGATAGAAGCCTTGCATCACGTGTCCCCTCCGGTACACGAGGAGGCAGCCTGTCGCATCTTTTCACCAGACAGCGCGGACTCTCAGTGGCGAGGAGTAACACGTGGGAGGCTCACGCTGCCCCCGATACTTCCTGTATCTGCTGTACAGACGTCACCCAACCGACCTGTAGGAGTCACTGTCCACAACGTCCAATCCCCACCCATCGACTTTCCACCCGCTACCCCTGCCAATTGAGATAGTATGACGACTGGCCCAAGCCGCAGGCAACGCTGACTCTGGGAGTCGAGACCGGAGTCTCTTGCATTGGTGACAAGCGCAATCTCCGCTACGCCACCCAGCCGCCCTTCCACGTCGTGTCTTAAAACCGTTTAACACACACCTGATTATCCCGTTTGTAACTGCCAGCTGAAGAACTCAGCGCAAGCCTTGAATCATTTATAATCTAAATCAGAAATGTATCCAAATGAATGGGGTGTAGCCTATGCCTATCTGTAAATGACAGACCATTACAATATTAAAAGTGTTCATAAAAGAAAAGACCAATATGTTTACCACTAACTTGTCACCACCCCTCATACTTTCATATTGCATGTGAGAAATGGGATCTGATCAGAATGCATTCATGTTTTTTTTTATCATACATATTTATGTTGGCCATACAGCTTAGAGCATTGGGTCAACATAATATCATTAACATATTATTGTAATCAACCACCAGCTCCCTCTTTTTTTTAGACAGTTGTGACTAATAGTTTGGACACATGTGCTCCAAGAGCTACTGTAGTGACAGCTCCAGCTCCAGGTCTCTAACCATGTTTGGGTTTAAGAAGCGTATGAATAAACATGAGCTTTGTTCAATTATGGCCTCGGTTTGAGGAACATCTTGAAAATGGGATGTGAACTGTAGGGAGTCGGATAATCTCATAGCACCTGCGAGATTACACATATCTTAAATCCCTTCTTTAAATGTGTCCACCATAAATCTCGTCACTGCTATTAACAGTGAGCAATAGTGCTCATGCACTTTGTTTGTAGTGGACATGTATGTGAGAGAGACAGAAAGGGGGAGAGAGACAGAGAATGAAAGAGAGGCAGGCTCTCTCTGCTGCTGCCCAACCTGTGTGCATAGAAAGGAGTGGTGCACTGGCCGGGCTAACCTGCTGGTCACCTCTGAGCGCTGATTCAACTCGATGCACCCCAAACACCGGTCTCTGCCTCTGGGCTTATCAGGGCTTCCCAGGCGGTGAGTTAGGTGCACGGAAAGAGAGCAGAGGTGCAGTGAAAGGAGATTCGAGAGGGAGTGGAGTGGGAGTTTTATGAAGGCGAAACAGACTCCACACTTGGAGGTCAAATTAATCTGATATTTTCTTCTTCCTGGCGTCTCTCGCTCTCTCCTCTTTTTTTTATGGCGCCAGTGGATGCACTTCTCTCTGGATGAAACTGTGGATGCGAGGTGCTGTGATGTTGCTCTGAGGGAAACACTAGAAACCCCAGTTAAAGTAGAGTGTAGGTTGCATGGGCAAAGACATTGAGCAGTTACTGAGGTGTCATAGTCCAACGGGTGGTTCAGTTATTCTTGGTGCATATTGTGTTTTTGAATTCCATTGTGAAAGTCTGATTCTCATTCTCTTTGTTTTAAGACCCTGCCCTCCTAACCCCCACCCTTGTATCATGGTTACTACACCCCGCCTGGGGGGAGGGGACAGTCAGTTGCATGTGCACATACTGTAGCTTGAAGATAAATAGGGGTGTAAACAGGAAGTGAGTGACAAACGAAGAGGCACAGGCAGTTCTTACCATCTAGCGTTGGCATGCTAATGCGAATAACTATAATTGATGTGTTTGTCAGTCAGTGTGTTTGTTAGCATTAGCATGCTAATGCTTAAACAGGAACTGAATGACAGACAAAGAGGCATGGGCAGAATCGCTCTTACCGTCTAGTGTTGGCATGCTAATGTTAATAATTATGTTTGGTCAGTCTGTTTGTCGGTCTCTGTTTGTCTGTGTGGTACATGTCCTACTGGGGCCTGCATACCCAGTATAACTAGCTTGCTAACTACAGTCAAATTGGTCTATGTCACTAGCATGCTATTGGCTAGGAAGATAGCTTGGCTTCAATCATATGCTTGTAGACCTGACCTGCTGTAAATAACAGTATAAGTTATGTAACAGTTTGAGACACGCAAGACAACTTGGTGTAATATAGCCTTAATTTTCAGATATTAATATTTTCAAATGGGCCATTAAGTTAGCAATTAGTCAGTATCACGTAGCCACACCTCTCTCAACACTGTTAGCCCTGTGCCAGTGTCGGCCTAGTACAATCACAAAGAGGGTTTATGACCGTAGGGGGAGACCGGGGCACAGTGGCTCAAGGGGCACAGTGAATCAGTGGCTATTTATAGAAACTTGTACACAGGAACGCCTTGATGATGTCATCAGTGTGTGCCTCTGGTTAATCCATAGCTAAAAACTTGCTTAATTTCCAGGCAACACACCTTTGTGAAGAATTGAAAGGTAATCCCTGTTTTGTACCATCAAATGTAAAATTTCGGGTTTCTTTTGTTTTTGTGATTTAGTATAGATCATCCAGGAATAAGAAACCAAGCACATGTTGGTAATTTGAGGGATATTTAATGAAGTTTTATGAGCATGTGTCCTCTCTGCTGCTAATGGCCTTGATTGAAAAAATGTCACATGATTGCACATAGTGCATGCGGGGCACAGTGAATCGGGGCACAGTGGATACATTTTTCAAGTGATTCACTGTGCCCCGGTAAAAGGAGGTCGCTTTGTTTGTTGACTAACGGCAATATTAACTCCTCAATTTAACTATTTTTTATTCCAAATATAACTATATATATATATTAATTCTCTGCCATACTATTGCATGATTTGTCTGGTTTCAGAAAAATGGTACGCAACAGAAAACTGGACTCCAGAAAAATTGGGAATACCGACAATGAAAAAATGAAAGAGGCCATCAAGAAAGTACTTGACATGGGACAAAGTATTCGCAATGTTTGTAAAACAGACGATATAAAGTTCTCAACTCTACGTAGATACGTGGAAAAAGCACGAGATGCTGAAAGCAAAGATTCAATGGCATACTCACCAAAGTACAATTGCCGCCAGGTTTTGACGCATGCCGAAGAGACACTTCTGCAGGATTATCTGATCAAATCATCAAAAATTCAGTATGGACTGACGCGAAAACAAGTTTGTGTGCTGGCGTATGAATTTGCTGCTAGAAATGGAAAAACATTCCCAGAATCCTGGAGTACAAATCGTTTGGCTGGCGAAGATTGGTTTTCAGTAGGGATGTCCGATATTATCGGCCTACCGATATTATCGGCCGATATTGGCATTAAAATGTGATATCGGAAAATATCGGTATCGGTTTCTATAACCTTTATTTACCCCCGCTAAGCAAGTAAGAACAAATTCTGATTTTATTTATTGTCAAAAGTATGCATAATGTTGTGTTAATTCCACAACAAGAGATATGTAATCTTAATTACCTGAAATATAGGGGAAACCCTGCATATATCGGTATCGGTTGATATCGGTTGATATCGGTATCGGAAATTAAGAGTTGGACAATATCGGTATATCGGTATCGGTAAAAAAGCCAATATCGAGCATTCCTAGTTTTCAGGGTACATGAAGCGCTTCCCGAACCTTTCGCTACGTCGTCCTGAGGCTACCAGTTTATCAAGGGCAACAAGTTTTAACAAAAAGAATGTGAAAGATTTCTTTGACAACTTGGAGAAGCTTATGAAGAGACATAAGTTCGGCCCAAATGACATATACAATACAGATGAAACTGGATGCATGACCGTCCAGAAAGTTGGCAACACAAAAGTGATCGCCTGCAAAAATGAGAAGCAAGTTGGGAAGATTACCTCAGGAGAGCGAGGTACTTTGGTAACAATGCTTGGTACAATAAATGCTGCTGAAAATTCCATTGCTCCATTTATGGTATTCCCCCGAGTGCATTTCAAAGATGCAATGATCCATGGTGCTCCACCAGGGACTGTTGGAGCTGCCCATAATACAGGATGGATGACTACTGAGAACTTCACAGCATTCATGCGACACTTCATCCAGTCAACCAAGTGTTCCAAGGAGCGTCCAGTTTTGCTAATACTGGATAACCATGACACCCATCTATCGATTGAAACCATTGATCTTGCCAAGGACGACGGTGTGGTTATGCTAACTCTGCCACCACACTGCAGCCACAAAATGCAACCATTGGATCGATCTGTGTACGGACCCTTCAAGGCATTCTTCAACCAGGCAGCAAATGCTTTCATGCTCAACCACCCCGGTCAAGCTATCACAATCCATGATATCGCTCAGATAGTGGGCAATGCTTACCCGTTAGCCTTCACTCCAAAGAATATCACATCCGGTTTTTGAGTATCTGGCATCTATCCATTCAACCCCAATATCTTCAGCGATGATGATTTCCTCAGTTCATATGTAACAGATCGACCTGTTGCAGTAGAATCTGCAGAGCCAATTGCTAAAGTCCCAGAACCACCTCATCCAGCTGAACAGCCTCCACAGAGAGCACCAGAGCTTTCAGACCCAGATCCAGAACCTCCACAACCAGCCAAAGAACTTCATCGACCTGCACCAGAAATTTCACATGAAGCCCCAGATGACACCGCAACATCTTCAAATGCACTCGAAGCAGTTGGTTCAACTTCAACAGAATTGCGTAGGCCTATCATCACACCAGAAGAAATCAGCCCTTTTACAAAGGCACCACCACGCAAAAACAAAGGTGGAAAAAATAAGGGAAAACCCCTTGTTCGGACAGACACTCCAATCAAAGAACAAATCAGGGCAGCCAACGAGCAGAGCAAAAGGAAGAAGAATAAACAAGGCAGTCAACAGTCTAAAAAGCCAAAAGTAGCTAAAAAGAAGGTGCAGAAGCTGCAATTCGATGATGATATGGAGGGAGACATGTCAAACTCTGACGCGGATGCTGATGCGAGAAGACTTTGTGATGACGCATCAGATTATGATGACCTTGATGATGGCCAACTAGAGGATTTAGAATTGCCGGATTGCAATGCTCTGAATGCAACAGATTTTGTGTTGACAAAGTTTGCAACAAAGAAAACCAATGCAATGTATGTAGGGCAGGTCCAAAGCCGCATTGTGCATGCTGATGAAACCACATTTGAAGTGAAGTTTATGCGACGTGAGAAACCAAAGTCATTCACGTTCATTTTCCCAAATATCGATGACATATCAGAAGTTTTGTTTGAAGATGTTGTAGCAAAGCTGCCCAACCCCATTCAACATGGTGGCACAGCACGTGTTGCACGCCATATGATATTTCCAGTCAATTTCTCCTTGTATTCAAATATGCTGCACTAGGTATTGTAAAACAATTCAGCATCTGCAATTGATGGTTTTCAATATTGAATAATATGTTGAAGCACTGTTGTGCGTTTAGTTTGCGATGCATTTTTTTCATTATAACCATGAAAATAATACAATGTTAGGTGTTGCCGTGATTATCTTGTTCACAGATAGGAATGTAGCCAGGAGGGGTCCTTTGTACATCAGTAAACCTGGACAGACAGAAGTCAGAGACCATGATGTATCATTCACATTCATTTTCCCAAATGTACAGGATGTGTCAGATGCGTGTGCGAAAGTTCCCAGCACTACGCTGGGTTTTACATAGGCTACTAGTATAGCAAAACATTTCATATTGTTTCAGTATTTTCAACTGTTGGTGTGGTTGATATGTCTATTGTTGACATGTCATATTTGTACATGAAAGTTTTGCTTCGTTCACACAATAAAGATGCTGTTTGTGAAAAAATAATGTACCATATCTGGACTGATTCACAGTGCCCCAGGTAGCGATCCACTGTACCCCGTTACTGGGGCACAGTGGATCAAATATATTTTTACATTCAACCCCATCTCAGCATCTCATATTTGGCAGTTGGCAGGATATGATAGACATGTTTTATAGAGAACATATTCTGCTATCAATTCCACAATAGACCAGAACCATGCTGTCATCAAGCCAGGAAAAAAGCTGAAATATAAGATTTCTGATCCACTGTGCCCCGGTCTCCCCTATGCATGTCTTAAAATTTGAAATTTATTGGAAGGATAAACCCCTTGAGATATGCTATCTCGTTTTCGAGGGGGTCCTTAACATAGGATACAAAACATACAATACAATACATAACAAAACAAAAAACAGGACAACAAATGCACTTATACACTGACAGACGCTCTCCCAAGCTCACCCCCACAGTCCACACTGATTCCTCCCAAGAGGATCACCTATATATATATATATTGTAACTTTGGCCATTATATGGTTTCATCATTTATATGATATTTCAGTTTGTAAGTGTAATATTTGAGAATGTATTTATGTTTCATTTCTTATTTTCTTTATTATTTAATTTGCTACAATTTATAATATATTCATTTTGACGTCTGGTCATATATGGTGTCCCGTTAGGCTGCTGTCGTGTTTTTACCTTTGGAACTGATTAAGACACCTGCGAGCAAGCGGCAGGGATGGTCTGAGACTGGGACTGATTAAGACACCTGCGAGCAAGCGGCAGGAATGGACAGAGACGAGTTGTACAGGCTCTCTAAATTCTAAGAGTGTACCACTATGTGTAGTGTACCACTATCAAGACTGTTACCAAGAACAGAAGAATAAGACCCCTTTTTATGTAGCATGCAGCCAACGAGGTATTTAATGTTTGTTTGTATTTTGCTTTTCTGATGTGTTGTTTTCATACCGTGTATATTATTGTTTGTGTTGACCTGACGCAACGTATGTTTCTGTTTAAGTTTTCACGGTGGATTGGAGGACCAAGCCTTTAATAAACCCGTTGACAAAAAAAGGAAACCACTTGTGTCTGCAGTGCTTGGAAGGAGTTACAGTGAAAACTCGACTGTTCATCGATGCAAGTGGGCGATGAAGCAAGTCCAAGTTTAAGGCCGGCGTCCAGCGGACCTTCCCCGACAATGTTTGCTGCGCTGCCTGCGCGCCGACATCCGGCGCAGTCATGAGCAGTCGCATTACAGAGAGCTCTCGCCAAACAACCAAATCAACAAGGTTTTGTGGACATTTTCTACTCCTGCTAATATGGATTACGGACTTATACCTCAATTCAGCAATGAAGCAACATCAAACAGAAGTGGAGAGAAGTGAAAACGGATTTAACGAGACCCACAGTGACTTCTACCTTCTCAATGGCTCGGAAAAGAAACACATAGACGTCGGAACAGCGGCTATACACACGCTACTAACAGCGAGCCCTGTACGGAAAAACTTACCCCCGACTGGCAGATTGGACCGTAGGACCATGATCTCTGAGAGAGCGCACCAAAGCATACAATGACGGCCTAGTGGCAGGCAACATGAATGACCACAAGGTGGCGCAACACAACGTAAGGAGGACAGTGTCAGAGGCCAAACGGCGCTACAGGGATAAAATTGAACTCCAGTTTGAACAAGCTGACTCTAGAGCTATGTGGCAGGGGCTCAAAACGATGACAGACTACAAAGGCGCCTCCCTCAAACTGAACAATGACATCTCCTTAGCAAACGACCTCAATACCTTCTATGCGAGGTTTGATGCTGGTAATAACAACACCAGCTCACAAGCCTCGGCAATGGGGGGGGGGGGGTCGGCTGCTGATGGAGGCGCAGTGTTCAGGGTAACAGAGCATGAGGTGAGGCGGACCTTTAAAAAAGTGAATATCAGGAAGGCAGCAGGTCCGGACGGCATCCCCGGCCGCGTCCTAAAAGTCTGTGCCGACCAACTGGCCCCAGTATTCACTGACATATTTAACCTGTCCTTAGAACAGGCTGTCATCCCCACCTGCCTGAAGAAGTCCACTATTATCCCTGTACCCAAAAAATCCAAGCCTGCTTGCCTCAACGACTACCGCCCTGTAGCTCTCACCTCCATAGCCATGAAGTGCTTTGAGAAGCTAGTAAAGGGCTACATCTGCTCCTCCCTCCCCATCAACATGGACCCCCTGCAATTTGCATACCGCCCCAACAGGTCCACGGAGGACGCCATATCCCATGTGCTGCACACAGCAGCATCACACCTGGACAAGAGGCAGGGGAACTATGTGAGAATGCTATTCATCGACTACAGCTCGGCATTCAATACCATAGTCCCCTCCATACTCATAGCCAAGCTCAGGGACCTGGGCTTGGGCTATGACCTCTGCCAGTGGGTCTTGGACTTCCTGACTGGCAGACCCCAGGTGGTGAGAGCAGGCAACTGCACCTCCTCATCCATCACCCTCAACATAGGGGCCCCCCAGGGCTGTGTTCTGAGTCCCCTCCTCTACTCCCTGTACACACACGACTGTGTGGCTCAGCGGAGTAGCAATACAATCGTCAAATTTGCTGACGACACAGTGGTGGTGGGCCTGATCTCTGCCAACGACGAGAGGGCCTACCTGGAAGAGGTCAAGGTCCTGGCGGGATGGTGCCAGGAAAACAGCCTCTCCCTGAACGTCAGCAAAACAAAAGAGATGATTGTGGACTTCAGGAGGTCGGGGGTCAAGGACTACAGCCCCCTCAGCATCGACGGGGCACCGGTTGAGAGAGTCAACAGCTTCAAGTACCTCGGAGCCCACATATCCGAGGACTTGAAATGGACCATACACATTAACAGTGTGGTGAAGAAGGCACGACAACGCCTCTACTTCCTCAGGCGCCTAAGGAAGTTCCAAGTCAGCCAGAAGATCCTTAAGAACTTCTACTCATGTACAATAGAGAGCATCTTGACCGGCAACATCACCTCCTGGTTTGGGAATAGCACTGCAAAAGACCAAAGCAGACTACAAAGAGTGACACGTTCAGCCGAACGCACAATTGGAGGGGGGCTCCCCACTCTCCAGAACATTTACAACAAGCGTTGCAAGGGGAAGGCTAAGAGAATTATTAAGGACTCGAGCCACCCGAACAACTGCCTCTTTGAACTGCTGCCGTCAGGCAAGCGACACAGGAGTCTCAAGGCGAGCACAGAAAGACTCAGAAGTAGCTTCTATCCCCAGGCCATCAGGCTGCTAAACGAACAATGAATGAACACTACACAACAACAACCACCAAACACACATAGCACACACATCCACACGCACACACTCACTTTAAACAAACACACTGTAGCACCCACTACACACACTTTATAGCACACACCCACTTTAAACAAACACACTGTAGCACCCACTCCCCACACTTTATATTTATGGATGAAGGATTGCACTACAACTCGTACACCTTACTGTAAATTGTACCTAAAATTGTACCTCATCCCACTTCTGCTTTGCACTAGATAGTACTGTACATTAGTACACTGCATAGTATTGTGTATTGTATATTATATGGTAACTCAGAACATTGTACATATGTCTATACCGAACAACTGTGACCTCATTCTTCTTCTAAATTCATGCTATATTATGTTATTATGTTATTTGATACTATCTTGTCTAGCACAGTCTCTGGAGCGTAACAGTAAGAAGCATTTTGTATAAAAGTATTCTGTACTTCTGTATGACAACTATTAAAGAACTTGAACTTGAACTTGAACTTGATCATCCTGGTTCTGCTACTTTCGGGAGACATTCATCTAAACCCAGGCCCGGTTATGACCAGAACTCAGGCTAGAAGGCTTGGTCTGGCAACGCAAGAAGCGATGGAGGTTCCCATCGCGACCAACATCAACAACGCAACCTGTGGCTACATCCACAGCGCGGGCGGCGATTCTCCCCCAATGACGCCGCAGCAGACAAGCACACGTGAGGCAGTGACGAGAGGAGGTGAACCGAGGGTCGAAACCATGACGACCAACTCGACGCGGGATTTAAACATCTCGACGCCCGATAGCCGGCTAGCTAGCAGAGCTAACAACGAAAACATCCAGGAACGAGTCCTTTGTTGTTCCAGCACGGCGCGGGACCCGACCCCCCCCTCCCCCCTTCCCACCCACAACAACAAAGCCCCCCAGCCCCACACAGAGGAACAGATCACAAACGAACAATACTTCGAACCTGCCAACATCAATGAAATAACCAACGCCAATGGACTGAACATTTTTCACATTAACATTAACAGCTTAAAAAACAAATTGGATGAAATCAAACAATTATTCATAAATGGTAAGGCAAACATACTGTGCTTCTCAGAAACTAAGCTTGATGATTCTGTAAAAGATCCAGAGATAGAGATTGAGAACTACTCAATAATCAGGAATGATAGGAACAAACATGGAGGTGGTGTCTGTGTGTACATACACAAAGACACCAAATTCATCAACAGAAATGACCTGAATCATAAATCAATTGAAACTGTATGGGTGGAAATCCTATTCGAAAGGGCGAAATCCCTACTGGTTGGCACAGTCTACAGGCCGCCAGATCATAGTGGCTTTTATGATACACTGGATGGGTGTTTAGCTGGAGTTGAGGATGTAGACAAAATTCTTATTGGAGACTGGAACACGGATATGCAACGAAAAGATGCACCCGTCTTCAAGTCATTCAGTAGGTTTTGTGATCTGCACGGCCTCAGCCAGCTAATCACCCAACCCACACGTGTATGTGAATCAACTCAGACTACCATTGACCTCATTCTGACCTCCGACAAGTCCAAGATCACCAATAAAGGAGTTATAGCATGCGGGTTAAGTGATCATTATATGATATTCTGTACCCGCAAAAAACTAAAACTAACGGCTGGCTGCCACAAAACAGTCACATCTAGAGACCTAAAAACCTACTCTAGCGAGGCCTTCAACCTTGAACTGGAGAGTCTGGACTGGTCAGATGAACTCAATGGTACACTGGTTGAAGAAACATGGCTTGGTTTCAAAACCAAATTCTCCACAATACTAAACGACATGGCACCGATAAGAACCACCAGGGTAAAAAATCGCGCTGAGCTGTGGATGCACTCCGAAATACTGGCCGCTATGAAAACCAGAGACAAAAAATGCTCTGAGTTTCGTAAAAGTCAGTCAAAGCTTACTAAAAGCACGAGCAGTGAACTCCAAGCCCACGTGACTGAACTCAAACTAGAAAGAAACAGACTAAGAAACGACGTAAACTCCATGATCAAAACTGCAAAAAAGAATTTCATCAATGACAAAACTGAGGAAAACAAAAACAAACCACGTGAACTTTGGAAATTACTCAATAATCAACTAGGATGCAGTAAAAAACTTAAAACCAGATTCTCAAACATAAACATAAAAACGGACAACACGCTCATCACAGACAAGCTGGATGTAGCCAATTACTTAAACATTTTCTTCACAAACATAGCCACAACACTGGTAAACAAACTACCCTCCCACTCAGGGCTTTATGGGGTAGAACACATAGTAGCTTACTACAAAAACCTAGGGGTCCGCAAGGACGACTTCAAGCTGGAAATGGTAACAACAGATGAGGTACTCAATAAACTGAGCGCCCTCCAACCTAACAAGGCCACTGGCCACGACAACATCCCTTCCAAATTCCTCAGAGACTCAGCAGCCGCCATCACCCCAATCATCACACACATAATAAACCTCTCCATAAAACAGGGACACGTCCCCAAGGACTTCAAAATTGCGAGGGTGACCCCTCTGCACAAAAAGGGCAGCAAATTAGACCCAGGCAACTACCGCCCTGTTTCTATTCTCACCTCCATCTCGAAAGTCATGGAAAAAATTGTCTACGAACAGGTCGAAAAGTACCTAGCGGAAAAAAATCGAATCTACGAATTCCAATCTGGCTTCAGAACATCCCACTCCACTGACACATGCCTTCTCTATTTGAATGACCACATCAAACAAGAGGTGGACGCAGGCAAATACTGCGGCATGGTCATGCTGGACCTACAAAAGGCCTTTGACACGGTCAATCACTCCATTCTGATTGACAAGCTAAAAGCAATTGGTTTTGATAGTCTATCAGTGAGCTGGATGCAATCCTACCTTGAGGGGAGGGAACAGATGGTGGAGGTAAACGGTACCCTATCCCCCCCCCCTCACAGTGAGCTGTGGTGTTCCACAAGGAAGCATACTAGGACCGCTACTGTTCCTAATTTATGCAAATGACATGTCGTCAGCTTGTGACTGCAACTTGTTCCTGTTTGCGGACGACTCAGCCCTGCTGGTCTCTGACAAGAACAAGTTACAGGTTGAAAAAACCCTCAGCTCGGAACTAGGCAGAATCTGCATATGGCTCGCTGATAACAAACTATCATTACACATGGGCAAAACAGAGTCCATTCTCTTCGGTTCAAATAAGAAACTCAGCAAGACCGACGACTTCTCAGTTACAGTGGGTGACAATATTGTCACAAGAAAAGATGAAATTACCTACCTGGGTTCCATCCTAGAGGCTAATCTCTCCTGTGACAAAATGGCATCCAATGTAATAAAAAAAGTCAACCAACGAACTCGATTCTTGTACCGGATCTCCTCTCTGGTAAACAAGAATACCCTGAAGACTCTGGCAGGAGCACTCATTCAGGGGTACTACGACTATGCTTGCACCTCATGGTACCAAAGCACTTCAAAGGCGCTAAAAACAAAATTACAAACATCTCAAAACAAACTGGTCAGACTACTGCTTGACCTTACTCCTAGAACCCACCTCACCCCTGCCCACTTTGACAACCTAGGATGGCTTAGAGTAGACGACAGAGTACAGCAACTTGCAATGGGCCTGGTCTACAAGATACACTACACGACCAAGGTACCCATGTACATGTCAAAATACTTCCCAAAGGTCAGTGAATACCACGATCACAACACCAGAGGGAGCTCCACAAATCATGTTAAACCCAGATTCGGCTCAAATAAGGGACTAAACATGTTTCGCAATTATGCCACATCAATGTGGAACGCCCTACCCAAAGCTGTAAAGGAATGTGGATCACTACCCACTTTCAAAACCTCTCTCAAGGGACACCTACGGGAGACTGCAATTCAACACTGGCCCCTGTAAATATCCTAACCCAACCCCCTCCAATGTACAGTCATTTACCTAGTATGGTTTTGTCAATAGTCCAATGTACAATTTTGTTTGTTTGTACAGTGTGCCCCCCCCCCCCCCTCAATGTACAGTTTTGCTTGTATATACAGTGTGCCCCCCCCCCCCAACCACCTCCAATGTAGATTACCCAGTATGGTTGTCAATATCCCAGTGTACCCAACCCCCCCCACCCAACCTCCTCCAATGTACAGTTTCTACGTCAAATGTATATACTCCCTTTTCCTGACTCCTTCTGTATCACAAACAGTACTGTATTTGCAAATCTGGTATGTCATAAATGTATAGATGTAGCAGTACTGACTATCTGTATGTCATGTATGTCATATATGTCCTGATGAATTGAAAATGGGGGACCCTGATGTAAACAAGACGAAAGTCTTTCTCTGGTCTGCATCCCCTTAACAATTGTGTGTATTGAGCTGTACTGTATTGTACCCATTCTGCAATCTGTTAATAAAGTTTTCAATCAATCAATCAATCAATCAAAGGACAGATGAGTCACAAACAATACGCACTACACGCATAAACACAAAGAAGTAAGAAGATGCACACAGTATAATGAGCAGCGTTTCAAGATAAAGCCATAAAGGACTTGGACATTATAAGTTAAGAGTGGTCAGGTCAAGAAGAGTGCTTTGTAAACGCTTCTATAATATATTTGACTGTGAATTCTAATTACTGTGGTGTGCGTGCTAAAAACGTTTTGACTTATTTGCCTATATAATTTAACTGAAGCTAACCATTTGTACACATTAAGGTGTCAACGTTAAAGTATAAATATTTTCTGATTGAACACACATTTCTAATTTAAAGTGTGTTTTGGAAATTATAACCTATAAAAAGCACGTATAATTTATAGGTGAAGGCTATTATTGGCATCTAATATTCATGTTCCTAAGCGTTCTGAAGTGCTTAATATATATGTAGAGGTTATTGTGAAAGCCAATTGAATTAAGCAATTTGATTTGTTCGGATAGTACTGCATTTAATTCAAATTTGAGTACAACACATGTTAAAGGTTTAAAGGTGTATTTACTATTTTTTCTTTACAAATTTTGGTCAATTTAAAGTAGTGATTTACAATGACAGAGCCAATTAGGCCTGCAATTGAAGTAGGGGACAGTGTTAAGGATAGTGCAAATTCCCAAGACCGACCTGAAGAAGGTCAGCCAGAAGGTGCTGAAGCCCAGCAAGAGGTACCAAAACGATCTCAAAGAACCAGAACTCTAATAGAGAAGGGTAAAGCAATGCAGGAGGATAAGATCAAAGTGCTACAACAAAGATTTAATTACATTTACAATAAATGGAGGACACAAGTTAAATCTTCTAAAGGTCCGTTATCACAATCAACAGAACATTTGTCTGATGAGCTGCTTACTGATATCATTACAGATGTCACAGGTCTTTCTAATGATGTGCAGCATATTTATGATGAACTACGTGACATCTCAACTCCAGACCAGGACACACGTCTAAGAGTGGATCTGTGTGCAGGGATTTCTGAGATAATTGTGTCCAGAGCCACATTTAGACTGGGGGGAAGTGTGTTAGAAGAAGAAGAGAAAGAGTGGCCAGAAGCAGGCTCTCTCTTTGACTCAAGCACCTATAAATCTGGTTCTGCCACTTCTTCCAGGAAAAGCGCCTATAAATCTGGTTCTGCCACTTCTTCCAGGAAAGGCACCTCAGTGCATTCAAGCAGTTCTTCTGTAAAGCGACGAGATGCTGTCGCTGATGCTGCTGCAAGCCAAGCTGTTCTGGAAGTGTTAAAAGAACAAGAAAAAGAACAATTGGAAATGCAGTGCCTAGAAGCAGAAGCTAAAAAGAAGCTAGCTGATCAAGAGGCAGCAGGCATAAAGCGTAGTTTAGAACGAGAAACAGAAGAGGTTGAACGAAGAATAAAGAGAGAGGAAGAGGAAGCTAAAATTAAAGCTCAACTGGAAGAAGAACATGGAGCTATACAAAGGACTCTGGAGGAAAAGCGGAGAAAGATACAGCATTTGGAGGCTGTGAAAGGTCTTAATGCAGCACAAGCAAGAATTCTTGTGTACGATCAAGTGGAGGCCACAGAAGAAGAGCGGAAAGACGTACTAGAACATGAGAGGGTAGCAGACAACAAAGTGCCTGCTCCCACAAGTCCTCTGTCCCTGTATACGTCTCCCGTACCACAAGTTGTGACCACCCCCTCAAATGACAGTACAGCAGAGCTTGTTAAGATGCTGGCAGGTGCTTTGAGTGTCAACAGAATTCCAATTCCTGAACCTTCATTATTCAGTGGGGACCCATTGAAATACAATGACTGGAAACTTTCCTTTGACATACTGATTGATCAGAAGAGCATTGAAGACAAGGAGAAGATATACTACCTCCGTAGGTATGTAAGTGGACAAGCTAAGAAAGCACTTGATGGCTATTTCTTACTCGGAACCAAATCTGCCTATGTTGCAGCATGGAAGATTTTGGAGGAGAGATATGGAAATCCATTTACAATAGCAAAAGCATACAGAGACAAGCTCCAAGCATGGCCCAAGATGGGATCTAAGGACAGCTTTGAGCTCAGAGAGTTTGCAGACTTTCTCAGGAGTTGCGAGGCTGCCATGGTCAACATCAAGGCATTGGACATTTTAAATGACTGTAATGAAAACAGGAAAATTCTTTTAAAGTTGCCTGATTGGCTAACAGCGAGATGGAACAGGATGGTTATCCAAGAAGAAGAAGAGCGTAACCAATTCCCCTCCTTCAGCCAATTTGTAAAGTTTCTGACAAGAGAAGCGAAAATTGCCTGCAACCCTGTTACATCACCCTGTCACTGAAACAAGGTGAGACTGAAAAAACAAAATGCCCAAGATATCAAAGCTTTGAAGCAAAGGCACTGACCACATGTTCCAATAAAAAGACTGTCATAACATGTATTTTCTGTGAGAAGTCAGGGCATACTTTGCATAAATGCAGGACGTTCATGGAGAAAACTGTTTCAGACAGAGTCAAGTTTGTTCAAACCGGAAAGCTATGTTTTGGTTGTCTCAAGTCTGGTCACTACTCAAAGAGCTGCAACAGTAGGAATGTGTGCGACGTGTGCCACAAGCAACATCCTACATGTCTGCATGAGGAGCGAGCCAAAGAAGGACAAAGACCACCACAAGCCAAGCTAAAGCTAAATGAAGAAAAGCCAAGTACAAGTCAACAATGGTACAAAGAAAGACCTCAATCGACACAATGCAAAGAAACAACCACAAACTCTACTTCACATAGAGTAATACTTCATGAAGCTAACACACAAACAACTGCAATAATTCCTGTCTTGCTTTCATCCACGACTCAACCAACACAAGAAGTCCTTGTTTACGCTCTGTTGGATTCTCAAAGCGACACAACCTTTGTTATAAGGGAAGTAGCAGAAGCGTTGGAAGCAACCAAAGTCAAGGTCAAAGTCAAGCTCTCTACTATGACCTCAAGAACCACAGTAGTAAGCTCTGAAAGAATAGACAACTTACAAATCCGTGGCTTTTACTCTGGTAAGAAGATATTGTTACCACCAGTCTATACTCGGGATTTCATTCCAGCCAACAGAACACACATACCAACAGATGGAACTGCAAAAGCGTGGTCCCATCTACAGCACCTCCAAGGAAAGATTGCACCTATGCAGGACTGTAAAGTAGGTCTGCTCATTGGGTACGACTGCTCACAAGCCCTGCTTCCAAGGGAAGTTGTGTCTGGCGAAGAAAGTCAGCCTTATGCACAGCGTACAGACCTTGGATGGAGTATTGTTGGCCATGGGAATCCCTGTGTAGACATCGGAATCAGCCATCGCATAGTATTGAGACGAGTAACAGCAGGTGTGAAACGTTCTGTTAATCTCAAAACTGAAGTACACTATGTGAGCCGAACCCAAGTAAAAGAAATGACTCCCATGACATAAGAGTTCTTGAATCAGACTTCTCAGAAAAAACTGGAGAACATGACCCTGTGTCTCAAGAACATATCAAGTGCCTGTCGAAGTTGAGAGAGACCATCACGCAAAAGAACAATGATCACTACGACATACCGTTACCATTCAAAGAAAAGGAAAAGGAAAGGAAAGGAAAAAGAAAAAAGAAGAAAGAACTACCTGTCAGAGAACTCTCGGAATGTGTCAAGTGTAGAAAGTACAGAAGATGTACTGAAGGACAAAGAGGGGGTGACTTACCACAAGATCGGAAGCAACTCCACCCTTCACTTACGCTGGCATAGACTGCTTGGCATAGACTGCTTTGATCCGATCTATGTGGAAGGGAGGAAGAATCTCAAAATACATGATCTCTTACTTACCTGTCTATGTTTAAGGGCCATACACAGGGTCAGATGGTAGGGTGAGAAAATTGAAATTGCTGGTGAGTGACACCACCTTAAAAGGTAAACCTATAACTAAAAGTGTTCCTTGATACCTGTACAGAAGGTTATAACGCTACTCGAAGCAGACTAATTTAATGTTTTGCCTAAAACTTATGTTAATAATGATATTTACATTTAGTCATTTAGCTGACGCTTTTATACAGGGCGACTTACAAGTTCTGTACAAATCCCCAGGAGGGGCACAACTAGCGGCTGAATGACCACAAGAAATATTTAATTTATAAGATAACCAAATTATGTTCAGAGAAATCCCACGTGTGTGCGATTTGGTGGGAGTGTAACTGTGGCCATTATATGGTTTCATCATTTATATGATATTTCAGTTTGTAAGTGTAATATTTGAGAATGTATTTATGTTTCATTTCTTATTTTCTTTATTATTTAATTTGCTACAATTTATAATATATTCATTTTGACGTCTGGTCATATATGGTGTCCCGTTAGGCTGCTGTCGTGTTTTTACCTTTGGAACTGATTAAGACACCTGCGAGCAAGCGGCAGGGATGGTCTGAGACTGGGACTGATTAAGACACCTGCGAGCAAGCGGCAGGAATGGACAGAGCAGTGGCGGCCGGTGGGTATTCGCCACTAGGGGGCGCTATACCAAACATTTTGCAAAATGCAAACATGTACAGTACAGTACCACGCAACACTCATGGCAAGACGTGAGCGATTCGACTCACGCTCACGGCAATGAATCGGCTCTTATGAACGAGTCGCTCAGCTGTTACTACAACAACACACAACCAGTCAAATAAAGTATAGTCTAGACTCTAATTCACAACTTGAAACACAATATATACATAGAAAAGTTAGAAACAAAACTCGCCCGTCTACAAACACAGGCAGATCTCTCCCTCTCTCCTTCTCTCTCTCACACACAGCGCGACGTGGAATCGATTCGTTACACAATCAGACCTATTATATACCAAGAATAACTTCAGTATGAGTACAGGGCTGTACACATATTTTGCATATTGTTAAACGAGCCAAGGCTAGCTATTAAACTATCGATATGAATCGAAAATCTGGGACCCTGATGTAAACAAGACAAACGTCTTTCTCTGGTCTGCATCCCCTTAACAATTGTGTGTATTGAGCCGTACTGTATTGTACCCATTCTGCAATCTGTTAATAAAGTTCTCATTCATTCATTCAAACATAGACGATATTGATCCACGTATTTTCAATCCGAGAGAGCTGCAGTAGTTAAATCAATGAGCCATCGATAAATAAACAATCAGCAATGTCTCGCTTCATGAATGGCCAGCAGTAGTACTGCTCCTAAAAAAACTATTTACAAACGTTTAACGTTAAGCAGAGAGAGAGAGAGAGAGAGAGAGAGAGAGAGAGAGAGAGAGAGAGAGAGAGAGAGATTTCTTCAACCTCGAACCTAAATTCCTTAGCAACCCGTGTTACCAAGTAAACAAATCACGGAACGATAGCCTAGTAGTACTACTAACGTTAGCTCCCAGAACGATAGCCAGTTAGCCCGCACCAGCCTAGTAGTACTACTAACGTTAGCTCCCAGAACGATAGCCAGTTAGCCCGCACCAGCCTAGTAGTACTACTAACGTTAGCTCCCAGAACGATAGCCAGTTAGCCCGCACCAGCCTAGTAGTACTACTAACGTTAGCTCCCAGAACGATAGCCAGTTAGCCCGCACCAGCCTAGTAGTACTACTAACGTTAGCTCCCAGAACGATAGCCAGTTAGCCCGCACCAGCCTAGTAGTACTACTAACGTTAGCTCCCAGAACGATAGCCAGTTAGCCCGCACCAGCCTAGTAGTACTACTAACGTTAGCTCCCAGAACGATAGCCAGTTAGCCCGCACCAGCCTAGTACTACTAACGTTAGAGAGAGAGAGAGAGAGACTCACTGTTTAGTTGAAACGTCCAGGGCAGGAGAGCTTGATAAACGTGTGTAATCCGCCATATAGCTTGTTAGCCAAGTGTTAGCTCAGCTGAGCTCGTCGACGTTAGCACAACACTCAACAAGTACATTCCTTTGTCCATTTCCGCTCGAACAGACTGCAAACTACCTGGCGTTCTATCGCCATGCTCTAAGATGACAAACTCTAACCTTAACCAACTTTGAAAGAGTGCCTAAGCTTAACAGTCTAAAGAACTTGCAGTCACGGCACGGCACGCTCTAAGACAAACAACAGTCCTAGTACCAGGAACCAAGCTAGAAGCTAGAATTGGAACATTAGAAATTGGATTCGGCCAATCAGAGATCGTCTCTGTGAAATTCTGCCATGGAAAAAAATACTGGCGTCGGCCAATCAGAGAGCGTCTCCGCGAAATGCGGCTATGGAAATTCTCACGGAAGTTCACGCTGCTTTCTAGACCGCTTCAAATCGCGCTCGGATTCCAACATAATAGTCATATTTCAACGCACAACGCCGTATGCACTGATTGGCTGTGACGGAGACAGCGATCAAACTGTGACGCGCACTCAGAGCGCTATCGCGTATAGCCCGGGCCGAGAAATACAAAAAAAAAAAAAAAAAAAAAAACGTGATGTCACTTCCTGCTCTGGAAACCGATGTTTTTTTTATTTAGATAATAACGTTATATTGTGCATTGGAAATACAAACATACTTAAAATGAGTAAATATTATTAATTTTAAACATGTTTATATTATTTATAGGGCTATAAAACACAAAAACGAAAAAGTTTTATTGTCTTCTTCTCTGATTTAACAGCAGCTGGCCAGCAGGTGGGTCGGCGCCCTAGCGCCCCTAGTGGTAGAGCCGCCACTGGGACAGAAACGAGTTGTACAGGCTCTCTAAATTCTAAGAGTGTACCACTATGTGTAGTGTACCACTATCAAGACTGTTACCAAGAACAGAAGAATAAGACCCCTTTTTATGTAGCATGCAGCCAACGAGGTATTTAATGTTTGTTTGTATTTTGCTTTTCTGATGTGTTGTTTTCATACCGTGTATATTATTGTTTGTGTTGACCTGACGCAACTTATGTTTCTGTTTAAGTTTTCACGGTGGATTGGAGGACCAAGCCTTTAATAAACCCGTTGACAAAAAAAGGAAACCACTTGTGTCTGCAGTGCTTGGAAGGAGTTACATATATGTTCTCTTATAAAACACATACAAAATTATAATTTGATCTGTAAACAACATGTAAGTCCTAACACAGTAAATCAATAACAGGTGCAAGTCTGTAGATGAGTGAACAAAGATATCTTGAATAACCGGTAAGAAGTGAGAGATCTGAGTGAACTGCAGTTTGTTCCAATCAGCTGGTGCTTTATATTTAAAGGCAAGTCGACCGATAGCTTTGGTGGTTCGAGGTATAGTAAAGAAAGGAAGATCTGTGTGTCTTAAATTATAAGTTGAACTATATGGTGTTAAGAACTGCTTTAGATAGGGGGGATAATTAAAGTAAATACATTTGTAAACAAAAAGCAACCAATGAAAATGTCTTCTGAATTGGGGAGAAAGCCAGTTTAACGACTCAAACATAAGACAGTGATGGGTTCTATAAGGACACCTCAATATAAATTTGCAAAGACTATTATAAATAACATTTAAAGGACAGAGATTTGTTAGTGTGGTGTTTTGATAGACTATGTCTGCGTAATCCCTTATTGGAAGTACCAGCTGTATAATGATTATTTTCCTAACCTGAAGAGAAAAACAGTATAGAACGATACAATATTCTCAGGCTACAATTTGTTTTCTTCATCACAGCATCAATATGTGACTTGAAGGTGAGTTGAGAATCAAGCCAAACACCCAGGTACTTATATTCATCGACATTGTCGAGAGGAGCATCATCTAAAAACGTAATCGACAACTGATTTGATATTTGCACCAGATTTGATCTAGTACCAAACAGCATACTATAGGACTTCTTCTTATTTAATAAAGGTTTGTTAATAGCTAACCATTTCTGGACAGCATCAAAATGAGTCTGTAAAGAGTACTGAATTTGTTGAATATCAGACTTAGAGGAATAAATCACTGTATCGTCAGCGTACAATTGAGTAAGACAGTCAGATGGTATCAGGGTGAGATCATTAACAAATATAGAAAATAATAATGGTCCTAAAGATGAACCTTGAGGAACACCTTTATCCATAATCAAAAAGTCAGACTGTTTACCCTGATATGATACACACTGGCGTCTATGGTGGAGATATGAATTTAACCAAAGTAAAGAATTATTAGAGACACCAATAGCACACAGTTTGTCAAGAAGAAGATAATGATCAACCAAATCAAAAGCCTTTGTGAGATCTATAAATATTGCACCAGTAACCATGTTATTGTCCATTGCTGAGTGAACATCATTGGTCAACTTCAGAGGGGCTGTAGTTGTGGAGTAGTATGGCCTGAAACCAGATTGGCATGGGGATCAAATATGAGATTAATTAACATAATGGGATAATTGATAAAAAAAAAAAAAAAAACTTTTGCTATACTATTAATAATTGAAATTGGTATATAATTATTGAGATCAGAAGGATCACCACCTTTATGCAATGGAATGACTTTTGCACATTTCCAGCTTAATGGAGTTTCATTAGTTGTTAAAGATAAATTAAATAAATCAGACAAAGGATATGATAATACATGAGATGCAAGTTTGATGAACTTGATCTCCATACCATCTGAGCCACAGCTAGTACCCAATCTTAATTCATCAATGACCTTCTGAACATCAAGCGGACGGATACTTCTAAAGGAAAAAGAGCTGTTACATCTGATGTTATTAAGAGGCACATCTGAATATGAGGGGTCATTAAATTTGAGTCTGCAGACAGAATTAAAGTGCTGATTAAAGGCAAGTGCAATTGAGAAGGGATCATTGACAACTTCATTATTAATTATAATATGAGTGGTATTTATAGATGACTTCTTAGTAATACTGTTGATTCTCTTCCAAAACTGTTTTGGATTGCTAAAATCATTGCTTAAACAATCTTTGAAATAGTTGGATTTAGCATTTCTTGTTTTAGTTGTACATAAGTTCCGTATTTGTTTATATGCATTGAAGTCGGCAGAATCCTTTGTCAGACGATGCATTTCCCAAGCCTTATCTCTTTGTTTATACAGATTTATAAGTTCACTATTAATCCAGGGCAAGTGTCTACCCTTGACTTTGAACGTCTTCCAAGGAGCATGATGGTCAATAACATTAGTAAACTCAGTGTAGAAGAAATTCCATGCATCTTCAACAAATGGAATTAATTTAAACCTGTCCCAATTTATAGATGTTATATCTTGAATAAAGTGCTCAATATTCAAATTCCTACATTGTCTTATCCTGATACATTTTGGTGGTAGACGTGGTAACTTTATCTTCCAAATGCAGAAGATGATAGAATGGTCGCTGAAACTATCAGGTAACACACCAGAGTTTGAAATTATGTCCGGATGTGAGACAAGAATCCAATCTAGCAGGGACTTGGATCTAGTATCAACTCTAGTAGGCTCACTAATGAGTTGAGTTAAGTTGACACTGCCAAATAGGTTTCGAGCATTACTAGATGATCGATCTAGCCAGTTGATGTTAAAGTCACCCAAGATAATAATTTCATTTGGACGATCTAAAGAGTTAATGGTGGATAATATATCATTTGTAGATTCAGAGGGGGAATCAGGAGGTCTATAAATATTTCCTATGGTCAACTGTTTATTTTCATGAAAATACATTTTAATGAAAAGACACTCAAAGTTTATAGGGTTTACCCTTGGCCTGAGGAGCTCAGATGTCAGGTTTGATTTGACATATGTAGCCACTCCTCCACCTCTAGTACCCCTATCAGCTCTGTACAGAACATAGTTGTCAAGTTCAACCTCATTGTCAGAGATTGCACTATACAACCATGTCTCAGACACAGTAATTACACTGGGATTATTGTAGACAAGCCAAGCTCTAAGTAGATACATTTTGGGGTACAGACTCCTTATATTCAGGTGGATAACATTTAAACCTTTAGAAGTATTCATCATACCAGAGTTGTATTAAAATAAAAAAATTATAAAAAAAACGGGATATACAATCTTGTGCAAGGAGGGACAATGGATAATGGGCAGGGAGCAGGAGAGCGACATACATTCAAGCACACACACACAACAGATAACATAAATACATGACAACACAAAAAAAATCATCCTGCAAAGCATACTGGGTATGCAGGCCCCAGTAGCGCACACAGTCTCTCACTATTACACTCTTAACACATTCCCCGCCAACAACGATTAGACTCGTTATTGGGCGCCATCGCTTGAACACCAAGTATACTCGTTATTTGATCGTTATTTCTTTTATTCGATATTTCTCTTCATTACAGGCACACGGACTCGGGGTTAACATGGGGAATCATCCTGAGAATGCCAAAGTGCAATACCGGCCGCATCCAGCTAGACGGCGGTATCGAGCACCCTTTGAAACACCTTATATCTTGGCCTGTGCAACGGTCAAATGTCTCCGGGCGCAGTTTTCTAGGTCGGGCCAGTCGAGCGGTTCTCCCGGTTGCATTGATGTGCGTCAAATATCCCCAATCCATATGTTGTGGTGGGTTATGTTCTGGACCAAATGGACATCGGATGTACCAGATGGCGATCCAACAATTGGAATATTATTTTTGGAATACTCCCGATCACAGGTAAGGACTATCTGACGTAAATTTTTGCTTGATCGTGCAATGCTTTTATACCGATCGTGCTGATAAGCGTTTGCCGTTACTGGCAATAAAATAATCAGAAACGACCCCCCCCACCTCCATGCATTCATGATGAAACATAATATATTATATAGATTTTATTTGGAAATTGTAGCGTGTACAAGAAACGGCAACGCTTATAGTATAAACATGGATATTATTGATATTATTATGTATATGCTATATTCTTTTAAAGCGTGGCATTGCTACAATGGGACAGTCTAATGGCTGGCGACCAATGTATTAAGCATGGGGGAATGGTTAACCTAGACCAATGAAAGTAAAGTACTTGTCTGTACTGAGTTAATTGACACCTCCCATAACTCGATATCAAAGGAGACAGGCTTATTTCAATGGACAATGATGGAAATTAATTATTCATAAATGTGTTTAATGTATACGTATATAAACGACAATAGGTTCACTATGGCATGTCCATGTTGTAAACGGGCCAGAGAGCTGATTCTCGGAGGTTCTGAGCAGCAAACCTGTGTAGTATGGCCCTCTTGTGTTCAAAGGTGTCACATTTCCTGAATATGTATTTCAATGGACATTAATTAAAATAGAATACTTGTCGTTGACTGATGTAAAAAATATTCCAGGACTCACGTCCCTGGCCTGCTGTCAGCCTATGTTGCAAGTTTCATCCACCACAGCCATGTAGTTGGCAAGCTATGATGAGCACACACACACAATCACGCAATATTTCTCACCAGGCGAAACGTGTTATGAATCAATTACAATGTAGCAACTACAGCAGCAATTACATATTATGTCTTTGTTGTTTTCCAAGCAGGATTAGCAAGCTGCTGCTGGGTGCAGCATTTTCAGTAAGTGTGCCATATTTGTCGTATATCACCTGAAAAAAAGATGACATTATGAATTTGACATATTGATGTGTTTGATCATGCCTATGACAGCATATAGGCAAGCTTCATCATAATCTGGGGGGGGTCATGTGTTGACCGACCACATTATGGCAGCGCAGCTCTACACCCATTGCAGCTCTACACACAACTTCCTATAATGTCATTGTATGTGGTCAGGCGGGTTATCGACAGAAATCCCTCAGAAGCACTGCTCATCCTGCTGTTGACACATTGTTATGGGAAACACCATTATCATCTCATTACACCTCATGTTTTTACATAATCCTGACATTTCCCTCTTCCTTAGCGCGTGTGTGAACTGCCATTGTTGAGCTGATGGAGATGGCGATGGGTTTCTTTCTTCGTGGGGTGTGGGGGTGGGGTGGGATTGAGAGGTAATAAAGGCACAGCTTTAATTTCCAAAGCCACTTAACAGACAGCGCTTATCCATCTGCTCCTTTCCCTTTTAACAACCTCAACAGGGTTTAAATCTACTTGACATTTTTGTACATCAGCAGAAAACCGCATGTTTAAATACCTATCCTGCCAAAAAAAACACCATGGCGGCAACTGATTGCTGAATCCCCATCAACAATTAAAAAAGCATTACTCTTTTTATTTTTTTTGCAACAGCGTTGCTTGTGGAGAGAGAGGCTCAAAATAAAATGCCTGCTTACTATTGAAATAATGGTTGCACCTCCAGTGAAGCAAAAGGTCACGGGGAAACATGAAGAATGAGAGACTTGTCAGGATGTTAGAGAGGACTTCCAGCAGCGTGCCAGGGATTAATCTAGTCTGCCCCGGAGGGATGCCTGGGGAATTGGGGAACATGCTTCATGCTGAGAAGATGAGACAACCTGTGAGGAAAGAAGGGAAAAACAAGCCAAAGAGAGCGTGGTGCACGTCCTCCCGTGTGTACAGAACGTGCGTGCGCATATGTTTGTGATTGAAGAGGAGTTTTTGCTGAAGTGTTCATGTTTGCTCTTTCTACATGTGAACTGGTGATCACATGCTCTTGTGTCCTTTTCAAGTTTACCTTTAATGGAATGTTTTCTCAGAACTTCTTTCTTGGAATTCTAGAACTCTATGTGTTCAGTGGCCGTCGTCATTAGGATGTTCAGTTCTTGAAAATTCTAATCTCACGTCATCAGATGGTATATCTGAAAGGGTTAAAGGCACGTGAGGTCTACACAGATGACCTTCTCCCAGAACCATCATCGCCTTCTTTTCCATCCACAGTTTCCAGTGACCCTCAGCGATGCCCTTTATTAATCTTCCCTGGGAAAGATCTGCTGGGACTCAGCCAAGCATGGGGTGGGGGTTTGCATGGGGATCAGAGGAATCAATGGATTGTATCCTGTAACGCAAAATAGCAGCAGGTCCTGACAGGGGAAACTACAGTTTATTTCCACCTAGGTGACTATCAAAGGCTCCCTGGCACTCTCTCCTCCTGTGTCTGCCCCTGTCGGGATAACCATGAGGCTGAAGCCTGCTCAGATCAATGAGGAGACTATTGAAGTGTATTGGAAATGTTTGTGTATTGTGTTGTGAAAAATAGAGAAGCCTCAAGCTAACCCTTTGACGAGGGCTGTAGATGCTATATTTGACGACGTGACAACGGCTCATCATCGGTTGCAACATGTCATTCTGTCAGCAAACTATCTTCAATCAAAGACTCTGTTGTCTGCCGCCATGAATAATCTGGTCAAAATATTCCACATCAAGTAGTGATATAACAATGTGGGCTACTGAATTAAACGGGGCCATATATGTCTATACTTCAAGAGTCTTAAAATGCATTAATTCAGAACTGAATGCCAAGCATGAACATTTTAAATGTATTCCTCTGAGGGTTACAATTTCAAAAGTAACCTTTGAATTAAAGAGAAGAATGCTATGATTATTACCTCTGCCAAGGTGAAACCAGGTCAGAGCTGGAGGAGTAAGTCCCATGAATGAGATATCTTGAAAAGTAATGGCCATGTTTACATGAAACTTGCTGTGTGCATTCATGACCCAGAGAGGAAGAAACCTAGGCCATTTAGGCCATTTCTCCATCAGGCCAAATGATTCAAATTAGTGCATCTCCTGACCACTTTGTCAAACAGTCACAAAACGACAACTAGAAGAAGATACCTAATGGTTTTGGTGACCTTTGGTGATCTCAAAATGGCCATAAATTGATTGCCATCAAATTTGCTGTGCACATTTTTGATCCCAAGAGGAAGAAATCTATTGATTTTGGTGTCCCCGTGACCTTTCCTCTGACACGATATGGATTTATAGTCTGGGTCTGTTGAGACTGGCAATATTGGCAACTCTTGTTTCTGTCATCTACCCAATACATTTTTGCTTGTGAAAGTAACTGCAAAGTGGTGAGATTGTTAGGTCTTGGTTGAGGTCTTCACTCTTGCATGCATTCTTATAGTTCATGCATATGCAATGAAATACTTCCTATTAACTAATACAAAAAAAGGTTAGAAATACACTGGAGGACACAGACAGTGAATTAGAGCACACGGTCCTGTCTGTATGTAAGTAAAGGCCAGGATATGCTTCAACATCGACTGTCACCAATATTTTGTGCGCGGGAGCTAGACCGATACAGTACTTCCATGTCAGTTCAAGTGCTTGGGTTGCAGTACGCCGCCGAACCACTAGGTGGCTGTGTTAATCACGATCGATAATGGAATGCTCCGACCAAGCTCCCGAGATGATAAATGGTAAATACTGAAGTACATCAGAGGAACATGTACATAGCCCAGCCCAGGGCAGCAGCCAATTGCAGCTCTGCGCTGTCCACGTTAGCTTGTATCGATTCAGCTGTATGTAGGCTTGCGAGAGCTCGGCAGGCTTGACACAACCTTCGCAACCACTTTGACATCCGAGTATAAATTATGAATGAGATATCTCAAAAAGTACAGGTGTTTCATATTCATATCAATCACACATGTACTGCTCAACAGCTGAAATCTAGACTGGCTACCTCTTTGCTTTTCCAGCTGTATATGTACCGCTACGCTTTGCTTGCTTCATATCATAGCCGGGCAAATGTACATAGACTGAAATTAACTCCAGATCTCCCTGGCGACGGTACATAATATAATTTGACTTACTCATATTGAAATAGATACTATTTCATATTATCTAAACCTACATTTGGGCCACTTACTAACTTCTCAAGATTTCAACGGAGAGTCTGTTTACTGGGTGCTGCCATGATGAATCAAATGCGACTTGGAGTGAAAATAAAACCTTGTATCTTCTTTTTTATTTTATTATCTTTTTCCCCCTTCTTTTTCCATTTTTCTCCCCTCCCAATGTTAGTCGTTATGCCAATTCCCACTCCCCTTCCTGGTCGTTGCGCACTCTACCCCCTACCGTCGGTCTGGGAGGGCCGGAGACTATCACATCTATCACTTCCTCCGACACATGTGTAGCCAGACCACCGCTTCTTTTCACCTGGCAGCACGGACTCTCACTGGGAGAGTGTAACGTGTGGAAGGTCACACTATCTCTCCTAGATCCTTCCCTTGCTGTGCAGGCGCCCCGACCAAACTGTAGGAGTCACTGTTTACAATGACCAGGACGCGTCTATTCTTATCCTAACGGATTTACAGTTTTGCGCAATCTGATTAGCAACTGACGTTTCTGGTCATGTGACATGTGCGCCCAATCGCGCGACGCGCCCATTTCCACCTTGAACAGCAGCAAACTACCTAACGCCTAGTTTATCACTGGTTAAGCTTAGGCGACTCTTTCGAAGTTGGTTAAGGTTAGAGTTTGGAATCAGGGCTGGTGTTCTATCGCCCCGCTCTAAGACAAACTCTAACCTTAACCAACTTCGAAAGAGTGCCTAAGCTTAACCGGGCGCAGAACTTGCCGTCACACGATTGGCGCGACCAGAAACGTCAGTGGCCAATGAGAGCGCAGAACGCGAACGCAGAACTGTAAATCCGTTAGGATAAGAATAGGACCCACCCTCGCCGGGTTTCCCACCCGCTAACACTGCCAATTGTGTTAGTATGGACGGTCGGCCAACCCGGAAGCACCACAGCTGGATTCGATCCCACTGTCTCTGTGGTGGTAGACAGATGCTTAGTCCTCTGCGCTACCCGGCCGCACCCACCTTGTATCTTCTAATAAAAAATTCTCCACTGAAATTATTTTGTTAAAAAATAAATGGAAACCATTAAAGGATAACTCCACTTTTTTTTTAAATTAGCTTATTTAACATCTTCCCTGGAGTTAGACAAGAAGATGCATACCTTTTTTGTCTCTGTGCGTGCATTTTAGCTTTGGGAATAGACGCTCCGTTAGCATAGCTTAGCTTCATCACTGGAAGTGGGGGAGGACAGTAGCCTTACAGTGCCTTACAGTGTATTGCAAGGTCTGACATTGACCAAACTTGATATGCATGACCTTGGTGGGCTCTAGGTCAACTCCTGAAAAGGGGGTCAATGTCAGACTTTGCAATCAAAAGTTAGGGGGCTAATAACCCTTGCCATAATTTCAGTGCGCCCCTAACTTTTGATTGCAAGGTCTGACATTGACCCCCTTTTCAGGAGTTGACCTAGAGCCCACCAAGGTCATGCATATCAAGTTTGGTCAATGTCAGACCTTGCAATACACTGTAAGGCACTGTAAGGCTACTGTCCTCCCCCACTTCCAGTGATGAAGCTAAGCTATGCTAACGGAGCGTCTATTCCCAAAGCTAAAATGCACGCACAGAGACAAAAAAGGTATGCATCTTCTTGTCTAACTCCAGGGAAGGTGTTAAATAAGCTAATTTAAAAAAAAAAGTGGAGTTATCCTTTAAGGGAAAGCTGTGATGTAGGCATTTATTTTAGAGCTATTCAATTACCAAGCATATCTTACCTACATTGAAATGGTTTTACTAACTTTAATATACTTGAGGTGTGCACTGTGCAGCTGTATTATCTAGGAAAATGCAGATATAATCTCGGGACTCTGGGCAAAAAAACCTGATCAGGACATCCCTACTTTTGCCATCCCATCCTGCTAAATTGCCAACCTTCTAAAAAACGTACAGATTTTTTTTAATGCCCCTTATTTTAACCCCATGTCATCAATGGAAGATGGGAGAAAAAGCTAACGTGGCCGTAACCATAATGTGCAACAGCTTGTCATAAACCCCCATCGTGAATTGGATGCATCGTTCTCCTCCTGTCTTCAACACATGGCGCATTCAGTCTACTCAAACCCCATATCAACCTTGGTTATGTGTTTGTTTTATATTGGTTGTTGTTTTCAATGGTCTAATGTGCCAGAGCAGAGGGTCCAATGCAGCAGATTTGCCGGGTCTTCCAGGCGAGCTCTGTTAGAAAGCTCTTTCCTTTCACGAATACCAAGACCATGTTTAGACACTGTTGGGGGGGGGGGGGGGCGACACAGATGCCTCGCTGTTCTGCCTCTGTGATGGATCCCACAGCCAGAGCAGCACTGTGTTCGCAAGAACAATACATCATCGTCTGTCTATGTCGCTCGTCAGACGAAACCGGCCTTCTGTTCTGCAGAGCTTCTAGGGCTTGTTCTCACAGCCAACTTGCGTGCACTCACACACACACACAGAGATGGAGGGGCATGCACATGCATGAACACTCAGGACACAGACACCACACTAGGGGCTAGTGTGACTTCTTGTCTTTTAAGCATTCTATTTACACAACCATTTTACTCTAGCTCACACAAGGAATGTGATTCCAATGGGCCTATACAGCAGGCCACCTGTTGAGCTGATCTGTTGAGATCAACTGGAATCCTAGACTATCTTCAAGTCTGCTATTTCAAACCTATAACCTTATTTGGTCCTGTTTTGTTGGTTACAATTACAAAAAAAAAGTAAATGTATACTATTACTGTTATGTAATACTGTTGTAAAAAGAAAAATATGATTTTCTGATTGTTCAATGTCCCCCAGTTAACACATTGGTTGCGTTCACGTAAATCTATGTTTCTGTGGCCCAGCGGTTGAGTGCCGGAAACGTAGATCTACGTTTTTGTCTCGGTTTTCCTTTTATTCACCATTGCCATTCATAATCCATCGTGGCACCTTGTGCATGCTGTACTGAATGTGTCTGAGATCGCAGACGGTCAATACCGCCGCCTAACGCCTTGCGGCCGGTATTGCACTCAATTTGAAACGATGTAGTTTGTTTTCTCGGCCGAGCTGCGGCGTGGGGGCGGGGTCTGAACACTCCGGCAAAACAAACGGTCACCACAGTTGCCTTGTCGAGTTCATCCGCCTGCCCGTTCATGTGCAATGCTGGATAATGTGGGACAGACTACCGCAACCAGTATTTGGAATGGCGATCAGATAATTGGATTATTCTTTTTGCAGTACATCAGATACAAGGTAAGGATTATATATTACCAATCTTGCGTTGATCCGATATTCTTTTGCCCGCGATCGAAGCGTGTCGGTGTGTTATGTGTGTGTGCTGTGTCCCGTTGGTCACATCACGGCACGGAGGTGCGCCCCGCTCCAACCCCCCTTTCATGCGTGCATGATGAAAGATAATACCGATAATCTAGCGTTGATTTCAGATTGATTGTTGATCCAAGCGAGGAATGGAAACGTGTTTATTGAATTACACAAAAACGCTGTCTTTTTCTGGGATTACTCAGAATCACTCAAATTATACACATATTCACCATAAAACGGAAATGTATATATGAAAAAATTATCAGTTTTTTGCATGTTGACCTGAAGAAACCCACTGACAATCGACGGCGTTATTAGATCCATAGCTATAATATAAAATATAGGTTTAGCTCTACAAATAAGGTGAGCGCTTACATGGGGTTAATGGGCGGCAAGGCCTATGCACTTCCCGGAAGGGGCGTGGCACCCAATGTGCTAAAGGGGAGGGTTCAACTTCAGTCAGTTCATAAAACTGTGTTTAGTTAAAAAGATGACAAGTACAGTATGAGGAGGTAGAAATATATATTAAAAATTAATTATATGCCAATATTAAATCAATGTGATGCTTTGAAGGCACAACAATTGCATTTTCAATTAATATTAGGTTAAAGAAAATACAGTTGCTGGATTTAATGTGACTTCTCCCATCTTGTATTGTACAATAATTGTTGCAAAAAACAAACAAAATTACCAATAATTGTTGCAAAAAAACAAACAAAATTACCAATTTCTTCCGGTTTATAATATTTATAAAAAATATAATAATTTAAAATGTTATATTAAATAAAAAACTGGACTTTATTCATAGGACACAAACATTGCAAATAATAATAATAATAATAATAATAATAATAATAATAATAATAATAATAATAATAATAATAATAATAATAATAATAATAATAATAATAATAATAATAATAATAATAATAATAATAATAATAATAATAATAATGGACCAATCCAAGTGCTCCTGTCCGTCTTCGTCAAGGACACCACAGCGTTAGCGACCTGTTGTTGTGCATGTTTTTCCATTGGGTTTATCTTATCGGGGGGGAAACCCTTGCGAGCTCGGGGAGAACATGGAAACTCCACACAGAAAGGCCAGGGAGATACCCCACCTGGGTACCTGGCATCATGGAAACCTGGTCCCCAAGCGGGAATCGAACCCTGGACCTTCTTGCTGTGAGGCGACAGTGTTAACCACTACACCACCGTGCCGCATGCAGCAACACACAAACACAGACCCACAAACAAACATGCATTTGTTTGTGGGTCGCCAATGAAATCCAAAGTGCTGCTGTCCGTCTTCATCAGGGACGCGACAGCATTACCGAACTGTTCTGCATGTTTTTCCATTCAGTTTCTCTTTCTGGAGGGGAAACCCTTGCAAGCACAGGGAGAACATGCAAACTCCCGGGAGATACCCCCACCTGGGTACCTGGCAACCTGGTCCCCAAGTGGGAAACTAACCCAGAACCTTCTTGCTGTGAGGTGACAGTGTTAACCACTACACCACGTGGCGCCATATATATAATTATAATATAATAAGACCAAAAACATAATGTATACTGTATAAAAATTGATTTAAATCAGCATCTTCGTTTTGAATAAAATAGTCACAGGCTGCAGGACCTATTGCATTAGGATTGTTAATCAATAATCAATGTCAAAAAGAGTAGCCTATAGCAGACTTACACACAGACTGACACACACACACTACAGAGTGGCAGTGGCCTATTACAGACAGTACAACGTTTGGCTACTGAACATTTTTTATAATGGTTGGTGAAATGGAAATACACAGAGAGGGGAGGGAGAGTTTTGCAAATTGGATATCAACCAACAGTAATTTTGTAATGCTTCCACAATTATAGACACATACACAACACACACAAACGTACATAGACCCACACGCACACACACACACACACACACACACACACACACACACACACACACACACACACACACACACACACACACACACACACACACACACACACACACACACACACACACACACACACACACACACACACATATACACACACTGACACAAACACAAGCAAACGAACATGAGTGATATGGCTGCGTTGCTCCAGGCCAGGCTTGTCACTCTGGTAAATTGCTGTAATTTTCTTCCGCCGGACTCTCCTCAGTTTGGGTGACCTCCTCTGTTTCACTTTGCCAGCGTCCTCAGGGTCAAGGGTACAGAGACCGCTCATCCCTGGTACAAGTACATGAATTCAGGCTAATTGAGAATGGTTATTTTCCTCTTCACGCAAAGAAATTCGTCAAACATTTTTAATTAACCTCTGTAATTCTCTGTAATTATGATTATTGCATGTATGAGTCTGTGATGTCAAACGCGTTGCAACATTTTGTCCCTCTGAAACATAACAGTATTTTCCGATAAACTAATTACATTGCTGGCTTGTGAACACATATCAGTGGCGGCTCTGCCACTAGGGGCGCACGGGCGCCGACCCACCTGCTGTTAAATCAGAGAAGAAGACAATAAAACTTTTTAGTTTTTTGTTTTATAGCCCTATAAATAATATAAACATGTTTAAAATGAATAATATTTACTCATTTTAAGTATGTTTGTATTTCCAATGCACAATATAACGTTATTATCTCAAATAAAAAACACTTGTTTTCTGAGCAGGAAGTGACATCACGTTTTTATTATTTTTTAAATTTTTTCGTATTTCTCGGCCCGGGCTAGACGCGATAGCGCTCTGAGTGCGCGTCACAGTTTGATCGCTGTATCCGTCACAGCCAATCAGTGCATAATGCGTTGTGCGTTGAAATATGACTATTATGTTGGAATCCGGGCGCGATTTGAAGCGGTCTAGCCAGTAGCGTCAAGAATTTCTGTAGCCGCATTTCGCGGAGATTGGCTGATTGGCCGACGCCAGTATTTTTTTCCGTAGCAGAATTTCACAGAGACGATCTCTGATTGGCCGAATCCAATTTCTAATGTTCCAATTCTAGGTTATTCCTAGGTTGGTCCGTTGGTGGAGATAGTTGTGTTGTTGTGAGAATGATGCAGGCAGCTGTTTGTCTTAGAGCGTGCCGTGACTGCAAGTTCTTTAGACTGTTAAGCTTAGGCACTCTTTCAAAGTTGGTTAAGGTTAGAGTTTGTGTTAGAGCATAGAACGCCAGGTAGTTTGCAGTCTGTTCGAGCGGAAATGGACAAAGGAATGTACTTGTGTTGTGCTAACAAGCTAACACTTGGCTAACAAGCTATATGGCGGATGCAGTCTGGAGACAGTGGACAGTGGTCTGGAATACATCAACAGTGGATTATACACGTTTATCAAGCTCTCCTGCCCTGGACGTTTCAACTAAACAGTGAGTCTCTCTCTCTCTCTCTCTCTCTCTCTCTCTCTCTCTCTCTCTCTCTCGATCTCTCTCTCGCTATACACAGCTGTCTCCGCGAAATGCGGCTACGGAAAAAAGTATTGACTGTGCTTGCTGAGACGATAATTAATAGGCTAGCGATTCAAAACGCGCTGCTGTGTTGTGAACTATAACATTAATTTAGCTGCTGCTGATGCATAATGAATGAATGGTGAGTTGTTTAAAATGACAACATACATGTATTAATTATTTGATTTGATTGATCCGAGAGACAGAGAGAGATTGCTCCAGAGCATCTCAGAGCATTACATTTTCAACTCGACCTATTAACGTGAACTGCGACCCACAAGGCACCAGCGGCAGCGACCGCCACTGACACATATGTATGCACTTTATACTCTATACCATTTCATGAACATCCTACTCCAATCAAGAGAAAAGAACATGCATAATCCTAAGCATGTCACTATCAGAATGGACTGGGCTGCATTTATATAACAGCTTTTATACAAAGTGCTTTACAATTTGTTCCTCACATTTTACCCATTCACACACCGATGGCAGAGGGAACCATGCAAGGTGCCAACCATGCTCATCGGAAGCAGTTAGGGGTTAAGTGTCTTGCTCAAGGACACTTCGACATGCTGCTCGGGAGGAGCAGGAATCGAACCGGGAACCTCCGGATTACCAGACGACTGCTCAACCTCCTGAGCCAGAATAATTTCTTTTCTAAGTGCATTACATAAACAATTTGCCGGCTCATTGACCAACTATTGGATGTGAATCTCCTTTATTAGCTATAAGTACATTCATATCCACAAGAAATTTATCTGGGGGTAAATACACACTAATAACATGTACATTATAAACACAGCATACTGTACGTGCAGGACCAGATATAACACAAATAAGAGGGGTTGCCAGTAGGGATGCACCGATCCGACTTTTTCAGTCCCGATACCGATACCGATACCTGGCTTTGGGTATCGGCCGATACCAAGTACCGATCCAATACCCATACCATTATCTGAAATTAAAAAAATCTAACCCTAACTAACCTTACTGTCATGCACTTGTCCTAATATACTAACCTATAGCACTCAACACTTTGAGGAACATTGTTACTCAGCTGATAGAGTTGTGCCCTTCCTGATGACTTGTCGTACAGAACTTGTAAGTCGCTTTGGATAAAAGAGTCAGCTAAATTACTAAATGTAAATGTAAATACCCATTGTTCAATTAATAAACGGTATGCCTCACTGTGTGGAAGAGACTGGGATCATTATTTTGTGCAAGGCAACATCAGGCTTGCTCGACGTTAGCAGGTAGCACTGAAATCACTGCGCCCAGAGGAGTGGTTAGGCAAAAAATAGTTCCGAGTATATTTGCTTATAAAACGTAATTGTCTAATTCAATAATTTTTTATTTCTCCACGTGGTAAATACACACGTCACAACATGTTTACAGGAACGTTTTGGAGTTGTATTTGGAGTGTATTTGGTGACTGTAGGACTCTGTAGGGAACGTCAGGCTATTGCCCCCCCCCACTTCCAGTGATGAAGCTAAGCTACACTAACGAAGCGGCTGTTCCCTAAGCCTAATGCATGCACAGAGACAAAAAAGGTATGTATCTTCTTGTCTAACTCCAGGGAAGATGTTAAATAAGCTAATTTCCCAAAATGTTGGAGTTTTCCTTTAAAAGATTACTTTCCTAACTTAGTGAAACTATATGTAACAAATTAACACATAGAAATAAATGTACTGAATTGTTTTTTCTTATTTTATTTCTTATTATATTATATAAAAAGTGCTGTCAATCGATTAAAATATTTAAGTCGATCAATCGCATGATTGTACATAGTTAACTCGCGATTAATCGCAAATTAATCTCTTTTTTTTTTTTTACCTTAAACAGATCTTTTTCAAGTTCCAAGTTTTAATACTCTTATCAACATGAGAGTCAACAAATGCTTGGGCTGAGAACAAGGGCTGAGTAATCACACACCCCCCCTCTCTCTCTCACACACACACTCTCCTAGGTCTCTTTCTTTCTTGCCCCTTCCTCATCTCTCTCACCCCCCCCCTCTCTCTCTCTCTCTCACACACACACTCTCCCAGCTCTCTTTCTCTCTTGCCCCTTCCTCATCTCTCTCACCCCCCTCTCTCTATATATATATCTCACACACACACACACACACACGCACACACACACGCACACACTTCAGAAACAAACATAGTATCAATGAGAGCATCAATAATACACCTGAGTGAAGTCTATACAAAAGAAAAAAGAAAAAATTATTATTATTATTATTATTATTATTTTTTTGTTACAATCGTGAGTTACAAAAAATGGTGGCGTTAATAGAATCGGGCGATAACGCGTTAATACCGCGTTAACTTTGACAGCCTTAAAAAATATATAATAATTGCGATATATATATATTTTTTTACCGATACCCGATCCAGCTATTTTAGTTATAGATATCAATGTGTACTTTTTATAGTTTTTACCTAGCACACTCTCAGGAGCAAAACAGAAAGAAGCATTTCATACAAAAGTATCCTGTATTTCTTTTTTTTTATCCACTTTTTTCTCCCATTTTCTATTTTTCTCCAATCCCAATTTTTCATATCGTCCAATTCAACCCTCCCCTGTCTTCGAACGTTGTTTCTTGCCTCCCACAAGCCGGCTGCAATGTGGACTAAGTCATACATAGCACGAGTCCCCTCCGATACTCGAGGTAACAGCCGTCGCATCTTTTCACCTGCGCGGCTCGATCTTTCAGCGTCGGGGGTCTGGGCTTTGGAGGGGCCCCGCCCCCGTCGCTTCTTGATTCTACTGCGCAGGCGGCGTGTAGCTTTATGCCAAGCAAGCAGTGCAAAAATGCTTCCGCATTCGTCACCGCACGCCAGTGCGGTAAAGCGCCTTTCTTTTCAGGCCCCGCTTGAGATGCTTCCAGCTGCAGCCCGGAGACCAGCGCTTACAAGCCCCGCACATACAAGCCCGCACATAGCAACCCCTCGCTTCCATTGGCTGATTTTGGTCACGTGATTTTGGGTCACGTTGCACGTTGCACTGCGGGATTGATTGATTGATTGATTGAAAACTTTATTAACAGATTGCCGTATGATTTGGGTCACGTTGCACTGCGGGATTGATTGATTGATTGATTGATTCATTGATTCATTGATTGATTGATTGAAAACTTTATTAACAGATTGATTGATTGATTGAAAACTTTATTAACAGATTGCCGAATGGGTACACGTGACCACAGGCCCTGATTGATTGATTGAAAACTTTATTAACAGATTGTAGAATGGGTACACGTGACCTGACCGATTGATTGATTGATTGATTGATTGATTGAAAACTTTATTAACAGATTGCAGAATGGGTACAGTGACCGATTGATTGATTGATTGATTGATTGATTGATTGATTGATGGAAAACTTTATTAACAGATTGCAGAATGCAGTACAGCTCAATACACACAATTGTTAAGGGGATGCAGACCATGCAGTACTGTTACATTTGTGACATACAGTAAATATATACAAGGGGGAGGGAACTGTACATTTATGATGAATTGAAAATGGGGGACCCTGATGTAAACAAGACGGAAGTCTTTCTCTGGTCTGCATCCCCTTAACAATTGTGTGTATTGAGCTGTACTGCAGATATATTTCAATTGCCTTACTTATTTACATAAGTATTATAGGCCTACAGCAGTATTGTACAGACAGTCTGTGTGAAGTCTGTGTGGTTATCCAGCTGCACAAAGGCAGAGCAAGAGGCTCTACAGAGGGTGGTGATGATAAAGCCATGATAAAGACCTTCAATCAGCTGAAGGGGAATCCCTCCAAGCTGCTGTCAGCGCTACACACCTTCGGCCGCTCTGGTATCAGCCATGCATCAAAACGTGCACACGCACTCAGGCGAGTCGCTAACCGTGCTGGGCCAAGTATAGCGGCTCAACCCACCTCTGTTGCCCGTCGTAAAATGAAGCTCGGGGGTCGACGACGGCTCGCTGCGGGGAGGCCGAAGAAAAGTGTGGTGAGCACAGACCATCGCTATAGTTTCCCAACAGGAGTAAAGTCTGGAACGCACCACAGCCTGTCACAAGCAGTAGAGATGTGTCGTAGCAATCCGAAGTGACATTGACCACCAATATAGCATGTACATAAAGACCCAGTGCCTCATCCGTAGCTAATATTGCACTACCACAGGACCTAGCATGTCCTACCATGCTCTGTAAATAACTTATGTACATATACCGATATGCCCTACTCTGTTTACTTGTTTTATTGCACAATGTCGTTCTATTGGATTCTATTATATGTTATTACTATTGTATTATGCACATCTTTGCGGGCACGACCACCCGCATTTAATTTTTTTTTTTTTTTTTGATATTTTTTGCACAAATCTCTCCAATATTCAAAACATCTCTTTCCACATCACCATATGCAACTTCCAAGATTTGCCTTTTTCTTTTTTGTAAGAACATACAAAACATGTAAAGGACTCATACAAATACATTAACAACTCAAGTTCAAGTTCAAGTTCTTTAATAGTTGTCATACAGAAGTACAGAATACTTTCATACAAAATGCTTCTTACTGTTACGCTCCAGAGACTGTGCTAGACAAGATAGTATCAAATAACATAATAACATAATATAGCATGAATTTAGAAGAAGAAAATGAGGTCACAGTGTTCGGTAAGCGTCCCAGACACATGTAGGTGTGCATGATAGCATGCATGCATGTGTGTCTCCAACATATGTATGTGGGTACGTGTATTGATTGATTGATTGATTGAATTGATTGATTGATTGATTGAAAAGTTTATTAACAGATTGCAGAATGGGTACAGTGACCGATTGATTGATTGATTGATTGATTGATTGATTGATTGATTGATTGATTGAAAACTTTATTAACAGATTGCAGAATGCAGTACAGCTCAATACACACAATTGTTAAGGGGATGCAGACCATGCAGTACTGTTACATTTGTGACATACAGTAAATATATACAAGGGGGAGGGAACTGTACATTTATGATGAATTGAAAATGGGGGACCCTGATGTAAACAAGACGGAAGTCTTTCTCTGGTCTGCATCCCCTTAACAATTGTGTGTATTGAGCTGTACTGCAGATATATTTCAATTGCCTTACTTATTTACATAAGTATTATAGGCCTACAGCAGTATTGTACAGACAGTCTGTGTGAAGTCTGTGTGGTTATCCAGCTGCACAAAGGCAGAGCAAGAGGCTCTACAGAGGGTGGTGATGATAAAGCCATGATAAAGACCTTCAATCAGCTGAAGGGGAATCCCTCCAAGCTGCTGTCAGCGCTACACACCTTCGGCCGCTCTGGTATCAGCCATGCATCAAAACGTGCACACGCACTCAGGCGAGTCGCTAACCGTGCTGGGCCAAGTATAGCGGCTCAACCCACCTCTGTTGCCCGTCGTAAAATGAAGCTCGGGGGTCGACGACGGCTCGCTGCGGGGAGGCCGAAGAAAAGTGTGGTGAGCACAGACCATCGCTATAGTTTCCCAACAGGAGTAAAGTCTGGAACGCACCACAGCCTGTCACAAGCAGTAGAGATGTGTCGTAGCAATCCGAAGTGACATTGACCACCAATATAGCATGTACATAAAGACCCAGTGCCTCATCCGTAGCTAATATTGCACTACCACAGGACCTAGCATGTCCTACCATGCTCTGTAAATAACTTATGTACATATACCGATATGCCCTACTCTGTTTACTTGTTTTATTGCACAATGTCGTTCTATTGGATTCTATTATATGTTATTACTATTGTATTATGCACATCTTTGCGGGCACGACCACCCGCATTTAATTTTTTTTTTTTTTTTTGATATTTTTTGCACAAATCTCTCCAATATTCAAAACATCTCTTTCCACATCACCATATGCAACTTCCAAGATTTGCCTTTTTCTTTTTTGTAAGAACATACAAAACATGTAAAGGACTCATACAAATACATTAACAACTCAAGTTCAAGTTCAAGTTCTTTAATAGTTGTCATACAGAAGTACAGAATACTTTCATACAAAATGCTTCTTACTGTTACGCTCCAGAGACTGTGCTAGACAAGATAGTATCAAATAACATAATAACATAATATAGCATGAATTTAGAAGAAGAAAATGAGGTCACAGTGTTCGGTAAGCGTCCCAGACACATGTAGGTGTGCATGATAGCATGCATGCATGTGTGTCTCCAACATATGTATGTGGGTACGTGTATTGATTGATTGATTGATTGAATTGATTGATTGATTGATTGAAAAGTTTATTAACAGATTGCAGAATGGGTACAACTGACATGGAAAATAAAAAAGACTTACGAAAAAAAGAAAAATACTATACTATACATTGTGCGTATACATCCCTGATATATATACTTTGCATGTAGACCGATCTACCTGCGAGCAGGTATGTGCTGCATCCTCTATCGGGATGCCACCCTTCTCCATATTTCATGTGAGAGAAAGCGTCCCAGACACATGTAGGTGTGCATGATAGCATGCATGCATGTGTGTCTCCAACATATGTATGTGGGTACGTGTATTGATTGATTGATTGAATTGATTGATTGATTGATTGAAAAGTTTATTAACAGATTGCAGAATGGGTACAGTACAGTACATCTCAATACATACAATTGTTAAGGGGATGCAGACCAGAGAAAGACTTTCATCTTGTTTACATCAGGGTCCCCCATTTTCAATTCATCATAACATATATGACATACATGACATACAGATAGACAGTACTGCTACATCTATACATTTATGACATATCAGATTTGCAAATACAGTACTGTTTGTGATACAAAAGTGTCCAGAAAAGGAGTGTATATACATTTGGCGTAGAAACTGTACATTGGAGGAGGTTGGTGGGGTGGGGTTGGGTGGGTTGGGTGAGGGCTGTGTACGTAAGCATGTGTACATGCCTCACATGTGTGTGTGTGTGCATCTTCCAGGTATGCGACTGTACTCCTATCTCTTGTGTGTGTCTCGTATCCATGTGTGCCTCCGCCCCCTATGTGAGTGTATATCTCAGGTGTGCATATATATGTGCGTCTCAGCTACGTATGTGTGTGTCTCCTATGTACATGTATATCCCCCATATGTGTCAGTGAGAGCCTATACCTCAACTATGTGTATATGTAGGTGTGTGTATGCCTATTTCCTATAAGTGAGTATGTGCATGTATGTGTGCCCCTGACATGTATAACTTAGCCTTGTGCATATGAGTGTGTGTAAACCTATTATGTACACATACGAATATGTGTATCCTAGATACTTGTATGCGGCTAAACATGCACATATGAGAGTGTGATAGAGACAGTGACCATTCCATAGATATACCATCCGGACATAAAATCCATGTACATACATATATAACACATTATAAAGTACAAGTACCATCAGATCAGATCCCCTTTTTCATATTCATCCTTGATATCATTGTAACCCCACCTTAATCATTTGTCCCCAGACCGTTCAGTCAGGTGTAGAAAACTGTCCCATAAACGTGTATGCAAATAAACAACTTGTGACAAATAAAACTCTTGACTTGACCACCAGCCTCTCTATCTAAATGTTATATTGTTAACTGTCTAGTTAGGCATTAACTGTGTTAATCTAAATGTTATATTGTTAACTGTCTAGTTAAGGCATTAACTGGGTTAATTAATCTAAATGTTATATTGTTAACTGTCTAGTTAAGGCATTAACTGGGTTAAGTGGGGAGTGCGTCATGGTACAGTTTCAGTAAGTGGGGAGTGTAAACAAGTTGAACGCGTCACGTGAAATAACGTTACGTGAATAAACATATAACGTTACAATGTACAGTTTCTGACAGCTGGCTGTGTTGTGAAATGTGCATAACGTTATGAATAAACCGCGAAGTCACGCGAAATAACGTTATAAACGCGAATCTGGTAGTATATTTATTTGTATCTTCTTGAGATGATAACATTAACATCCGCATTTTACCGCATGGCGAGCTAAACCAATCAGAGAGGGGCTTCGCTCAACCAATCAAAGAGGGGGCTGCAGAAATGGAGCCCAACCAATCAGAGAGGCGTCTGCAGAACTTCAGCCATTGGGTGGGACCCAAATCACGTCACCAAAATCAGCCAATGGAAGCGAGGGGTTGCTATGTGCGGTGCTTGTATGTGCGGGGCTTGTAAGCGCTGGTCTCCGGAGCTGCAGCTGGGTACTATTGCCCCGCTTAGACAAATGATATGGCATTTCCGCGTACATTGCATCACTTGAAACCTCGGCTGTCTTTAACTATGAGTGAACACAACTGTCTTTAACTATGAGTGAACACAACGCAACACGTTAACGTGTAATTTACTATGGAATATAGTATATTATCGCGACGATTGTAACGCTAACGTGTACTTCGCGAATATAGTATATTATCGCGACGCGTCGTCGGACTAAACGCTGTTGTGAACACAACACATTGTAACGTTAACGTGTACTTTACTATGGAATATCAGAAGAAACTACTCAACCTCGGCTGTCTTTAACTAAACAGTGTTGTGAACACAACACATTGTAACGTTAACGTGTACTTTACTATGGAATATCAGAAGAAACTACTCAACCTCGGCTGTCTTTAACTATGAATGAACGCAACACTCTAACTCACCAATGTACAGTTTCTACGCCAAATGTATATACACTCCTTTTTCTGGACACTTGTATCACAAACAGTACTGTATTTGCAAATGTATAGGCGTAGCAGTACTGTCTATCTGTATGTCATGTATGTCATATATGTTATGATGAATTGAAAATGGGGGACCCTGATGCAGGGGCGTATCTAGACCCAGCACTTCAGTAGGGCACAGAAGGGCACCAAAAATTTGGCCGGTTTGTGGGCGAAAATGGGTGGATTTTGTAACTATTTTTTTTTTACTTTATTTCGGTTTTAGGGTTAGGTTAGGGTTATGTTATTTAATTATTTTGGGGAGCCAGCCCCCCAAACTCCTGAAATGCATAGAAATCTATGAAATAAATAAAACAATCTTGACATTTATATTAAAAAGAGCTAGCCACACAAACCCCTAAAATACATAGAAATCTATGCATTTTGGAACAGTTACTATATATATAGTCAATAAAGCATTTAGTCATACTTAAAGTTTAAAGTGCTTTACTTGCATTGAACATTGCATTGAACATTGAACATTGAGGAGACATCATTAGAAAGCACAATGTATGTTTCCATAGTTACGCAGATGACACACAATTGTACATCTCCGCTGAACCAAATGATCACACAGCTATAAACTCCATTTCCGCCTGTCTCTTAGCAATAAACAAATGGATGACGAACAACTTCCTAAAATTAAATGAGGGCAAAACTGAAATCCTACTAGTCGGTCCTATAACAAAAAGAGAAATGTTACAGAGCAATATGGGGCAACTTACTCCTTGGATCAAACCCGAAGTTACAAGTAAGTAACCTACACTGGCTTCTGGTAACATTTAGAATTGATTTCAAGGTCCTCCTCCTTATATACAAAGTATAAACATTGTGATCATCTACTACTGGTCTATTGAAGGTTCCAAGCCACAGTCTAAAGAAAATCAGGGATGCAGCCTTTGCTAACTATGCACCAAAGTTATGGAACACACTACCTATGGACATTAGGGAAGCTAGATCTCTTAATATTTTCAGAAATAAGCTAAAAACGTACCTCTTCACCATAGCCTTCTAATACACCCCGCTGTTGATTGTACTGTAGCACTATTTTACTCTGGCCATTCTATTGCATAATTTTACTATCTATTCTACTATTCTATTATTGCACTGTATTATTGGTGTGCAAACCAGTCAACTTACAAAAAAGAGCCTGTTGGAGGATTTCAACAAGATAAATGCAGTGCAAAATATTTCACTATAATATTTCAAAGCGAAGTAAAAAATATTATAATAATTATTTGATCATGTTAAATGATCATTTGATCATGTTAAAAAAGGGAAAATAAAAAACATTTGTTAAAAAAAAAAAAAAAAAAAAAAAACATTTTTTTTTTTTTTTTTTATTTATCACTGGGGCACAGATGATCATCACTAGGGCACGTGCCCTAGTGATAGTGGTCTAAATACGCCGATGCCCTGATGTAAACAAGACGAAAGTCTTTCTCTGGTCTGCATCCCCTTAACAATTGTATGTATTGAGCTGTACTGTACTGTACCCATTCTGCAATCTGTTAATAAACTTTTCAATCAATCAATCAAACCATGTTTAGATAATAAAGTACTCAACCTCTACTTGTCTACTGTCTGACTGAACACAACACTCTAACTAACTTACCATGTTTAGATAATGAAGTACTCAACCTCTACAGTCTTTAACTATGAAGGAATTACAACCTTTATTTAATGGTTAATATTTTGATTTAACACTGTTACATCCCTTAAGCTCGCTATGGAGAGAATTCCATAACTTTACACCAATAACTGAAGGACACATCTGTTTAAGTGTGGTACGTGCAAACTGATGTTTAAAATTGTATTTTCTCCTACTAAACTCACTTTCTAAATGAAAAAGATTTTGTCGTTTTTCTGGCAGTGTATTATTTCTTGCCCTAAACATAATTAACATTGTTTGAAACTTAACCATGTCTTCAAGTTTAATTATTCTAGATTTAATAAATAATATATTTGTGTGTTCTCGATAACTTCAGATATGACTCCGTGAGGGTCTGTACCCAGCTGGCAAATGTTGTTATTGTTTACTAGCTGGTAAAATATTCTGTGCAGAGCTCAGTGGCATTATGGAGGTTGAGAAATGTTGAAAACCATGAAACATCTAATAACCACTGTGTACAGTACTACCTGTACTGTAAAGTATAAACCTTGCATAGACAACATAGACAAATACCAAAAGAAAATGAACCGTGCCAAAGTTGGACCCGTTAGCATGGTTTATAATTTATTGTGGAAAGAATGTATGTTCTTGATTGTTTATGGTGTTCATCACTGGGCATTAGTGCTACTATGATGTGTATAAAAAAAAGGAATAGAGAAACAGTCATTGTGTGTACTGTAGTGCTTATAGAAATGTAGAAAAATATGTTTATACTGTATGTATTGTGTTCAATTCTTATCTCCTGTAATAACAATCGCAAACAACTAAAACTACATAATGAATGAATGTGCTTCAACGTGATGGCTGAACTAGAACTACACACATCTTCAGAGGGACTCGGAACAAAAGGGCAACTGCATGCTACTTTTAGCCCCAGTACATATGTTCCACAATGTTGACAGCTCATGGACTAGCCTGACATAGTTGTTGTGTACTGCAGGATTTCAAAGTGGACCGAACACCATATTACACAACGTACATACAAACTTTATCACAACATCAATTAAATAAAAGACATACATGAAAAGGAAACATATTCCTCAGAAAGTGGGATGCTTGTTTTTCCCAGCTCCTCAACCGTAGATTTGTAGACAACAATATACAACGATCTATACAAACTTTACAATACAAGGTAAAAAAAACTGTGGATAAATACAAAATAAAAAAGTTAAATCTATAGTGTAAATAGCAGCAGTGTTTGTGTCTAATAAGTGTGCTTGTGTGGTGTGTAAGTCTCTAAGGTGCTTTTGTGTGTATGCTCATGTGATAATTCAGAGTCTATTCGTCAGTAGTCTGTTTGCCCGGTGGAAGTAGCTGTTCAGCGTTCTTTTGGATGTGGACCCGAGACCGCGGTACCATCTGCCAGACGGCATATGAGGTCAAACAGTTTGTGGTTCGGGTGGCTGGGGTCTTTCAGGATCCTGTGTGCCTCGCTGACGCAACGCTCTGTGACTATACTGATCAAAAATAGTACACTCATTTGAGTAGTGGAAAAGGAGTAGGATTAAATAAGTGAATACTTCTTCCTACTCCTTTTCGAACATGCAGATTGAGTTGTTTTTTTCTTTTTTTGTTATTGTTTGTTGTATTCATTGCATGTTCGAAATAAAGACTTCAAATCAAATAAAAAAAATCAAAATCACCAAAAAGAGGGAAATAAATGTACACACCTTTCCACGGGAATCAGATCAAAGGGGAGAAAAGGGGGAGAATACTGAAGGAGGCAGAGTCAAATCACAGAATGTTGTGTAATTATAATGAAAGGGATATTACACCCTGTTACATATAGTTGTAAAAAATAAAACATGGCATAGGAAGATACAGTATACAGTGTTATAAATAAATAAGATGTCTGAGGATGTCTTCTGGAAACAAAATAAATAAAAATAAAATAACCTTTGTACTGTCTTCTACTATCATACACTTTGCTACTACTAATCGTCCTTGCACTATGCTAATAATTATGTTTTTACTACTATGCCCTCAAGACTGTAACACAGTCTTGCAGAACTTGCAAGTCGCTTTGTATAAAAGCGTTAGCTAAATTACTAAATGTAAAGGGTTTGTCTCCTTGAACCTAATGTAAGTCAGTGGGGGGAGGGGGAGTTGCTTTTACAGTAATTGTATTCAAATATTTGAAATTGAAGATGTCCTGCTATTATTACAAAGAATGGAACGGGTACAGTTACAGTCACTCGTGGGACAGGTGTATAAAGAGTTCTATCAGGTCATTCCAAACATGGCCTCTGCCTCATTGAACCCAATGTAAGTGCCGGTGGGGGAGGGGTACCTGCTTCTGATGACGCCACATACTATTGCCACGATCAAGTCACTCTCTTTTGAGGCGCGACAGTGGCTCAGGACGTAGAGCAGTCGTCTGGTAATCGGAAGAGGTTCCCAGTTCCATTCCTGGTCCTCCTATTGATTTAGGTTGTCAAAGTGGGCAGGGGTGAGGTGGGTTCTAGACCCATGTTACTGACCAGACACTATATCAGTGATGTCTGTTTACTGCAGAGTGGAGGGACTGGGAGACTATGAGCTTCAATGTTTTTTTGCCCCACTAATGTTCAAAGCCACCGACGCGCTCAGGTTGTGTCGCTTTGCAGGTCGCCCAGCTTGAACTCGCCTCCTTGAGCCGGCTGGCAACTTCCTGCGTGCCACTGCAGTTGGCTGGCAGCCAATGATCGGGCCTTGCCGCATTGCAGCTCGGCGTAATGCGCCAGCCCTCGTCGACAGGCTCCTGGACTTGCCGAATGTGTGGTAGGCTGACGACAATGCGGAAGGGTTTCTCGTCAGCAGCAGAAACTGTTTTGACATGGCCGCGAGTCCAGCAGTGAAGAGGGGGTCGCGACTGTGTTGCCACATAACTGACATCATCTCCTTGACCAAATCCTGTTCCATCGGCGTACTGCTACTGCTTGGCCCAGGGATGGCTTCTGTTGACACAAAGACACCGCATAATCAACAACTACAGTATGTCACATCTTATGGTGTGTGTGTGTGTGTGTGTGTGAGTGAGAGAAAGTGACAGACAAAAAAAGACAAGTTCATAACTGACCGCTGGTGTCTTGCAGCTGGTCCATCGGCGTACTGCTTGGCCCAGGGATGGCTTCTGTTGACACAAAGACACCGCATAATCAACAACTACAGTATGTCACATCTTATGGTGTGTGTGTGTGTGTGTGCAAGGGTGGTATTACTTACCCTGGAATGACTGGCATGCTGGCTGAGCAAGTCTCAGGGGTTGAAGGAAGTCCAAGGAGACGGTTCCTATAGTATTATACAGAATATAAGAAGAAGACATGACAGTGTGGCCATCACAACTAGAGGATGAGGTCAAGTTCAAATGGTCCAAAGTGTAGGAAAGGTGTGTGTGTGTGTGAGTGAGTGAGTGAGAGAAAGTGACAGACAAAAAAAGACAAGTTCATAACTGACCGCTGGTGTCTTGCAGCTGGTCCATCGGCGTACTGCTTGGCCCAGGGATGGCTTCTGTTGACACAAAGACACCGCATAATCAACAACTACAGTATGTCACATCTTATGGTGTGTGTGTGTGTGTGTGCAAGGGTGGTATTACTTACCCTGGAATGACTGGCATGCTGGCTGAGCAAGTCTCAGGGGTTGAAGGAAGTCCAAGGAGACGGTTCCTCCTATAGTATTATACAGAATATAAGAAGAAGACATGACAGTGTGGCCATCACAACTAGAGGATGAGGTCAAGTTCAAATGGTCCAAAGTGTGGGAAAGGTGTGTGTGTGTGTGTGTGTGTGAGTGAGTGAGGGAAAGTGACAGACAAAAAAAGACAAGTTCATAACTGACCGCTGGTGTCTTGCAGCTGGTCCATCGGCGTACTGCTTGGCCCAGGGATGGCGATGGCTTCTGTTGACACAAAGACACAGCATAATCAACAACTACAGTATGTCACATCTTATGGTGTGTGTGTGTGTGTGTGTGTGTGTGTGTGTGTGTGTGTGTGTGTGTGTGTGTGTGTGTGTGTGTGTGTGTGTGTGTGTGTGTGTGTGTGTAGGTGTGTGTGTGTGTGTGTGTGTGTGTGTGTGTGTAAGGGTGGTATTACTTACCCTGGAATGACTGGCATGCTGGCTGAGCAAGTCTCAGGGGTTGAAGGAAGTCCAAGGAGACGGTTCCTCCTATAGTATTATACAGAATATAAGAAGAAGACATGACAGTGTGGCCATCACAACTAGAGGATGAGGTCAAGTTCAAATGGTCCAAAGCTGGATTCCGATATCTAAGCATTGTAATCACTCCCACCACAACAAAAGCAACAGTAACAATGGGGGGCGGGACTTGCGTTCAGTGTAGGAAAGGTCTATTATGGTTTATTATTGTGAAAAGAAAGGTATTAGCTTTACCTCCTGATGTTAATTTGAGCAGTGTTGCTTTCATCTCCGGAGTTGTGGGGAGGAAAGTGCTGGACATATCCACACTGTAAAACTTGGCCACTGCTGCCAGATGTTTACAGAGGGCCCCAGTTTGTCCTGCCGGGCATGAGCACAGCTCCGCCTCCATGTCCACGATGTATGGCTCCGTCACCGAGCCCTTCACCTCGTACCTGTTGTCCCCAAGCTATACAAATCATAAGTCATACAAGTAAGGGATAATGCATAGCTACGAGGTCATTGTCGCAAAATAATTGACCGACACAGAGTTTAAAATACCGAGCCGCCTCTGCGAGGTGTTTTAAACGTCAGTGAAGGTCAATTCTTTTGCGATGATGACCGAGTGACATTTGACCGAGTGACCGATTTGATATAGTACCTGCTGGATCTGAGATGGAATGATGTCGCTATCCTGGGGAAGGAATCTCCTCTTCTGGTACGCCATCCAGCGTTCGAGGGCAACATCCACAATGCGGGCCTCATAGTAGACATCCAGCCTCGAGGTCAGGATGTCCAAGAGTTGGCATGGGTTGAAGGCTTTCGTCCTCTGGAGGATCCCGTCTTTGAGGACCCGCATCGCTGCTTCCGAATAATTGTTAGTGTTATTTCCCCGGGTGAGGAGACCGCGCGCGGCCCGGTAGCTGAGTGCCCAGCACTCTCTGCGACTGTAGAGGCGCTCAATGTACCGCAGGTACTTTTCATACCTGCAATTGATCAAATAAGGAAACAAACACAGAAGATGCACATACATGATGTAATGACAGCAAGGAGAGGTAGACACATATATGAAGTATGCAAACACAAGCCTCCTGACTTTCTTGTACCGAATTTGCAAGACTGCTGTGCTGTGTGATTGTGGGAATGTCTGTGTACAGCTAAACATAAGCACACTTGTCTAAGCACTAACCTGACTGCAACAGGGTGCTCTCTCGCCGCCAAGTACAGCCTGTCCACCTCTGCTGTCTCCTCGGAGTAGAGCATCTGTTTAACCACAGTGAACAGAGTTAGCCTGTCTCTGCACGCCACCAGACTCGCCTTGCTCCACAACCATCTCCATACTGCTTGTAGCAGATGGAAAGAGCACAGGAGAAGAGTGGCTTGTGGGAATGCCCTCCCTAAGGCTCCCCTCTCTGCCGCGCAGTCATCGGTGATGAAGATCCGTGGGCCTGATGCTCCCCTGCCAGCAAAGGCCCTCTCTCCAATCAGATTCATCAGCAGCTGTAGCCCTTCAAAAATCGTCTCCTCGTCCTCAGACTGGCAGAAGAAGATCCCCAATGGTAGACCTCCGGCAGGGCTGTGCGTCAGCAACAAAAAAACTCTGATATTTTCCCTATCCATGTTGCCGGAGGAATCAATGAAGCAGAGTTCGCCACTGTGCTTCAGCTGACAGACCGACAAACACAGACGGACAGACAGACACAGAGGCAGGCAGGCAGGCATAGTTAGTGTTAGTTAGTGTGTTACTTAGTTACTTAAATGGAACACCATGAAAAAGATAGCCAGAATACCTGGTGGTGCACTTTCTTCATGAGAGGAGAGCACAGCGCAATTAATGGGGCTCCCCGAGAAGAGGTTCCCATGACAGCACACGCGTCCTGGCACATGGCGTTGTAGGCGTCCACCTGCTGACCGAGGGCTTCCACCATACTCGGGCCACTCCGGGCGCCAAATTGGACCCTGTACTCCGCTGCGAATAATCTGGCAAAGAACACTAATTTTAGTTGGTGTAATTGTAACTGCATAAAATGTATAGTTTATACTGTAGTTTATAACTGAACGAACGTCTACCTTTGCACATAGGACAGGTCTGGGCAGATCGCTCTGTTGGCTGCAGCACAAAAGTAGGCGTCTCCGTGTTGTATTTTGAGGTCGTGCTTTAGCACAGACAAAGCAGAAGGAGGCTTGTGGCCAATCGCAAATAACGCGGTCAGTGTGTCTTTGGCCTTTTGCCCAACATCGCGATAGCGCAGGGCCGCTGAGACATGGAGGTTATGATTGTGCCTATTCACAATGCGAATGTGCATTGGAAAATTAGGGATGTGTGGGTCTGTGCTCCTGTAAAATAAATCAAAATCAACAATAAAAACTAGGCCAACTGTTATGTCCATAAAAACAATTGAATTATAAGTATTGTATAGTGCAAACTCACCGGGTCATTCCTCTAACTTTTAGTATAACAACCATGGTAGCTTGGCAGCCGGTGTTTTTTTTTTATTTCTGTTTCGCCTTATGCACCTTATGCACCTTATGCTGGCACCTGTACTGCGTCTGTGTAACATTTTGATTGAATGCAGTATGGGTTAGCACTAGCAGTATGCGTATGGGTGAAAGGCACAAATGGTAGTCTAACAAATGACGTAACACAATTCTTACCTTGAATAGGACAGAGCGCCCCAGCGCTGGTTTGGTAGCGTTCACTCTCCATGTTACCTCAGATGACTCCTTCACCAACTCCACCCACTCCTTGGCCTGTTCCACAGTGCGAACATCCGCGCGTACTGTAGACGTGAAACCAGTGTGGTCTCTTGGGACGCCTCCTGGGGCCACCTCTTCCTCATACTCACACACGTGAAGTGCAAACTTTTCAGGCAGCCAACCCTACAGGAGACATGCAATTAGCCTACTGGTAATTTAAGTAATTTAAGACCCCCACATAAAGATTAGGAATGATCATAATCAACAACAGCGATTACCTTTAAATGTGGGTAGTCATCTATATTGTTGTCCCATGCTCTCTCACAAACCCCACCACTGCGTCTAAAGTCCAAATGAATGCAAAAACAGCAGGCTAGCTATTTAGGTATTAACAATTGTAGTATTGACCTGTACTAATCAATCAATCAATCAATCAATCATGTAACCTACAGCACAGCATGTAATAAAATGCATTAACAACACCCCTTAGCTGTTATAACTATGTACTAAAATGATGTACCTCTGCTTTGGCTTGGCTGAATCAATCAATCAATCAATCAATCAATCAATCAATCATGTAACCTACAGCACAGCATGTAATAAAATGCATTAACAACACCCCTTAGCTGTTATAACTATGTACTAAAATGATGTACCTCTGCTTTGGCTTGGCTGAATCAATCAATCAATCAATCAATCATGTAACCTACAGCACAGCATGTAATAAAATGCATTAACAACACCCCTTAGCTGTTATAACTATGTACTAAAATGATGTACCTCTGCTTTGGCTTGATTACAGCACAGCAGGTAATAAAATGCATCAGTTAGCTCATGTTAGCTGCGTGTTAGCTCCGCGTTAGCTCAGCCAGTTAGCTCATGTTGCTCAATCAATCAATCAATCAATCAATCATTGTACCTCGGCGCAGCGGAATAACAATATGAGTGATCGCCTGCTGCGTCCATCACGTGTATGGTGATTAACCAAATTCAAATTGGCTGGCGTGCAAAGCCAAAGCGTGTTAATAATAATAATAACCACAAATTGAACCAATACGTCGACGAACCAAGGTGGGATCTCATGCGCATGCGTCGACGAACCAAGGTGGGATCTCATGCGCATGCGCGGGCACCTCCTCGCGAGCACGCCGGCGCACGCACGCACCTGAGCCGAGCGAGCACGCCACCGCCGGCGGTGCACGCACATGAGCGCTGGGCGGCGGAAAATGGCAGGCGCATTACTGCACGCCACTACGGTAAATTTTTGCACTGCTTGCTTGGCATTAAGGAAGACGCGCGCAGGCGCACCAACCGACCTGTAGGAGTCGCTGTCCACAACGCCCGATCCCCACCGTTCAGTTTCCCTCCCCGTAATACAGCCAATGTGTATTACTGTGGACGACCAGCTAAACTGAAAGCAATGTGGAGAGCGGGGCTCGAACAGGAGGCATCCTGTTCGAGCCTAGTCTCCAGCATTCGTTGCGAGCGCCTTGCCCACTGCGCCACGTAGCCGCCAAGTATCCTGTATTTCTGTATGACAACTAATAAAGAAACTTGAAACAATATCGGATCGGTGCATCCCTAGTTGCCAGTCAAGACCCTAATGAACCGTGTCCTTGGGTTCATTTCAGATGGTTGGATAATGTGCATTCTATGCAAAATTGCATCCCGACACTGACAGTCTGTCTAACTGACTGGAGAGGGGGATAGAGTCGTCACCTTCTTTGCCCCAGTGGCCCGATAGCATCACTCCCAGCTCGGCTTATCTGTCCCTCAGGAGGAAACACGGCAGAACAGGCAACGGCACAAAGCAGACTGAAGCTGTAGAGCTGCTGCTTTATCCGCCTCTCGGTTCTGTTGCACTTTGGGGTGCAAAGCTTTCCGTTTGGGTCTCCGCAAATCACAGACTCGCTGTAGCGCGAGGGGAGCACTCTAACATGGCCTTTTCAAAGACATCCAAACTCCCAACACATGGGGAGCCCCACCAGCAAAGATAAGAAATAGAAACGGAGACATATTTTCATTCTCTAGGTCAGTGTTTCTCAACTGGTGGGTTGCGACCCAAAAGTGGGTCGCGGGGCCATTTTGAGTGGGTCACGGATGTGTGTAAAAAAAAATATATATATATATTTTATTTGTATTTTTTTGCACTACCTATCTTTGTGAAAGTGGCTTCTCAGCTGCTCTGGTCCAGCTGAAGACAAAGCAGAGAAACAGATTGGACATTGAGCACAACCTCAGAGTTTCTTTGTCTACCATCACCCCAGACTTTGAGACTCTTGTCAGGAGCAAACAACATCCCCAGTTATCCCATTAGTTCCCTGTGATGTTAAGCTAAGAAGTCTGCTAAGAAGCATATATTATTTATTATTATTATTTTATTTCATTGTGTTTTTATCCCTAGTTGCACTTTTGTTGCAACCCCAGTTATCCCATTAGTTCCCCCAAACTTACTGTAGGTCTGTTATGTTAAGCTAAGAAGTCTGCTAAGAAGCATATATTATTTATTATTATTATTATAATTTTATTGGGTTTTTAGCCCTAGTTGCACATTTTTGTGTTTTTTTCATGTTTTTAAGGTACAAGCATTACGTTTGGTTTATGGTTCTAGAAATTTGTTAACACAATGACGCCCGACCACGGAGATGTCCGTGTTCCGAATCCAACGGTTGAGGACCAACCATGGACATGTCCGTGGCAAGGTTTTTTTGGCTTTTATTCCATTTTAATAACCTACTCGATGTCACCGAGCAGCACTGCAGAAGTACCCTACTCTTTGAATTCTAAAAAGTGCATTACCGGCCAGATCCTCTTAGGGGCGCTATCTCGATAATGCAGTGTTCCCTGTGGCAGAAGTTGTCTTGTTTTTTCTGGATCTCCAATGTAGTTTTCTGCTAACATGAAGCGATGCCTATAGCCTGTTACACGGAATACGTTTTGGGACGCGGATTTCAGTGTGCAGTAAAGGAATAATATCATCAGCCAATGGACATATCGATCGACCAGATGGCGATCGATAACTGGGAAATCCTTTGGGGGATCCAACCGGCCCATGGTAAGATCTTTTTCACGTAAATTACATGCTGATCAGACCTTGTTATGATAGCCATCCACCCGATCAGCGAATGTGGCTACTGAGGCTAACGCGGTTATTGGTAATCAATAATCAGAAACGAGGTCCCCCGCCCCCCCCCCCCCCTTTCATGCATTCATGGTGGACCATCATATCGATCATATGCAGTTTGATTTTTAACTCTAGCTTCTGTATAGCCGAAATGCCATTGGATTTAACGTTACTAGCTTAGCGACCTGTATCTCGCCTTCCAGGAAATATACTAACCGAAATCCCTTATAACGCTTATATTCAAGATGCTATAAAATGAGAACGTATTGATGAAAAAATGTGTTCTTTAAGCCATTTTGAAGGGACGGTTTATGGTCTCAATTGACAATGAGAATGGACAGATAGCAATACTATAAAGTATAGATTTAGCTCTACAAACAGCCCCATGGACTATGCAAGTCTGTTTAGAAATGCTGGCCGTAGCAGTGGGCAAGGCGCTCGCCACTAGTGCAGGAGATGCTGGGTTCAAGCCCAGCTCCCGGCATTGCTACCAGCTTGGCTGGTCGTTCATACTAACACAATTGGCAGTGTTAGGGGTGGGAAAGCTGGTGGGTGGGTCCTGGTCGTTGTAAACAGCGACTCCTACAGTTCGGTCGGGGCGAACTCTCCCAGCTCTCTTTCTCTCTTGCCCCTTCCTCATCTCTCTCATCTCACACACACACACACACACGCACGCACGCACGCACGCACACACACACACACACACACACACACACACACACACACACACACACACACACACACACACAGACTTCAGAAACAAACATAGTATCAATGAGAGCATCAATAATACACCTGAGTGAAGTCTAGTAAAAAAGAATATACAAATAAAAAGTAAAATTTTCTTTTCTTAAAAGTTAATCGTGAGTTTAAAAAAATAGTGGCGTTAATAGAATCGGGCGATAACACGTTAATACCGCGTTAACTTTGACAGCCTTAGTCAGTATACTTCTAATTAATAAGTCATGGAATATCAGGGAATTTTACAAAAGGGACACTTTTGGAACGTAAATCTTTATCAGACATTTAATCTGGATATAAAAACGCGTATAAACACTGAAACCTTAACCAGGATATTAGCAAGTATCCACACTGTTAATGTACCTATAATGGCACCGAATGAAGGAACCGTGAGAGAATGTATTTATTTAGACCTCATAGATCCACAATCTCGCCTCATTCACTCAGTTAGCCATTCTGACTGACCCCTAGTGGTGGTTTACAAGCATGGCACTTTGACTCATGTTCAGAGCTCTCATGCTTTGTATCTATGACACTGTGTGTGTCCTTGTTCTAAGAAGTGACTGTTGTCTGTTGTGTCTGTGTTTAACAGGGAATAAGCAGTGGGACGACCAAAAGTGTGGCAGTAAATTCTCCTCCATCTGCGCTGGGGACATCTGAGCTCCATTGGACACAGAGACTACACACACACACAATGATGTGATTTACATTAATCCCCTAATCCTTTACCCTAACCTTAGTCACTACATACCTAACTCTAACTCTAATTCTAATTCATAGCCCTAACCACAGAGAAATAAAATATGTCCTCACAATAAAGTCAAGAGTTGGTCCTCACAAGAATAATTATACAAATACACACACTCACACACTTGTGTGTCTTTGTGTTATGAAGCTCATGTACGATCAAAAGCATTTAATCTCCACTATACTGCTCTGCTTTGCTGGAGAAGGAAAGAAGACAAATTAAAGGCATTTTTAAAACAACATTGTGGATTTTAGACTGTTGTTTTTCATTGTCACATTATGGGGAAATGGTTTTTACATAGCTGCTGTATGTCCCCCAGATACCCCAAAAGAGTGAATGAATGAATGAAAACTTTATTTAACAGATTGCAGAATGGGTACAATACAGTACGGCTCAATACATACAATTGTTAAGGGGATGCAGACCTGAGAAAGACGTTTGTCTTGTTTCCATCAGGGTCCCCCATTTTCAATTCATATAGACATTTATGACATACATAACATACATGACATTTATGGCATAGGGACATATAGGTATTTAGTACTGATACATTTGTGACAGAGGCTTGTTATTATTGTATGAACGGTAGTTTCGTTAACTTTTCATGAATCTACTTTAACACGTCTCTGATTATGTCAGGGGGGCAACAGTGACTCAGGAGGTAGAGCATCTGGTAATCACTAGTTATATGTAGTTAGATTCTCGGCAGAGTGTCACGGTGTCCTTGAGCAAGACACTTAATAACTGCTCCCAATGAGAAGGTTGGCACCTTGCATGGTCGCTTCCGCCGTCGGTGTGTGTATGTGTGGCATAAGTTGTAAAGCGCTTTGGATAAAATGCATGTCTTCTTTCTTCTATTGTTTTTCAGCCAGATATATTTCAGTTGAAGGAACAGTTCACTCTTAACACATTGGGTGCCAGCAGAGGGTGCGCGATTTAAGGCTTGAATACAAGCCTTTTGGGACTGATTTCGGATATTTCATGATTTTCGCGGAGCTATTTCTATATTCTATATTATAGCTACTGTATGTGGAAATGGTTCGGCTCATTTGACAAACACTATTTGCTGTACAATATGAAAAAAACGTTCGTTTCTACATGCCTTCGTTCGTTCACAATTCCAAGCAAAATATTGTAAACATTGACTGAAATCGAGGCACATTTCCTGGAAACGGAGTTATGAAACCTTTTGTGCAGCATGCGCAAATCATGTTCTTTGCTCGCCTGAGACACATTATTCCAAGTTCATAGGGTAAAACACACCACCTAGTGTTGTTTATCATTTATGAAATACAGTAAAGCTATTATATAGGGATATTTTGATTGATTACGTTATAGGCCTATATATATATATATATATATATATATATATATATATATTGCATTCGATCATGTTGAGCTATATGCAGTAAGTGTGTCGTGTTGAGGCTATATGCAGTAAGTGTGGAAACTCGTTATTTGACAGTATGCAATATACAATATAGAAAGTAGCAAATAACGAGAAAACTCGTTATTTGACAGTATGCAATATACAATATAGAAAGTAGTGTGTGGTGTTGGAGCTATATGCAGTAAGTGTGTGGTGTTGAGGCTATATTCAGTAAGTGTGGTGTTGGAGATATGCAGTAAGTGTGTGGTGTTGGGGCTTGCAGTAAGTGTGTGGTGTTGGAGATATATGCAGTAAGTGTGTCATGTTGAGGCTATATGCAGTAAGTGTGTGGTGTTGAGGCTATATGCAGTAAGTGTGGAAACTCGTTATTTGACAGTATGCAATATACAATATAGAAAGTAGCAAATAATGAGAAAACTCGTTATTTGACAGTATGCAATATACAATATAGAAACATTCCTGTACTGTTAGCTGTTTGAATTAGACTCTGCAAGTTCCTCATGGGCTCAACCCACATACTCAGCTGTGTTTGATCTGCACATTTACCTGTGTTCCATGCAGTGTAGAGTCGTCCATACGACAGGTAGTATGACAAGTATTCTGACATTTTTGCATTGCATTATAATGTATTCTGTTACGACCCAAGGGCCGGTCCTGCTGACCGGCAGGAGAATAACATTCGACATTGCTCTCCTCCTGACATTGGTCTCCTACCCTCTAGTGGCCAGACTAGCCTATTGGTACAGGTGGCTATTCTACTGTGGTTCCAAGTAATAGACATAGTGTCTAATTGTTTATTATCTTGGGCCACCCCTGTCTATGTGTAATGTTACTCCCCTGTTGTTGTTGTTGTTGTTGTTGTTGTTGTTGTGTGTCATTGCAGTAGTGTCTAGTTGTTGTTTAGTTTGTCATTGCTTTACTGTCATTGTGTATGTTGTGATTCTGTGTTGGCCAGGGCCCTATTCCCCGTACCTGGTTCAACTAAGTCGATCAAGAGTCCCATTATCCAGATTCAATTAACCCGATGTTTGAATCCGGGATTTTCCTGTTCCTCGAAGGTGGATTCAGTCTCGTTCATTTGAACCAGACTTGAGACTCAGGATAATTGCGCGCGCCCGCCTCAGCTGAAAAGACAGCAAGTGTCGATAGCAGAAATCCTGATTTTCTAACGGCATTGATTGATTGATTTAAAACTTTATTAACAGGGGAGCTCCAGTAGCTCACCACGTACCGCGAGTGCTATTTCAGCGCCGTGGACAACCGTGCTCGTCACGGATCTGGGGCTGAGCGCGTTCGAATCCCGGACGGCAGCCGTGCCTTTCCCAGAGTGTCTTCCCCCCCATCTGAACCCTTTCAGCCTGCTTCTGTCGGTCGAACTTGACCAAGTATGAATGTGATGAAAAAGCGATAAACGCTAAAAAGAACCAGCTGACTGGTCAAAGTTTAAAAAAAAAAAAAACTTTATTAACAGATTGCAGAATGGGTACAATGCAGTACGGCTCAATAGCCTCGCCGACAAGTTAAATGCATAATCTATAGGCTAATTTTAAATCCCTCATTACCCCAATCAATCAGATTATATTTCTTTAAACGTACCTGCTGGCAGTATAGGCTTATGGAATGAATAATCAAATGAGATCTTGCTAGCGAAAATAATTAGTTCAGCTCTTTCAGAATAACGATAAAAACAAGCCCAAATAGTATATCTAATTCATACGAATTATATCATGAGGATATCTGTATGTGCTTAGGTATTATGTACTATATAAACACATGGTTTCCAAAGAGAGGCTTGGAGGGAGGCTTGCAGTTACACTATTAATCAGGTTTTAATCTGTTTCGGACCTAATCCATACATGCATTGAATTGATTACCATTTGGTTTATTTATACCAGTGACACCTCATGTTCATCATCAGATAACAGTGCTTGAAAAGAAAAATGCATTTTCTCAAATTCATTCATCAAAAACGTCAAAGGCTCATTCAATTTATCAAGTCACGTCACGTCATCAAATCCATCAAACAGCGCATCTCCTCATATATTTTAATCCCAGTTACAATATCACAATAACGTGTGACACTGTCACAGTGATACAATTAAATACTCCACAGATTCAGATTCCTCATAATTCATATCCACAATCCGCGCATAGACGCTTCAGCTTGAATGAAACGCATCCGGGTGCTCCGTTAAGCAAATACACAGCGAAGAATATTAAACTAATCAGAGCCAAACACCCGATAGGTTTCATTCATTAAAAATATCCCAGCGGGATTCACATTTGCAATGATCCGTTTAGTCCGTTATTAAAATAACTGTGTCGCGACTCGCGAGCGCCGTATCCGTATAAATATGACGTGCATTATATAGGACAAAGTAAATTCATAGGCTGAATATGATTTATTATCAGCGTTACTGCAGACCTATTATTTTACATTTCAAACGAAGCACAAAAACATAATTCAGAATGGCATAATGGGATCTAGACTGTGAGAAATATTTCAGGAAGGGAGCTGGGATTTCTTTGCGAGGGCGTGGCCATAGTTCATCCAGCTAACTGAACTTAACACTGCCCTCGACCAGGTTCAAACTTTTTGATCTGTTGTCATAGTGATTTAGACAATCGAGCGTCGGGGAATGGAAAGGTCTGGCTTAAGTCAAGCTATGCTGAAAATTATCCAGCTAACTCAGTTAGCCAGGTACGGGGAACGGCGCCCAGGTGTTGTTGATTATTAATTAGTGTGGGTATTTAGGTGTCTTGTCTGTCTTCCCTTCCTGGTGGCGACATTCCTCCAGTATCCTGTGTGTTCCCTGTGTCGTGCTTTTGTCCTATCATGTGAGTTTGTCCAGTCAGCGAGCTCATTCTTCTGTTTGTTTTGTGATCAGTCCGTGTTTGTTAGAGCCAGCCCGGCTGTGCCTCCTTTGTTTTGTAGTTTTGATTGTAGTAAATATCCCTTCTTTAAGCTTCACCCCTCGTCTCTACCTCGTTTATTCTCCCTTGTCTGCTAAACTGTGTTCTCTACTTCAATAGTACACCTAGCGTTACAGTATTCTGTATATTCTAATCTAAGACACACAAGTTATAAAAAAAACCATTGCATTATAATGTATTCTGTATAATCTAATCTAAGCCACAAATTATAAAAACCATTGCATTATAAAGTATTCTGTATATAAAGCAGTGATGCCAGTAACGCGTTACTAAGTAACGCGTTATTGTAATCTGATTACTTTTCCCCGAAAATAGTAATCTAACGCGTTAATCTTTAAAAGCCAGTAATCTAATTGCAGTTACTTGTCCAAGTGGCTGTGCGTTACTATTTCGTTACTATCTCATCATAAATTCATAATGCAGGCGGAATGCAGTATTTTATTTCGTTTTCGACAGTCAAAAATACATTTTGAGCTGTTTTTCTTATTTGGGAGTGACGTCGTGTGGCAGTGAAAGGGTTAAATAGACAATGTGTCCCGCGGCGTGACTGGACCCTCTGTCTGTGAGTGACTCTGCTTTGGTCCAATCACATTCCCCATCCACAGTCTGCGAATCAGAGGCAGAGTAGGGCGGGTCTTCACAGCACGTCATGTGACATATGCGCCAATCGTGTGACAGCAGGGCTCCGTCGTTACAGCCTCGTCTGCAGTGCACGGAGAATTCCACCCCAAAACGCTCGTCTAAACGTAGCCTCAGTCACTACTTCACGTTTGTGTCAGCTAAGCCGGGTGAAAAAAACATTCATATGCGGAGGAAACAAAATACTGTCTACCGCTAAAAACAGCACATCCAATTGCATTGAAAGCATCTTGAATCACAACACTAGCCGACGCTTCGACTAGGTACAGGAGGACTCGGAGGCCAGCCAAACAGCAAAAGAGAGAGATTGTTTCTTTCCCTTTTTATTTGATGGTGGCAGAGCAAAAGCTCTTATTTGCCAGATTTACAGTTAATTTACATGTTAAAGAGAGACTGATTGTATGTTTATAGAGAGACATTTATAAAAACAATTTAATAGTTACAGTTGATATAATTGAATAGTTCAGCCTGCATTTGTTAGATGTGATACACTGATTTTGTAAAACCACTGGCTGGCTGCTCTAATGCTGTGAGCATCATAGACTGTTGCTTTACCATACTTGATGGTACAGAAGCTGAAGCACTAGTTTAACAATTTACGTTATGTGCAGAGAAACAAGTTAAAAACAATTTATGCACTTTCAATAAAGCGTTTAAAAAAAACTGTTGGGGGAACGACGACGACTTCGTAACCTAGTTACTTTCAAAGTAACTAAGTTACTCTGATAATCAAGTAATCAGTAAAGTAACTTAGATTACTTTTTAAAGGAGTAATCAGTAATCAGTAATCAGATTACTTTTACAAGTAATCTGTGGCATCACTGATATAAAGTATTCTGAAATTGTTGCATTGCATTATAATGTATTCTGTATATTCTAATCTAAGACACAAGTTATAAAAACCATTGCATTATAAAGTATTCTGTATATAATAAACACACTTGAAACTTGATGAAGTGAAAACATTTCTTTTTACTTCACAGATAAATCACCAGTACGTTAGTTTTGACCTGGCAAAATGGCCGACCACCATTGAGTTTGTGCATGTGCAAGTGTAAGTAATAATATGCTTGAATGTAACTGCACTTTACTGTTCCACAAGAGGGTGCTATAGGCGTAAGGAGACACAGCTATAGCAGCTGACGTCAGGTAGCAGGTATAAGGGAATGTTCCCTCCCCCTCTGTCTCTCTCACTCTAGCTCTCACGGAGAGCAGGTCTCGTGGTGGAAATGTACATATGACTAGAGCCTTGTCTTCCTCCATACTCAGGGGTGCAGTGCTGGGCATACGCGGTCAAACGACGTTTGGGCTTCGTCACTGAGGCCGAAGTGCGCGCATCCTATTATTATGCAAAGTCTAGGTGGTAAGTGCCGGCGCGACGACACAAAAATTACTCGTCGCCGGCACTTATCACCTAGACTTTGCATAATAATAGGATACCGACAACCAAATACAAACCCTGTAGGTGGGGGGTTGCTTGATCTCTCGACTGGAAGGATGAGACAAGGTGTATCATTCATCTGTTCTGTGCGCAACCGAGGGAACATGTATGCGCGTGCACGCGCGCGCGTGCGCGGGAGTGCGCAGGCGTTTGGCCTTCGCCCATATTACGACTGCACCCCTGTCCATACTCTCTGCCTCAATATAAGCCTCTTGCCTGGCTTAGCAGCGTCATCTCGACTTCCCTGTTGTTATGTCAGCTGTCATCCTCCGTTCTGGGTTGATACAAATGAAATATATTATATATAGATCCAGTAATGAATCAACTAAATACAGCAATGTGGCTATTTCAAAACATTGCATTCGGTAAATAAATAAATACGCCCGCACCGCGTGCAATGGCGCTTCATATTAGCCGCACAGTATGACCAGCGTTAGATTCCACGTAAAATAAAATGAAATTGATTATATATAGAATATGAGCCAGTAACTAAATACAGCAACGTGGCTATTTGAAAACATTGCATTTGTGAAATAAATACCTCACAGCTTCACGTTAGCTAACTTAGCCCGCAGCTAAGCAGCTGCTTAGCATGAGCATGTAGCAGCAGAGTGAGGAGCCGTCACAAAAAGCACGCTTCCTGGGGGGTTTTCAGACTTGCATCGGTACTTTTGAAACAAGCTTTTTGAGTGGAAAATATGACCAGAATCTCTGGAAAAACATCTCACAAACACTATAGATGGTCATAAACGTTAACGAATGCTATAATAAGGCCAACAAATGAGTATAAACAGTACTTACACGGTTGTTTCGAAATGTACAAGCAAGCTCTGAATCCCCGGAGAAAATAAATTTCATGACCGAACGCTCTGGAAAAATCTAACAAAAAACACAACCGGCGCTTCGGGAGCTATATATATAGTCCCTGTAAGACTTGCGGACTGATACTTGCGGTGATGGTCGTGATGGGTCTTAGTGACAAGCCATCCAAAAATTGTGTCCTTCCGCCCAAAACAGCCCAAACGGGACAGATCAGCATGACAACAGCGCCCACATCACGGCGCCGTGATGGGCGACCTGGACATATTGGGCGACATATTGTTTTTATCATAGGGCTGATGTAGTGTTACAAAAATGCACAAGAGGTACTTTAAAAACAATGATTTGTTTCTCTGCATAATTTGACTTATTTATACTGAGGAGGTGAATAGGTTTGGCGCTGGTCGTTAGCATACAGTATTTGTGTGTGTGTGTGTGTGTGTGTGTGTGTGTGTGTGTGTGTGTGTGTGTGTGTGTGTGTGTGTGTGTGTGTGTGTGTGTGTGTGTGTGTGTGTGTGTGTGTGTGTGTGTGTGTGTGCGCAGTCATAACCATCTCTATTCGACTGAACTATAATTAAAAGGTTATGTTTTGTCGACAGACTGTACAAAGTTAAAGAGAATGGGAAGGGGGGGGGGTTGAGAGAGAGATTAAGAAGGTGGAACGAGGACAGACAAGCACAGAGAGAGTCTATGTGGACAGAGCTTTGTACTCAGCTGTTGAGTGGGGCTCTCAGGTTGCCATTTTGTCTGTCCCCTGTTGTTCCAGAGAGAGAGAGAGCGTGAGAGAGTGAGGGGAGCGAGGGAGAGAAGAGAGCAGCCCTACAGCAGATGGCAGAGTAATTCTCTGCAGTGCTGAGAAATAGACCATTAGCCTTAACCCAGAAAGTACACCCTGCATCCTCTTTATTGCTCAGACTTCAGTAAACCTGACCACACAGCCTTGAGTTAAACCTGACCACACAGCCTTGAGTTAAACCTGACCACACAGCCTTGACTAAACCTGACCACACAGCCTTGAGTAAACCTGACCACACAGCCTTGAGTAAACCTGACCACACAGCCTTGAGTTAAACCTGACCACACAGCCTTGAGTAAACCTGACCACACAGCCTTGAGTTAAACCTGACCACACAGCCTTGAGTTAAACCTGACCACACAGCCTTGACTAAACCTGACCACACAGCCTTGACTAAACCTGACCACACAGCCTTGACTAAACCTGACCACACAGCCTTGACTAAACCTGACCACACAGCCTTGAGTAAACCTGACCACACAGCCTTGAGTTAAACCTGACCACACAGCCTTGAGTTAAACCTGACCACACAGCCGAGTTAAACCTGACCACACAGCCTTGACTAAACCTGACCACACAGCCTTGACTAAACCTGACCACACAGCCTTGACTAAACCTGACCACACAGCCTTGACTAAACCTGACCACACAGCCTTGAGTAAACCTGACCACACAGCCTTGAGTTAAACCTGACAACACAGCCTTGACTAAACCTGACCACACAGCCTTGACTAAACCTGACCACACAGCCTTGAGTTAAACTTGACCACAGCCTTGAGTTAAACCTGACCACACAGCCTTGAGTTAAACCTGACAACACAGCCTTACGTTTATTTTTTGTTTTTGGTGGGTAGTTCATTCCACCATTGTGGGGCAAGAACTGAGAATAGGCGACATCTCTTTGATGACCCTCCCGGGGCTTGGATAGGAGTAGGTCTGAGGCGGCCAGAAGATGCAGAGCGTAGGGGCCTTGAGGGTGTGTAGTTAGAGACCATTGACCGGAGGTAGGCGGGAGCGGTTCCCTTTGCCGCACGGTATGCTAGGTCGAGGGCCTTGAAGCGGATACGTGCAGCAATGGGGAGCCAGTGCAGGTCCCTAAGAAGTGGGGTGACATGGGCCGACTTCGGTAGGATGGAGATCTGGCGGGCCGCTCTTTTGCATATCAACTCACTAACCACTAATTATTCATAATAACTTTTTTACTGATGTCGGTTAACATGATGAGATGAGGAAATAATTGTATTATAATTGGTATGCTCCTTTAAAATCATCAAGTGAAAAGTTAGCATACCATTGCGCAAATAATTTTAGGCTTCCCGAAAACTGTACAAAGTGTTATGTCTTTGTTGCTGTTCGCTGCTCTGAGAGCCCGCTGCCATGCACACGTGTTCTCCCAATAGATATCATTTTGCAAAGTCGTGCCCTTTCAGTAAACACTTTTTAAACCATTAATATGAAATACGATCTTCATGACTCTGTAACCATTCACACCAATTGGAACTTTAATAATATACCTAGCGATCTATAAATTCCAACCACTTCACTGTGTCACATGTCAGGTCATAAACCGACGCTAAAGTAACCCTATCAATAGCATGTCTCTCTAACCTTGACAACGTTTGGATATTTACCCCAGGGATTCTGCTGTCCCCGTTCTAGACAGCTGGGTACTCATGCTTGTAGTAAATCCTGACTACGAGGTCTGTGTCCATTACGAAACCAATCAAATTCAATTCTTTGTACTTCCTTACCCTCAATAATAGTCAATAACCTCTCCATCACATTCCAATAAACACTCGGCCATGCCCCAGGGACATTTACGAGCCTTGGCTGTAATAACAAAATGTAAATTCCCCTCTTGCGCTGTCACTCCCTCCAATAAAATTGGCCCATCGTTGCTTTTGTTGCCTAATCAGCTGTGTAGAACGAGTCGTGTACACGTATGGATATGTAATCATAATTCACACTTCCTTCCAAAATACATTTGTTATATGAAGCTCCCTTTTAAATCTGTGATTCTACTAGTTTCTATTTGTGGGTATTACCATTAGATGGGACGAGGGACTTTGGATAATTTTAATACCACTCCGCTCAATGGATGTGTTGAGAGTGAATTAACACGGCAAGCAAAAGACACAGCATTACAGGACTTGACAAAGATTAGCTTGTGTTATACTGAAAGCAGACAAAACGAGGAGGTGTTTCAGCCTAAATTAAACCACCACAGATAGAATATGTACCGACGTTACCTCGGGTGTTCATGGCAAGGACCTCTAACCGATAGGAACAAATTAATTGAACACAGTAAACACTGCAGGGAAACCTGCCCATTGCAGCCAACATTGCGTGTGTTTTCATAAATGTAGCACGACCCATGCACCAAAATGTTTGTACTGTTTGTGACGGTCGATTACCAACTGCATGCTCTTTTGCATGGAAAGAGTTTCACATGCATGCCATGTTTGCTCCTTCCTTTGTTTTTCTGAAGGAGAGCGGGCAGCCTACTAGCCTCAGGAGACTTTACTTTGTTGAGATAGTAAGGCTTAGAGACGAAGAGCCACAGGAAATAATGTTCTAACTGGATTTGATCACTGGCAAATACCCAGCCTTTCCCGCAGATGAAATATCTAGTGTGGATTTCTTTCCAATTCTGGATAAAGCCCCTGATTTAAAAATGTTTTCTCTCAGACAAAATGAAATATGACTGTGGAGAGTTAATCATTTCTGAAGGTAAGGTATTATTGATGAATGATACCACAAAGGACAGTTTCATAAAACTGAATAGAACATTGTTAAAGGCCAGCAGAGCAACTTGAATAGAACATTGGAAATGGCGATCTTCACAACAGGGATAAAAACAACACATTCTAAACTGCTTTGCACACATTCATTTAGTTTGACAGTTTGAGAGTTGAATGAATGAATGAATGAAAACTTTATTTAACAGATTGCAGAATGGGTACAATACAGTACGGCTCAATACACACAATTGTTAAGGGGATGCAGACCTGAGAAAGACGTTTGTCTTGTTTCCATCAGGGTCCCCCATTTTCAATTCATATAGAATCATTAATGAGTTTGAATATGGCCACCAGTGAGGTCACAAGAGGACACTGAATCCTTGTGTTGTGTTAATTACAGGTCAATAAAATTATGTAGATAAAGAAAATAGCAATCCCTGTTGCAATCCGTATCTATTTTTTCATCTATCATTGTGTGTGTCTCTACAGCATAACAGTTTAGAGCCTTGGGATAGTGTGAGATGATGTGCAAAATAAATCAGCGTTGTTTTTTTGTGAAGTGCCCCTTTAAGCTCAACTCCATCCATCAACCCATTCCCAGTAAACAAATGTAATGTACAGTATGTACAGTAATAGCAATATGCCAATGGAAAAACGTAAAAAAAAAAATATATATATATAATATCCTATCATGAAATGGGCCTATAAGAAAGTTTGTCCCTGAATGATATGTCACCCAAAAATGGCAGAACACAATTCCCTAAATGTTATATGGCTACGTGTCTGCCTTGAGATTGAAATATATTGTGTTCTTGTTCAACAACCGTTTGAATGTGAATATGAATGTCTGTGTCCATATTATTTTCTCCCAACAATTAATGAAAACAAAGGTCATAACCCGGTGAAGCGCTGTCAGATACAAGTGAGTGAGATGAAAACAAGCGCCAGGCCTTCCTGTGTGGCAGGACCATTAACATACAAAATAACAACCTGTAAAATGTAAGATGAGGAGCACCGAGTGGAATATTCCTTCATGTTTAAATCAGCATTTAGCATAAACAGGTGACATCACCGAGTGGGGGGGGGGGGGGGGGGGGGGGGCAGAGCCGGCAGTCAATTGGATGGGACTGGTGAGTAAGAGAGGTACAAAGCTGGCCTGACAGTAGCAGCTGTACAATGTAACCCCAATCATGTCTTTGGGACTGAAACACTGGCTTGCATTCGGTTTCTGCTCCTCTGTTACCCACATGCACCCACACAAAAGCATGCACGCGCGCGCACACACACACACAGGCACAATGGATTATGCACAAACGTACACACACACACATACAGGGAGAGAGAGAGAGGCACACGTAATCATGGACACACACAAAGGTACACACAGATTCACACACACGCACACACACACACACACACACACACACCCACACACACACACACACACACACACACCCACACACACACACACACACTGACACACACTCAAGAGTGTCACGTAATCGAATGAATTCAGGATGAGTAGCCCAGAACAGCCTGCGCTGAAATTACCTTTGTTGTATTGTCAGTGTTTATGTGTGTTTCCTGCCCTCGTTTGGATGCAGAAAGAGTGGACAGACATCAGAATCAATTGTGGAGGCTGCACTGATTTAACATCCCCAGGTAATACCGCCAGCCTATATAGAGCATGGAGACCTCTGGAGAGAAAAAAAGAACATTGCTTTAATATACCTGTGTTTGTGTGTGTGTGTGTGTCACGTGTGTGAGTGCCACACACGGGTGCATTTGTATGTGTATTTGTGTGCGCGTCCATGTGGGCAAGTATGCATCCTCGAGCGTGTACACTCAAGTGTCTGTGCGTGCATGCTTGTGTTTCCTGTGTCTCCATCATTGGGCCTCCGTGTTCCTCCTGTTCGTCGCAGGATAGAACTGAAAGCATAATGTAGTTATCATACAATATTCATATCAGCAGCGAGTTATGTAGTGGCATTTCATCTGAGTAGTCCCTGGGCTGAGATGCACCAAATAAATTCCATAAATCATTCCGGGTCGTCTGTGCTTCTGTGTGTGTCATCGTCCCCCCCCCCCCCCCCCCCTCTCTCTCACAGGCAGAATATTGAGGCCAACCCAAGAAGGGGCAGTTACTATCTGTACATTACAGCCAGTTGGTTCCCACAACTGCTATAACGTGCCATTAGAGGCAAATTTAGAAAACACACCCAGAAGACAACACTGCTTCTTCCTCATTTGAGATTCAACGGCGGTCGGAAAACTGAACTTTACGCATTGCTTCCACTTGTGGGAAGAGTGATGGGGATCGTTATAGAATAAACTGTGAGCCATTAGGTGGCGGTATATACGAGAGTCACCCAGCAGTCAAGCGTCCCTACAGGTTGTAGAAGAAGAGCGTCTGACTCAAATGGCGTTGTGCAGTGAGGGACAAGAAGAAGCTTGAGAATATTGTAAAGGGAACTCGTCTACCTTGCTGTTTCATGTTGAGCTTTCTTAGCACCCCTGATTGCAGTTATTCTTGGAATAGAGGGGTCGCCTTGACCAGCACTTCAGGTGCAAATAGCATTCTGATTGGACCCCCCCCACGCGCCTCCCGCCCCCCCCCCCCCTTCCCCAACCCTTCATATCCTCCCTCCCACACACACACACACACACACACACACACACATTGTTCAGCCTATTTGTTCAGTATTTGTTTTTTTGGCTGTCTTAAATACTTTGAAGCTTTGTTCGATGGGCATGGGATTCGAATGAGAAAATAAAATTTGAATATTTTTTTTTTTACCTGCAAAATCAACTCTGCCTCTCTTTGTTAACTACAACAAGTGTGTTATTTAAGATGAGGTCGGACTCGGCACTGACAGATTTGTGTTCATTGTGCTGCTTTTATAAAGCCTCAAATGACGGCTTACAATATTTTATGAAAGCAAAGTGTTTCGTTTGTCTAAGATTTTAAAAGGTTTCAACTTTACAGCACTGACAATTCTCTATAGTATTTTATACAATGGCATGCAAATTTCTTGATTCTGATTGGCTGAAACAGTGAATTTGCCAGTTGTTATTTCGTATAACACACTCCACGTGACCCCAGAACTCGCCCACAACCAAATAACTTTTTTTTCGAATGAATCCGCCGTAAAAAAAAAAATCCGAATGAAACCAAGATGGCAGACAATAATCTTTATGAATGGATGTATTGTTTTCGTCATAACGACTCATTCAAAAAAGATAGTCACCTGGAATATGTTAGTTGTTTACACAATGTTGGATTATGTAATTGGTTTGTCATGACCCATTGTAAAACTAAATATAAATCGCGGGGGGGTTCTGCAAAACATTAATATCTTTGGAACCGTGTGTGTTAAATTTTATCTGAATCGGGAGATGATCTTCTCTCGTCACAATTGAAATTGTATTTCTCCGTCGCGCAAAAGCTGGCTGACAGTCTCATTGAATAATATAAGTGTAAACTTATACAGCAGGAGAAGCCGGAGAAGGAAAAAAGAAGAGAGCCACTGGCTGTCTCCACATGTGTTGGAGGAAGCATGTGGTGGACTTCAGGGTTCCCTTGTACCGACCAGTAGGAGGAACATGCGCACAACAACCAGGTAAGGGAGGGGGGGAATTGGCATAACGACTAAATTGGGATGGGGAGAAAAATATAAAATCAGGCAGAGAAAAAGAGGATTAAAAAAAAATCTGTAAACTTGTGCATAACGGAGTGTGGCTCTATAGCAGAGTCAATTTATATGAAGTTTGTTGTTAGATGGCATGCTTTGTAGCAACCTCCCTCTGCTTCAAAAGGACACTGTCGCACGAAGCGATTTCACTGGATGTCCCAGACACAATGGAAGTATGGATATAACAAATAATTTAAAAAAGATACAGTCAACTGGAATATGTTAGTTGTTTACACAATGTTGGATTATGTAATTGGTTTGTCATGACCCATTGTCAACACAATAATGCATTGCAGGATTTATATGAAGTTTGTTGTTAGCTTTGTAGCAACCTCCCTCTGCTTCTATAGACACGGAGGCAACATTATAATTTTTTTGGACCTACAGTACGTTTTGTGAATAAATCTCCATTATGCTTCAATTACTGTGTGTTTATTCTATAGCAATAAGGTTGGATGAATTCTGCCGTTGTATAAAAGTATTACATCACTTGAAGTCGTGTGTTTTAGGAATTAGATCATGCCTAGGGGGGTCTAACGACCCTCCGATGCACGTCGGGCCTAACAACTACCCCTAGGCATGATTTAATTCCTATAACACACTCTGTCGCGTGATGTAATGCTTAATTTTATAGTGTCCCGACCCATATAAAAACATGTCTTAATAAAACATTTAGTCGAATTCTGCCTTTGTCTCTATTAACTACATATAAATATTTATATAATTGTTTGCTTTATAGACAAAGGTTGCAACATAATTATGTAATGTAATGTTATTGGCTGTGTAACTCATTATTAATTTAATTAATTAATCCAATCCACTTTATTTACATTTAAAAACAACAAAGTTGAACACATTTAAAAAAAAATTTAAAGCTTCGAATTAAAATCGAATCTCGGCCCCAAAGCTTCAAATGCTAAAAATTATTCGAAGGTCAGCCCTAGTTTTTATATTGTGAAATTGTGTGTATTTGGGACAAGGTATTTCACTCACAATAAGCAAGATGTACTATGTGTGTCCCAGCTCACACAGTTATTGTGGCGCCACCATTCTTTTGTCTGTATTTTACTGTTAGTATTTTACCTTTAGTGTCGATCCTCTTGTCTATTGTATAGTGTAAACTGCAGACCTTATTTGATCTTTATCACTTTACTATTGTATAGCTGCTCTCACATTTATCCAGTCGTACCTGTAGGCTGTAGCCCATGTGAGGTCCCAGATTCCTTTGGGTTATTGGTTTGAGGATTTGTATTTCCCACCCGGTCACACACCCTCCTCCCCCTTGCATGGTGCTCCTGGTATACACAGAAGAAGGCGAGAGACCTCCATGTCTGATGAACGGCTGTTATATGTCCTGGCTGTAAGGTTCTACCGGGGGAGAACCTTCGGGGGGGGGAAGGAAAGGTCAGGTTGATGTTATAAAAAACACTGACCCGCTGTGCAGCCTGTGCTCACACATGAAGTAGAGGTTACAGTTACTGTAGGTGATGAAGCGATGACCTCGGGGTCACACACTCACCGCTGACTCAAACTGCTCTCTCATTATGAGTGTGAATAGAAGCGCTCTATAGTTCTATGTATCACTCTATTCAGGCCTGATTGTCTCTGTCTGTTTGTGTACCTGCCAACCAAGGTCCCATCTTATAACGTGTGTGTGTGTGTGTGTGTGTGTGTGTGTGTGTGTGTGTGTGTGTGTGCGTGTGCGTGCGTGCGTGCGTGCGTGCGTGCGTGTGTGTAGTCAATTATTGAATATTTTCATTGTTATCTAGCTAACTTGCTAATCCTGCTTTGTGAAATACTTCCCAAACAATTTCCCCATAATCAGCAATGGATAGGAGCCTTGGCCACAGAAACTGAGAATATTGCTTTTTTCTGTCATTATCCTCTCTTAATTTCTGGCCTGTACCGGAACAGCAATGCAATTGCCCTTTATGTGATATTAAAGTGATGTCTTCTCATCTTTTTCTTAAAACATAACTCCCTATAGGTGTCTACAATCACATCCGGTTATGTCAAGTATTGTACTGATTAGTTTTACAACCTCACTCATCAATGGATTATAAATTAATATTCTGTGCAACTGCTCCAAACATACTATGTACAGTGTAGAAATAGATGCCTCAGCAGTTCTTTCTTTGTTTTGGTTCAGTGTGTTGGTCAGAATGCTTAAATGTAGGAACCTATCTTATCGCCAAGGGACAATTACTTGTAGGAAGACATTAAGCAACACACATAAGAAACATCAACTAGGCTATGCCCTTGAACAGTAAATGCACTTGTTTTCTGCACACACTGTATTATAGAGCTGCTTGCAAACAGGACAATAGGCAGTGAAGTATAAAAGAAGGTAACAATTGACCTACTGTATCTCAAACCCTGCTCTCTTTTCTTGATCTGTCGTATATTTCTAATCAATATCTAAGGTTATTTACAGTACAATGAGGTTGCTTATCTGGAAAGGAAGAAGGATCATAATTGATAGAATGGTCTCCTCATCTGACTTCAAATATAGCCATTAGGGAAATAAGCTTGTGCAGCCAGACAACAGCGCTATAGTTTAAAACTCATGCTTTATTTTGCCTCGGGGCTCAGAGTGAATTCAGAAGGTTGTTTTTTACATACAAGGATCATTTCATAGTACATCAAACATGTTTGTACATAGGCTTAATAAGGTTTGCACATCAAACCCAGTATGTACATAAAACAGTAATCATGGTTATCAAATGAAATAGAGAATCTTACTGAGCATTACACATGAGTAAACCTGGTTTCAGATGGATATCTGTACATGTTTACTCTAAACCAGGGGTCTCAAACTCACGGCCCGCGGGCCAATTGCGGCCCGCGGGATGATATTTTGCGGCCCCCTACTTCACGTCATAGTTTAGTGTTAGTGCGGCCCGCACGCAACTTGTTGCCGAGTCGTTGCACGAGTTAGAAGTTTTATTTATTTGATCACTTGTAGGCTACCATAGCGCAGGCTCATGACAGCAACGTTAAGTTAGTAACTTGGTTGAAACGTGATTCCGGAGTGATATCAAGTAAAGTGGCAGGCAAATGCATCCTCGCTATCTCCTCTGACTGCGAGCAGTGCTGCACTGCCACTGTCTGTCTGTGTCTGTGTACGGGTCTGGTCCAAACACATTCAGCGTCCCGTCAGAGTTTCTCCCCCCCACCCACAGTCTGCGAGTCAGAGGCAGAGTAGGGGAGTAGGGCGGGTCTTCACGGACTGTTTGTCGTCTCTTTCAGTCCGAGTCAGAGCAGAGAGTTGACAGCGCATCTACAGTAGCCTCGCTCCCAGTTTTTGTTAAACGGAGTGCGTTGCGGTGGCGATTAAATGGAACTCAGTTGACTCAGATCATCTTTAGCCTCGTAGTCGTAGGCATATTTATTTCTCAGGCGGGGCGAGATGCAGTCGTGGTGCCGCTATATATATAAACAACAATCAATAACAAATAATAGACCGGAACAGGAATGCGAAGGAGACGTCAGTGACGTCACATACTGGACATACTACATCGCCCTCTGTAGAACACAAATGAGTAAGGGCGCACTGCCACGCACATAATAAAAATACATTTAACAGTTTTATTTCCGTGAGATAAATGTAGCTAGTTTCGCCAGCAGGCAGGCAGCAGAAAAATATGGGATCTTCAAAGATGGCCAGTAAAAGAAAAGTCGACTGCAATTCAAAGGTGAATGGACTGAAAAATATGCATTCATCCTGAGTCCAGCACCAAACCAATGTGACTAATATGCCAAGAAACGGTAGCTCTTGTGAAGAGTGGCAATTTGAAACGCCACTACGAAACAAAACACAGTGCTAAGAACCACACAAATAAATGGAATGAAATCATCATATCAAGCGGTAAGCAGAATTATTATTAAATCTATGTCACAATGAGAAAAAGCAACCAAGTCCTCACTCAGAGTCATGGGTGTTGGCTAAACACAAGAAGCCATTCTCTCTCTCTGATGCATACATAATAAAATAATGTATGACTGAAGTGATGGAGACCATGTTTGAAGGCAAACAAAAGCAAATCCCCCTCAGATCGCACAGCAACCAGAATAACTGAAGTACTGGCTGGTGATTTGATTAAACAGCTTTGTGATAGAATAAAAATAAATGCACAGTGCATTTCCATAGCTGCATGTGGATGAGTCCACTGACACCACTGAGAAGCCTATGTTCTGAAGAACTGTTCATGTTCTGAATAACCGTTCATGTTCTGAAATGTTATTGCTAAGTAAATATTGAGAAGATTGGATCAGTTGTACTTTTTTTTTAATACTTGAAACTCTTTTTTTTTGGAATATTTGATGCGGCCCAGCCTCACCCAGACTCTACCTCCAGCGGCCCCCAGGTAAATTGAGTTTGAGACCCCTGCTCTAAACTAAACAACAATGGTGTTTCCCATGTATTTACTCACATGCAATCAGCAGTCTGTGGGTGGGCGGTCGTGAGAGACACAGACTCTAGGGGGTCTGGCCTGTCTCTCTAACACTGTGTTCTCTATTTTATACCCTGATATCCACCAATAATAGCAATCTAGTAGTACGTTTTGGTCCAATCAGGTTTGTCTTCCGGGGGCGGTCCGCCCCCCTCCCTGTCCCTCCTCAGGGTCTTCTTCCAGTATATCAACAGCGGGGGTCTTCATGTGACCCCCCTCCTTTGGCTCTAGCATTCTTCCACAGAGGCATCTCCTATTCAAACATTTTACCAAGTATCTCTAGTGTATTATGAATTACACTCTTCCAGTATTATCACAGTTTTACTCTTTTGCTTACATTTTGATACTAAACAGTTGATTAATAGATAACTTGATACGTATTTTACCAGACTAAGCTTTGGTAATTAAGCCTTATTTTCTATATACATGGTTTACACCAGGAGTGAAATGACACTATTATCTTCATAATTAGTTTGACATTTCTAAATGGCATTCAAATACCTTTTATCTAATATGGTTTTATTAATATGATCTTGTTTATGACCATTTCCATGAACCTTTAGCAAAAGCAAGTTAGGTCTGTGTTTCTCTGCCTGTAATCTGTTAGGCTATCTGCTGCTGAACTCTGCTCCCAGCTGAGTGTGACTACATTTACATACAGTACTCAGTCACACGAGTGGGGGTTTGAAATGACTGTTTTCTGTAACACCAGTATCACCTCCTTACTTAGCACTGTAAATCCACTCTGCTGTTAAAAGGTACACCTGGCTTTTGCATTATGGTTTTCTCTAATTATTCACACATATTAGTTATGAAATACACAGTCAAGGATACCACAGATCCTTCCTAAGCAACAGTTGTAATAGGATGATCAAGAAAAGAGGGAGGGGCTTGAGATAGGTAAATTACCATAATGCAGTCCAATCTTGCTTAAAATATGTAAATAAAGCACTAATCGACCACAGGAAAAAGGTACATATTGTACGTTATTTTATAGCCATGAGTAATATATTGATGTATTTAAAAAAATGTATAATGTGTACGTATTACTAATAGGTACATATATGACATATTCAAAAGTTTTTAACTTTTAACGTTTTTCAGAAAACGGTTGAGCTCCCCAGCTGGGGAGTGAACCCAGGGCACTCACTTGGGAGGCAAGTGCCTTTACCTCCAGACAACCAAGACACACTTTTCCAATAGCCTCGCCCAAGCCCTAACCCTAACCTTAGCCACACTGTTACCTTAAAAACTAACCATAACCATCTAACCTTAACCTTAACTCTTAACTTTATATCTTAACCATAACCGTTCAACTTTAGAACAAACCATCATCATAGTATTGCTGTGTTTGTATCAGGGTGAGCGGGTGGCTTAGTCTAGTGGTTAGAGCACTCGCCTGTGTAGTCCTTAATTTTATGTTTTCTAATGAGACCGTGTTGCATAAAGGCATAAGTACATTTGGGCCAAATTTTGTTTGGACAGGAGGAGAGTTTTAGGGTCCAGTATGCTGTGTATGCATAAAGTTGTCTCACACATGAAACAAAAAGGCAAATTTTGCTTGACCAATGAAAATGCCAATTACCCTTTTGTTTGTGAGTGGCTTTGCTACACTATAAACTATCCCCAGAGCTGTGTGATATAAAGCAGCCACAAAAATAAATACCACTCTCTTCTTGAACCTTCAGTTCGCTGTATCCTTGAGGATGTGACCACATTGCGCCTTGTGTGAACGGCCATGAGAGACATGACATAACACATTGGAAATTATTTGAATACATTTTACCCAAGGCTGAACCGATTTTAAAGGTAGAATATGTAATGTTGTCAAACAGTTACCTCGAGGCGAAAGATGACAACATTGTTTACAATTGACAGTTTCTTGTTTTCGTCGAATGTGTAGATTGGATTTCAGTGGGTATAGGGCGGTGTAGTCTGACGTCACTTTAGTTTCCTGCGCGGTCCACCCGTATATGGATTTATCATTGGGAAAATGTATTATCGGCTATTGTAATAATTCTGCCTCATGAACATTGGCACGCTTTCCATTTTTGCACAAAATGAGTTTCTATCACTAACATTATTGTTTAAGCATTTTTGGTTGAAATAAAGTTAGTTATAAGGTTTTCAATTTGTTGTTAAAAAATAACTACACTTACCAGTAGAACACCTGTCGTTCAGTGCTGTCGCCTAATACAGTCAGGAGTCTACGCTGTGGTGACGTCAGTCAGCAGTGGCAAAGTGAAGTGTAGTTCCTCAGTGAACGAAAACGTAAACATTGTTATTTTGCTACTTTTACGATTAATTGCGAATTTTTTTATGTTGAGCTATAGATTGTCGATTAATGGTATACCATGCCAATGTTCATGCTTTATTTGTTTTAAACGAGATTATTTAGAAATGGGTCCATTGGAAATACATTGCCATTTCAAGGAGGGTGGACCACGCGGGAAACACCAATGACGTAACCACTACACCTCCCTATATAAGGGGTTGCTACTGCTGGCCACACCTCAGACTATACATTGATGAAATCAATGGTTTTCATTTCTGGTTATAACAACCTATATATATCAGTTTAACCGTGTTAAACTGTAAACGCTGAGACATACATTTCCTCTGTGTGTGTTATCCCATTGAAACGGGGAAACACATTTGTGTGTATATTAGGGCTGGGTGATTCTTGCTTCTTGAAGATTCAATCAAATCATTTAAAAAGTAAAGTAAAAAGTAAAAAATAAATAAAATAAAAAATATTTATAATTTCTTTTTTTTTGTATAAAAAAAAATCGTCATAACTTAGAAATTATATTCCATAGGTCTATGGAATATGGGATTTTTTTCGATTAATTTCCAATCCCTAGTGTATATACTGGATATATAATGCATTATTAGCAGGTGTTGTAGGTCTAAAGGGTTATAACATGTAGGTAAAGTACATATCTATAGAGATATTAGTTTAAACATTGTATTGTGTGTTGAACTTGGAAACGGTAAGACAGACAGTCTGGGCACAGGCTCTGTGAGAGCAATAACAGCACCGAGGTCATTGGCCGCATCAACAAAGATAGCTGGTCGGCTAGGGAGGGGAGAAGCCGTTGCCATGGCATCGTGTCACTTAGTAACGAGAGAAGGGGCGTGGCTACGGGGATGGCCACCGTTGCTAGGGGAAAGTCGTTATAGCTGTGAGTTTCTTCTGGTTTAAAGTAGACTAGGACACGAAGCTGACACGTAGGGACGTTGACAGAGAGACAGCAGAAATCCCTTTCACCTTCCGATAGCCGGAGGGTGGGGGAGGGGGAACGCCACAAGATCGCTAGCTTCGGCTAACAGGGAATGCTTTTGGCTAACCATTAGGCCGCAACCATCATCGAACTGATAGCAGGAGAGATCGGTAGAAATAATGAATTCAATGGACTTCTCAAAGACTTTCAGAACTGTTTCCATCTTGAGGATATGTTTATGGAATAAACATAACGTTTGAAGGAAAGGTATCACGTTTCCAGTGTGTCGTTTTCTTCTGAGTCGGATGCATTAACGGGGGAGATAGAGTGTGCCAGCCAGTACGAGGAGTAAGGTATAAACAACACAACGCAGACATCATGGGAACACAGAGAGATTACTGGCTGATGACACAAATGATCAGGCATCTGGATAAATTCAGTGCGAATTTCAAAGTTACTAAATGTGACAGATCGTAAGTGACTCCTCTGCGTTGTGTATTAAATGTCGATGCCTCGAGGGAGAGTCGAACACGGGTCTCCCATGCCGTGGGCGACAACATAGACCGCTGCACTAAGAGGTGAATTCACTCCTGGGTACCGTATCTATGTGTCTATTAACCCTGTTATGGGGAAGTGAGTTTAACTCGCAGCCCGCCTACTGCCACAGTCACTTCTCAACACACGTGTTTATCGTGACTGTGGATATTACTCACGGACCTCCGTTACATAAACTCCAACACAGTCAGGTAGAAGAAGGGATGGAACAAATTGGCATGAAGATATATTCATTTTAGCCCAATCTTAAAACATACTCACACTTAACCCATTCAGTGCCAATCACGAGATTAGTCGGGTTAACTCGCCAAGACCCGAGAAAACTCGGGTTTTAATCGTTATTTCTTTTATTAGCAATATCCATTAATTAGGTGCCGTTTTGCACTCGCGGCACTTTGGCCTCGTTTTTAAGGCAATTGTGGTAAATATTGAGTTGAATTTCATAAATAATAGGTGTGAATAATTAGGAAACCATAACATTATGCCTTGTATACTGTTTAAGCAGAAGTGGTTGCAGGGCTAAAGGAGGAATGAGATGCAGGGACAGTTGGATAGACAAAGGTCACACCTAATGTGACCAGATTAGTACTGTATGGTAATGGCCCAAAAGGTCAAAGAGTATTCACACCCCCCCCCCCCACCAGAGGACATCATGCCAGCCCCCACTCGTGAGACAAGACCCAACACAGCGACCACACGGACGGGGGCCACCGGCGGAACCCCTCTGTGCTCAGCGGGGGACCACACCGACGGGGGCCACCGACGGGCCCCCTCTGTCTCTGTCCCATCGCGTCGCCACGGCCCGGAGGTGGGGGCTGCCAGCCCCCACAGGAGATCGCCCACAGGAGACGCATGATTGGATCAACTGTGTTGGTGAACTGTATTCTATTATTGGCTAGAAATTGTAGTATATAGGAGGAGACAAATTGGTAATTCGAGAGCCCCAGACCAGACCGGCCCCAGGGGTCTGTGGGCTCCACCGCTCCTTCCACCAGAGAGACTGACTGATGCATTTTATGTGAGTAAATACATGGGAAAACACCATTTGTTGTTTAAAATTTAGTGTAAATCCTTAATGTCTGAAACCAGATTTACTCATGTATAATGTGTGCAGCATGGTCAATGTATGTTCAAATTATGTTAACGAGTGACTGTTTTATGTACATGTTGGGGTTTGAGATGCAAACCTGATTGTAATTTCTGTACACAGATAGCCCTGTTAATGTTTTCTGATAATCTTTTGTCCTATTCACCTTGGTCTCCTGGCTCTGATCAAATAAATGTTGAATTGGACTATAGTTCATGGTTTGTCTGGCCTACACGTTTATTCCTCATCTGCTTAAGTCAGATGAGGAGATCAACAATTCTATCACGTATGATCCCTTTCTCCTCCTTCCAGATAATCAATCTCATTTGTACTGTACTACAATAACCTCAAATTATTGTAGAGTTCTGTGGGAATTTACCACACAATCCAATGCTTTTATGCCAATGAACCAATACATTGCTTGAAAGCTAAGATTGTCACCGTTCGATTGATACCCTACTCAAGGTATTAGGTGCTCACATAAAATAAATAATTTTAATAATATATATTTTTATTTGATATTCTTTAAAAATTTTATATTTAAAAAATATATATATATATTATAAATAATGTGTAACTATGTGTAACCTTTCATTAGAGCCCAAGATTTTGACTGTATGTTGAAGCGTTCAAGAGTTAGGGTCTCCAAGTGGCAATTTTTATTTGTATTTTGCCTGGGAGGGGGGGGGGGGGGGAATGTATCTATGTTCCAGTTGTATGTACTGTAGAGCTTCAATACACTCTGTACCAATCACAAATACCACCAACCTGGTTGTGAGGCAATAAATTAATCTTGTATCGTGTATCTTGTATTTGGAGACTCCGAGCGGCCATTTTGGAAAAACGCATAGACATACCATTATAAAAAGTTTAGTAAAACACTCATTTTCTGTGGTATTTTTTTCAACTTTGGACCTGTACTAGATAAGGCTTTAGGCTATGGACCCATTGTGGTCTCCAATACCTATCAGCTGGAACCTGTAAGGGGCCTCTGTTTGCAAGATAATTCAAATGGAGGTAAAATAATTACGTAAAAACTTAACTTAACTTAACTTCAAAAATGTTAAAGCACTCAGTGATTCTTCCTGTTGTGGATGAGAAATCAGAATGTTTCCTTTCAAAAGAGACCAGAGTCATGCATATGCTATAAGTATAAAGTATAATACATTTCAGATTACTTTGGGTATGCAATTTTCAGGCGTTTTCTGAAAATGTTTCCCATCAATTAAGTAGTTAATTAACCAAGGACATACTCAATCGGCTACAATGAGCATGGGGCTACTCACATTAGAAACAAGTGACCCCTCTCTTCATCCACTTTGCTTTCCACTTATATATTAGTTATCTATCCATTCATTCAGCGATGTTCTTCACATAACATAATTCTGTCCATACCCAAATCTATGTACTATAAGAAAGCTCACCTCTCTCTTTATTGCTCTCATTCTTCTTGCTGAACTCTTAGTTCTGTCTCTTATTTGTATTTTTATTTATTTAGTAAAAAGGCTTCAAAAAATTTGTCTGAATAATCCCATAAGGGATCGGTCATGTTAGAGCATTCATTCAATTTGTACGGCCTTTTTATTTGTAAGGCCCGACAACACACGTTAATGTGCCGGACACGTCTTCTTTCAAGTCAAGAAGAAACATCACAATAAATCAAGAACAAAACAAAAACACCATGAAATCCAAAATAAAATGTAAAATAAATAAATTAATGCAACACTCCCAGACATACCCCATGCGAAGATAAGGAAAAACTCACTAAAAACGTAGCAATAAGAAAAAAGCACCACAGGCAATGGTGATAGTAGTGTTGCTATAAAACAGGCGAAACAGTTGGTAAATGTACATATACGTGTAATGTATCATTCATTGATACAGTTTCTCTCTCTGATGTATCTCCATCTCTATCTCTATAACATCAGCTAATCCTCCCACTCGTGTGGTTCTGTAGGCTACATCTGCCATTAAACACATGCTTCCTTTCTTTATTCCTAATAGAAAGCCAAACCTCAGAAGCCTCCGGCAGCAGTGAGTAAAAGCTTGGTCTGGTGTTCACTCCCCCCCCTTCCAATTTCTGTACATTAGTCGTTGTGCCTTCTTTGTGGGAAAAGCCAGATCACAGAAAGAGTGAACTGACCTGATGTAATTTGTGCATAGGGGATCCATGGCACAAGGGGAGTGCTTATTTTTTCATCCATTCATTATTCACTCATCCCTCTGGGGATCCTTAATAAAATCAAATCAAATCAAATGTTCACTTTGTGGTTCCCAGAACCAGTAGATGTTATTGAGGAGTGTTTCATAAAGTTGGCCCCATGGCTCCTATTAAGTGCATCAGTCTCAACAACCAAGCTACTGTATACTGTAGTATGGCCTACTGTAATCACTGTCTTTCTCTGTGTGTTCACAGTGCCCTCCTCAGGGCATACGAGGGGGCAAGTTTTTTTTTTGTCTTTTTTCTTTTTACTACTTGTTTTACTTAAAATCCCAGTCGCTGATCCAAACATAGACAAATGGATAGCTCGCTATACCAAATATAAGAAATAAGAATTCAAATAAATGTTTTCCTTCTCTGGTTGATTGACTGAGCTCTTGATACAATGACTAACACTAAACAACAGTAAAATGTTATTTGTATTCACAGTTTTCTTTTGGCCCTAAAATGTAAACACTGTAATAAAACAGATCTATATTCTGATTTACAATGGGTTCAGAAAGTTCCAAATTCTCTTCAAGAATGTACGTGAATATATGAGACTATAATTATGTCAGTTGCATTAAACTTGAGCAGTAAGCTAGACCTTGGACAAGAAGTGTAAAAGACTTGATCAATAACGGCAAGATGGGAGGCTCTTCTCTGGGGCAAAAGAGGTGGAGATTTTCACACCAGAGAAACACCATTAGAGAGATGAGAGATAATAATACATCACATTTGTATTGCGCTTTTCCTAATGCTCAAAGACACTTTACAGAACAAAACAAACAATACAGTTTTAGTAGAGAAAATTACAAATAAAAAATAAATTATATAAAAAGGTGAGAGAGGAAGGAGTTCAAGACTTGAAAGCAAGGGTAAAAAGGTGGGTTTTGAGGGCTTTTTTAAATGATGAGAGGGTGTCTGCATGACGGATATGGTTGGGAAGGGCGTTCCAGAGGGTGGAGAAGAGGAAAAGAGGAGAGACAACACAGGTGAGAGAGAGACAACAAACTGCACCTCCTCAGAAAAGCCCTGCGTGACTGGGAGAGCCAGCAACGAGCTGCTAAGAGACAGGAGGAGAGCTGGAAGAGAGAGGGGGGGAGAATGGAGGAGAGAGGGGGGGAGAATGGAGGAGAGAGGAGGGGGGAGAGTGGAGGAGAGAGAATGAAGATGCAGTGGAGAGAGGGGGACTACTGTACTCTAAAGAGAAAGATGAGAGAGCTATCTCTTCTCTGTCAGACCCTCCAGAAGGAGCGAGAACTAACTGCCAAAGTGATGGAAGACTAAAGGAAGAGGTGGAGAGCCAACCGACGCAGAAGGATAACAAGATGGATGCACTCTGTCAACGTTCTCGAGGCGCTCGCTGACCTCGGCCAAAGAGGAGATGACCACCACCGCTGCGGCTCGATCCAGAGGGACCGCCGGCCTTTCCTTCAGCGGATCTGGGAGAAGGAGAAAGAGGAACTGTGGAAGATGATGAGATGGAGATTAGGGCCACGCAATGATGTACAGAGAGAACGAGAGTATCAATTCTAACCGGCTCGCCCTTCGACAGGCATGAGCACAAATCAAGGACAGGAAAATGAAATTGGTGGCCCAGATTTTCTTCCAGCAAAACCAGTGGAGTGGGTGGAGCTGGAGAAGCGACCTTTCGCCTCATGCATCTTGGTAAACATGAGAGGATGGCCAAGGAGATAATGGACTTGCAGTATAAGTTCCCCCTCCGGCAAGCCACCTGGGACAAGGAGGGACTGCCATGGAGGGAAAACTGGTCCAACCCAATCAGTTTCACCCAACCATTTACTTTAATACGTGGTTTCAAAGCTTGATCATCCGATGAATAGCATTCAATGAATACGGCTTTGATTATCTTTGACTATGTGAGCAATAAAACTAAAACAGTTCTTGTTTTTTGCTCTTTGTTTACCATATGATGATAGGTCAGATTTTTTTGAGTGGCAGTGCATTTCGCAAATGCCGGATTGGAAGCAGGCCCTCCTCTTTCACTCTAATATATATATACATGGTGCTAGTTCAGAGGTCTCTGTTTCAGTTTTCAAAAAGAATATAGCAGCTTTTTTTATGTAGCCCTTACAGGCTACAGTTTATTTAAAGTGGATATAGTTAGGAGGGGAGGTGCTTCTGTGAAAGTAGGATTGTCTGTAATTGTGTTAGACTCCATCACTAAGCAATTTTCTTTAATTGCTTGCCCTGAAGATACAATTATGCCCTACATCAATGATCTTAATAGGTATAGAAGACCCCCATCTGCTAGCCAATAGTCTACTGACCACTTACTACAATTTATTTCTCGTTTTGCTGACTCAGATCTGTTTGTTTGGTGATTTTAACTTGAACTGGCAGAGCAATGTATCAGACCATTTAAAGGAGGTGGTAACTTGAATCTAGCTTAAATTACTGAACCCACACAACCTAATTTAAATGATGACTCAAATGACAAAAAAATCCACTCTAATTGAACTTATTTATAAACCGTATTGATCAAATTTGAGCTAGTGGAGTTTTCCCACTGGATTTTAGTGACCACTGTCCCACATCATGTGTAAGGAGCGTGAAGGTTATAGCAAAAACTAGATTGTATACAACCCTGAGAAGAAATTATAAATGTTTTAATGACCAAGCTTTTATGGAAGACATAATGAATAGCAACATCCATTGTATGTCCATTGTATGTCAGATATATATAAAGTACTTCTATTCTATTCATATCTGATGGTCATGCAGCTCTAGATTATTTCATAGGATCATTAAAAAATGTTCACCCCTAAAGATGCTTAGAATAAGAGTAGCACCATGGTTCTCACAGGATCAACTCTGTTAAACGATTCAGCCAGACTCACAGGTGACCCTGCATATTGGCTAATCTTCAGACAAATCCGTAATAAATGTACTTTTTTGATATGAGAATTTTCAAACTAACATGTTTAGCCAAAATCCTGGAATCCTTGGTAAACAATCAACTCAAGACTTTTCTGTCAACTCACTCAGTCTTAAGCCTGCACCAATCTGGATTCAGAGCTAATCACAGTACCACATCCGCAGTCACATTAGTTATGAATTAAGTTGTCTCTGCACTAGATGATAATAAGCATTGTGCTGCCCTTTTTTTATTTTTTTTTATCTACTTTTTCTCCTCCTTTTTCTGTGATTTTTTCCCCCATCCCAATTTACCTGTCGTGCCAATTCTCCCTCCCCTGTCCTGATCGTTGCTCGCATATGCCCCCCACTGGCCGGTTGTAGGGAGGATAGAAGCCTTGCATCACATGTCCCCTCCGATACATGTGGAGGCAGCCTGTCACATCTTTTCACCTGCCAGCGCGGACTCTCATTTGGCGAGGAGTAACGTGTAGGAGGCTCACACTGCCCCCGCCTTTTTCCTGACTTTGCTGTGCAGGCGCCCCAACCGACCTGTAGGAGTCGCTGTTCACAACGACCAGACTACCACCCTTCGACTTCCCACCCGCTAACTCTGCCAATTGAGTTAGTATGACGGCCGGCCCAAGCCGGAGGCAACGCAGACAGCCGGATTCGAACCCAGTGTCTCTTGCGTTGGTGACGAGCGCAATGTCCGCTGCACCACCCAGCCGCCTTTGTGCTGCCCTTTTTGTGGACTTGTCTAAAGCATTTGACACAGTTGAAGACTCACTGCTTTTACAAAAATGTTGTAATATAGTTATAGGTAGAAGGGCTTGAGATGAAAGATGTCAGTGTGTGAAGTCTGGAAATACCAAATCAGAGTTTTTACACATAACAAAGGGTGTACTACAAGGTTAAATTCTAGGTCCTGTCCTCTTTACTATTTACATAAACAATATAGTTTCATCACAGAAAAATTATCAGGCTCATTTATATGCGGATGACACAATTGTGTATTGTGTAGCGGACTCTATTCACCTGGCAATGGAGAACCTGCAGCTTTCATTTAACTTCCTCCAAAAAGCCCATATTGATCTCAAATTGGTTCTAAATGCAATTAAAACTAAATTCCTGGTTTTCTCGAAATCCGGAAAGATAGACTATAGCTATTTGCATATCTCTACTATAAATGGTTCAAAGATCTAATTGGTCACAGAATATAAATGTCTTGGAATCTGGATTGATGACAAATTCACATTTAGACATCAGGACATTGCAGGCAAATCGCGTCAAAAGATTGGCCTTTTCTACAGAAACAAAGTAGTATGTACCTGTAGAAAAACGATTGTTGAATCAACCTTCATGGCAGTTTGGGACTATGGGGACTTGACTTGACTTGACATACAGACATGCTGCAGCCTCCACACTCAAGCCTTTAGACTCTGTTTACCACTCAGCCCTGAGGTTTATTACTGGTGACAGCTACAACACTCACCACTGTGTTCTTTATGATAAGGTTGGTTGGTCTTCTTTATCTGACGAAATACTCATTGGTATTTGTTTATTTATAAAGCCCTACTTGGTAAATTGCCACCTTATCTCTCATCTATGCTGCTCTGGAACACTGGTCCACACGTAACACGCTCCAGTGATTGTCCAGTTCTTCTGGTTCCCAGAGCTAGAACTAATCTTGGCAAGACTTGCTTTCTGTATTAGTGCAGACTAGTGGCACTATTAACTAAGCACAGTTATTATTAGACATTTTCTGACTATGTATTGTTCTATTGACGAGGCTTGACAACCAAGGTTCATAGTTAACTTCACCTGTATTGGCTGCTCGTGAACAACTCTCCAGGCTCCAGGTTACAACTCTGTGTGTCTTGACTTCCTAGTGAAGGAATCCTTGTTTTTCAATGTGTATATAATGTATATATCGGTGGGTGACAGCATCTACTCAGACGGATCTATAGATCTTAAAAGTAGTCTCAGTGTGTGTTTCCGCGGTAGAGAGCAGCAAGCAGGGTGTGTGAGTGCCAAGGTCGTTGTCGGCCGAGTTGTTCAACAGAGGAGATAACAGGCCGCTGGTGGGGGAAGGTTTGGTCAGAGAGCTACGGGAACAGTTCGACATTGATAGAAGAGGACGTTTAGTGTGTCAAAGACTAGACTGCTGTTGCCATGGTAGCGTGTCCCTTAGTAACGAGAAGAGGGGGCGGGGCCCCGTTGCTAGGGAAAACACGTTATGAGCTATGAGTTTTCCGGGGTAAGTTAGATTGAGACACGACGCACAGGCGAGCAGACGCGTTGATCAGAGACTTTGAGATCCCTCCTCACCCTTGCTGGGTGGGGGAGGGGAAGTGACACATCATCGCTAGCTTCGGCTAACAGGGAATGGTTGTTGGCTACAACGAGGCCCAGAACCATTGGACTAATAGCATAAGAGACGGTGGAGAAGAATGAATTAAGACTGTTCAAGGACATTACAGAATTGGTTACATCTGGTACGAAGCTATGTTTATGAAAATAAACATGAGGATCTAAGGAAAGAGATCACGTTGCAGTCGTTTCTTCTGACTACGGATGTACTAACAGGGGTTGATAAAGTGTGAGACAGCTAATGAGATATCCTAGTAAAATGACACAACGCGGAGGCCAGTCACGGAACAGCAGGTGACGAGTGGATTAAATAATTAAAGGCTGGAAACACTGTTATCTATCACTAGTGTGACATCACTCAACTATGGCAACCAAGAGGCTCAAACCCAAATCTAATACATCACAGTATTTTTTTTTATTGATTAAGTGTATCCTGTTGGTGCCATTGGAAAGGAGGGTCTCCCTCTGGCACCTGCTGGCCGCAAGCAGTATTGTCTCATTTCCCATGAGCCTCTTTGCTCTGTTGCATCCGTGTACTCTCTTTTTTATACATGCCGACTTATTTTTTATTTTTTTGTATCTCTCTTTCTCAGATTTTTCTCTGTTTTCTCCCCGTCCCAATTTAGTCGTTGTGCCAATTCCCCCCCCTCCCTTACCTGGTTGTTGTGCGCATGTTCTCCTACTGGTCGGTACAAGGGAACCCTGAAGTTTTGGTGGTCAAGGTGGCTTCATATTTGTTTTCCATTGTTGCAAAAAAATATCCTGCATTCAGTGGACGGCTGGGTAGTGTAGAGGGCTAAGCACTCGCCTACCACCGCCAGAGACTCAGGTTCAATTCCCAGCAGCGGTACCTTCGTCTTGGTCAGTCATCCCTTAGAGCACTATTGGCAGTGGTCGCGGCCTCACGGGTGGGAAGCCAGTGGGGTATGACTCCTGGTAATTTGAATAGCGACTCCTACTGGTAGGTCGGAGCACCTACCTAGCAGGGAGGGCCTCAGAGAGGTGCACAGGTGCATTTGTGGGAGAGCTACTTGTGCCTCTCCTTTCCTCCCTCAGATATCCATGTCACTGAGTGGATTTCGGCCTGCCTGTCCGACATCTCCACCTGGATGACAACCAACCACCTCAAACTGAACCTAAGCAAAACACAGTTGCTTCACCTTCCAACCAAATCCCCCCCACTGACCGACCTTTCCATCAATGTAGCCGTGGCTTCGTACCCGACTGCCAAGAACCTAGGTGTAGTCCTTGACAACCGGCTGAACTTCTCCGCTCACATTGCCGCAACAACCAGAACCGGCCGAGCAACTTTAGAAGGATCCGCCCCTTCCTGACAAAAGAAGCCACTCAACTCCAATCAACAGTCATGTCTGCAATGCACTGCTTGCTGGTCTACCGACCACCGCCACTAAGCCACTTCAACTCTTTCAGAACGCAGCGGCCCGCCTCATCTCCAACCTATCAAGCAGCGAAGCAAACGGCTCCCGCCTACCTCCGGTCAATGGTCTCTAATTACACACCCTCAAGACCCCTCCGCACTACATATTCTGGCCACCTCAGACCCACTCCTATCCGAGCTCTGGGAGGGTCATCAAAGAGAAGCCGGCTATTCTCTGTCCTTGCTCCACAATGGTGGAACAAACTTCCCACCACAGTTAGGACAGCCGAAGCCTGACCAATCTTTCGCCGTCAACAAAAAATACACTTCTTCAATCAATATCTGAAATGAAGGAGAAAAAAAAAAAAACGTTGTACTGTCTTCTACTATCATGCACTTTTCCACTAAATAATCTTCCTTGCCTATATTACTACCTACTATACAGTACATGTCTCTACTACTATGCACTCAACACTGCAGCACCCAAGTTTCAACACTGTTTGATGAACACTGTTACTCAGCTGAAAGAGTTGTACCCTTCCGTGCTGACTTGTCATGCAGAACTTGTAAGTCGCTTTGGATAAAAGCGTTCAGCTAAATGTAAAATTAATTGGCAGTCAGCTAGTTGGTGAGGCAAGTGGTTTACAAGGCCCAGAGAGGAGGCGTCCCCCAGGTGTGCTCCATTGTGCCACACACCTTCTGTTAAGCTGTAGCCTTATTTTCAGGAATTTCGCCTAAAAGTACATGCCCAAGTAAATGGAAGATTGCTCCACTTCTACAAGGTCAATTTGCATGTTCTTGGTATCTATGTTACTAGACTTGAGTAAATTGTGATGAAACAAAGGAGAATATAAATTATGAATTTTTTTGCATCTTTGCCGGTTAATAACACCATATTATACAACGGCATGCAAATTTCTTGATTCTGATTGGCTGAAACAGTCCATTTACACGTCTTTATTGGGAACAATCCACGGTCCTGGGCTCAGGACCCGCCCACAACCGAATCACATATCACTCCGCCGGCTGCCCGGGCCCGGCTCACTTTGGGAGAAAGCAAGATGACAAAATGGATATGTTGATAGCGCCATAACGACTAAATATGAAGCGATTCTGTCACGGCGAATGTGTTAGTCCTTTAAACAATGTTGGATGATGTAATTGTTGGTTCATGAGTCAATACAGAACAAAAGAAAAATCGCGGATTGATTGATTGATTAATTTGCGATTTTTTTTTCAATTTCTTTTTCCTTGCCTCTGACTTCAGCGATGGCTATAGTCTCCACCCACCGCCACACACCCCCACACACACACACACACACATTCACACACACACACACACACATAGGCCTGCCGCGATAAGCAATAAATCGATTAATTGCCGCGATAATTAAAATGAATGCAATGATTTTGACGGGCGCGATTAATTGCTATTTGCGCGTTTGTTTTAATGAGGCGGAACCAGTGCCCCTTGCTGTCTCTCTCCGTGTGGGTTGGCCGCTGGCGTTACTACAGAGCACAGCACGGGAGCTCCGTGGGGCAGTAGCAACGCCACATATAGCTTAATACATTTCTCAATAGTGTTGCTCCTTTTAACCAAGTAGCGTTATTTGTAGTGTAACGTTAGAATAACACAGAATAACGTTAATACAATTACATGCATCATTGTTTACAATGAACGGGTGGGGCTAGTCAAAGCACTGGAGACGGGGACAAGTTAAACATGAATTAATTTATTATAACGGGTCGTTTTCGAGTCGTGCTGCAGTGCCTACGCACCACAGCTATTCTATTATATACTGCTTTGACGCTTCCTCCTCATCGTTGATTGCCTGTAGTAGCTGCATCTAACGTTAGTAGCTAACGTTAAAACAAAAAAACACAACCGGACGAGACAAGTTGTCGGCTAGGATAATCACAACAATACTTCCGGTCCGGTCGGTGGGCTTCAAAATAAAAGTCTTAAACCGGAAAAGACGGAGCGGTGGGCTTCAAAATTAAAGTTTTGGGAAATAAATTTCTCAAAAAAATTCTCTAACCGGTCGCAATAATATCGCTTATCGCGATATTTTCGGGGGCAATTAATCGCCCAGCAAAATGTGTTATCGTGGCAGGCCTACACACACACACACACACACACACACACACACACACACACACACTCCTGTCTGCAACAGCGGGGGAAAGTCAGGCTGAGAGGAGCAGCTGAGTGCTGCGCTGTTTTAAGTGAGCATGGTCTATTGAATTGATTGATTGGTTGATTGCTAATTTTATTACTGTACGCCTGGTTTCCAACTGGTTAAGTTTAGGCTAAAAAAATAAATAAAAAAATAGGGCGAAGAAAACTTTTTTTTCCTATAGGGCAAAGAAAACTTTTTAATTTGTTTTACCTACTTTCTATAGAAGCATCTAAGAATGAAGTTCTATAGAAAGTAGGTCTGCATCCCCTTAACAATTGTGTGTATTGAGCCGTACTGTATTGTACCCATTCTGCATCTGGTAATAAAATGTTCAATCAATCATTCCAATAATACACAGTTGGATGTGTTAGTTGGTTGGATGCCTTAGTTGAAAGGCAGTTGGATGTGTTAGTTTGCCAATAACACACAGTTGGATGTGTTAGTTGGTTGGATGCACTTCAAGCTGCTTCCACATGGAGGCAACTTCTCTCAATCATTCCAATAATACACAGTTGGATGTGTTAGTTGGTTGGATGCACTTCAAGCTGCTCCCACATGGAGGCAAATTGTCTTTTTTGTAGTTGTGGGAACTACTTTTTCTGGCGGATGGTTTTTTCAATAAATCTTCAATTAATGTGTGTTTATTGTATAGCAATAAGGTTGGATGAATCTGGCAGTTGTATAAAAGCTTTACACCACTTGCAGTCGTGATTTGTGAACAATAAACCATGCCTAGGGGGGTCTAACAACCCTCGGCTGCGCCTCGGGCCTAACGACCACCCCTAGGCATGGTTTATTGTTCACAAACCACTCCTGCGCGTGATGTAATGCTTAATTATAATTGTGCCGCATCCGACCTCGCTCACTAAGCAAATGAGTACAGGGAAGATGATTAAACAGAAAGATTTGTAGATACAGTATTGAATTATAATCCATTTGAATTATACATTCAAAATTGTATTATGAACTATAAATTACCTTATTATGGCCAAATCATACATCTATGGATAGGGAAAGGCTCCTCTTTCCAATGGCAGTGTTAAATCTGATTTAGTCATTTCCTCGCGGTTTTACGATAAAAGAGAGATAGAATTAGCATTTTTTCGATAAATTCGCATTTTCGGAAAATCTTAGAAAATATCAGTAAACAAAGGTAGTGCTGAAAATCTACACTTTGACTGCTGTTTTGATAGGGTTAGGGTCTTTACTCTTGGCTACATTTGAAAAAGAAACACAACACGGTCTGTATTGATCGATTTATGATTGGGGGACCCTACAGCTTAACAGGTAAAAAGGTTTCAGTCACATGGACAGAAATGTGTCCACCTTCTTGTTTGTCCCTGCTTCAAGGCCATTATAACTATACTTTCCTGAATGCACCACAGTTTAATTATGCAAGTCGTATACATCATCAGAGGTAACTTTACAGGCACCAATACAGTACTGGACACAACAGCAGTGGCAATTTTACCACTGGGGCACCAGGGGCACGTGCCCCCCCTGAAATCTCAGGTGCCCCTGAGGTGCCACCCCAGAATTATTATAATTTTTTTTTATTATTATTTTTGGCATGTGGACTGGTGGCAGTGGTGGTCACTCACAGGTGTGTTGAGTAAGGTGGATGACTGAGTCAGAGTGGTGCTCAATTTTTTTTTAACATAATGTCGACGAGAGAACGCGATAAAGGGTGGACATTTGGCTCCGGGAATTTACAACAAAAGAAGGCAAAGAAAAAAGAAGTGTTCAATAACTCGATGAGAGGTTCGTGGGGGGAAGAAGCTAGCAGCACGAGGGCTGCCCCCAGCCCCATGGAATACTTAGTTATTGCGACTTATTGAAAGAAAAAAACAAAGTGGAGCTGTCGTCAACACCACCCATGACGTGCTGGTGCTATTAACCCTTTAATCGCCGTTGACGCTGGAACACGTCATTCCCCGCCATGCTTATTCTGCCGATGACGCTGGACAGCGTCTTTGATATCAATATTTAAAAAATCTGTGATCGAAATCATATTTCTCCCCCGGAGACATTATATGTACTGGTGAGCCCCTGTCAACTCTCTAACGGTTCAAGAGCGCCATCTGGTGGCCGATCGGCGGATCGCCCAGGGAAGAAACAGGGAAGTGGAAGCTGGTGCTCATTTCAATTTGGTCCGATCACTCGCTATAGGTCCCGGGACTCGAGCTCGACACAATGGATATCGATCCGGTGCCAATAACTCGATAAACAACATGATTTGGACGTATATACTATTATACAACCTGGAAATGGATCGGGTATTTCTACATCCCATAATAGAAAAAATTCTGTTCCACGCTCATCTCCCAACGGCAAGAGGAAGCTACGGTGAGTTCAGCGTTATTTTGTAATGTCTTCTATACTAACTGCTCTAATGATCATATCACCCACACTAGATGAATGATATAACGTTGCCCACGGAATTATAAACGACCCCCCGCCCATCCGGTCAACATCAGATCATACGTAGTAACTTCTAGAAGTACGTGCAGTTGACATTTTTTATCTCGCGCCGATTGCTATCAAACTGTATACAATCATCAATATAATGCATTTAGGGCTATAAATCACGTTCTGGAGAAAGCTGCAGAAAACGATAAAAACATACTTATACTTTAGACCGTATTTTAGTATGAATATGTGAATGAAAAAGTATAACGTTGCTACACCCTGAACAATAGATATAGGACTTTGAATGGGCCATGGTAATGTCAATTTAGCAATACAATTTAAAAAGTTATAGCCCTGCAAAGAAGGGGAACTTCTCCATGTTAAATAGGGCTGGCGAGGGATGGTAAATTATGAATTTAACCCCGGCGATCAAAGTGTTAAGGCCATACAATGATGCGTTCGTTGATTTGTATAAACTTGTGTGCATCTCAATGACATTGCCCGTCACATCAGCTGCGTGTGAGAGGAGCTTTTCTTGCTTATGCCGGTTAAAGACCTATCTGAGGAATAGAAGCGGAGACGCTCGAACCAGCAACCTGGGTCTGCTGGCAATCAGTTCCAGAAGGACCAAAGAATTGGACGTCAATGCAGTGATCGATCGCTTCGCTGCAAATCACAACAACAGGCGGATCGTTCTCCTGTGACTGGTGAGTACCTACCAGTCTTTGTTGACACACACACACACACACACACACACACACACACACACACACACACACACACACACACACACACACACACACACACACACTGGAATGTACGGGCCACTGTGCCCATTTTAATGTCGGGCCGCTGTGCCCATTTTAATGTCGGGCCGCTGTGCGGTGTGCCCATTTTAATGTCGGGCCGCTGTGCCCATTTTAATGTCGGGCCGCTGTGCGGTGTGCCCATTTTAATGTCGGGCCGCTGTGCCCATTTTAATGTAGGGCCGCTGTGCCCATTTTAATGTCGGGCCGCTGTGCCCATTTGACTATACACTGCTCTCATGGCTGGTACCGTGGTGAATGGTGCATGTCAGAAATGTCATATTATTATAGGCTATGTTTTCGTTGTCCTTGTGGTTTGTTGGACTTTGTCATTATCTGATATATATATATATATTTCGTTGCTATACCCTTTGTAGAAACGAAATCTTAAATATTACACCTTTTCTTTGGTTACTTTTCTTTCAAGCGTTGTTTTAAATTGTAATCTTACTGACTAAGCGACTTTTTACACACGAGTGTCAGATTACCACCCCGGACTCCCGATATAATGTCAAGCTTTATTGGGTTTGTGCTTGCATTGGTGTATAAGTTAACGCTAAACATTTAGTAACGTACATTTTCAATGATGTAGCCTATATTAGCCCGGAATGATTGAATGCCGTTATTTAGTTTGTTACTGTTTGTTGCATTAAAATTCATTAGCCCCCCCGTAGCTCCCCCAATGCCAATTATCTGGCGCCGCTGCTGCTTGTACAGCAGTGGTGCCAATAAAATATTTTCTATGAACCCCAATGGCTGAAGAGTTGTCTGATCTGCTATTGGTAAAATAATGTAACCTGATATACTTAAAAAATAGAGAAACAATGTCCAGGCACGCACTCCAGGTTTTTCCAAATTTATTGGCAGCCTGTAATCATGACGTTTCGGTGTGAACACACCTTCTTCAGAATGGCTTGCAAATGCAAGCCATTCTGAAGAAGGTGTGTTCACACCGAAACGTCATGATTACAGGCTGCCAATAAATTTGGAAAAACCTGGAGTGCGTGCCTGGACATTGTTTCCCTATTTTTTATGTATGATATCAGAGGTTACAGCACCCAGTGTCAAGTCTAGTGAGGTGAGCGCGTTCTACTACTTTTTTTAACCTGATATACTTACCTTTATACCTTACCTGCTACACTTAGGCTACATGTCTAGATAAACCCAACTTCCTTTATACTTACCGGTCATATGTAGCTATAAAAAAAGAAATAAAAAAAATGCATGTAAAAAAGAAAAAAAAAATTATGTGGCGTATGGATAGAGATACACTGGCACCAATATGCTCAGTAAAAATTAATGACACCTGAACATAGGCTGGCACGGCGACCACATAAACCACACACACAGCAACAGCAGCATAAAATGTAGTTGTAAAGGAAGGAAACTATACCCAACAAACACATGCACACACATGCACGCACGCACGCACGCACGCACGCACGCACACACGCACGCACACACACACACGCACGCACGCACGCACGCACGCACGCACGCACGCACGCACGCACGCACGCACACACACACAGCAACAGCAGCATTAAATCTAGTTGTACAGCCAAAGAAAACTATAACAAACTACAGTACGCACGCACTTTATTCTCCATCTCCGAAAACCTAGAAGCAAATTTCCAAAGAGCCGTTATTTGGACAAACGGACTAATGGGAATCTGAATATTTACATTCTCGCCTGAAAAAAAATAAAAACATTATAATAATGGTCCTAGGTCATGCTTTAAAACAGTGTTTGGTAAATAGTCTGCATATCTGCTTGTTTGTGCGAAATGCCTTCTGTGATACTTGGCTGTCTCGGAGCATCCTCCATATTCAGGAAAAGGCTGCATTTCTCGACTCTATTTGAAGGAGCCATCGGAATGGGACATCCTTGGTCGCGCTGCTGTGACACAATTCGATGCATGCGGTCTTCAAATGCAGCCTTCGAAGAATACAACCTCTGAATTGAGAGACAGCTTATGTGACAAAGTGTTTCCCAATTTTTCAGTTAATTTTTTTTACAAATTTTGCAAATATTAACAAATTAAGTAAAAGAAAAAAATATTTTGGCAAATTGTTACATTTTCACCTCCACAACCCTCTCTGCCAACGTCACACACCTCCGTGTCTGTCTCACCCTCATGTCTGTCCCATACACTCCCCACTCTACGAGTGTGCAATCGGCACAGGTGATAATCATCACGCTGATGGATGGACCTGCCTGCTAATCACCACACCACCCTACAAGATACCTGGATCTCCATACATCAGTGTCAGATCTTCGTTTAAGATGGCCTGGCAAGCATCTTTGACATTCCTTCTCGTGATAATTGTTTTTTCGTCTTTTCTGTGTTAATCCTCTTCCTGTTGTGTTCCCATGTATCCACCCTTCCCGTGATTTTTTGACACCTCATGTTATTGTGTTTGTGTCAGCGTGTTTTCCCCGTGAAGACTTATTTAGTTTTTCTCCCTCTGTGTCTTCACAGCTCCACTCCTGTGCTCTCTACCGGTCGTGGTCATCCACCCGCCAGGCTCAAGACGCACACACACACACACCGCACTGGTGTTTTCCACTTTTTTCAACGTATAATTGCCACTACAGGGTTGAACATTCTCCTGTCTCCCGTGTTGTACATTTGAGCCTACCTGTTACCATGTCCAAAAACACCATCCCTCAGAGGGGGCTGTTTAGCTTGTTAGGTTCCAAGAGAGCAGTATAGAACAAAAAATTTGAAGCACAAATTGGAGCTAAAACAACAACATCCAATCAATTGCATTTATAGCATTATAGCATTAACCCTTTACCGGTCACTTCTTGAAATACCTGGAAATTCACAATTTCAACTCTAGAATGTTATTTTGGTGCTATTTCAAAAGTTATCTACAATTTTGAAATAATTTTTTTTAATTTATCCCCTGTAAATTAAGGTTAACCAAAGTGTCCGTAAACAGGCCCTCGACCGGTACCGCTAAATGTGGGGGCTATGGGGCATATTTTTTCCTTAGGGTGCATATCTATGAAACTTGGCAGGCTGATTCATAACATAAAATAAATAAGAAAATGTATTGGGAGTTTTCTTGAATTTGCGTTGCCATGGCAACAGTAGCCGATAAAGGCCCAAATAAGAATAGCGGACAAAACTATATAACTACATGGTACTACAGGGTACTACATGGTACTACATGATACTACATGGTACTACATGGTACTACAGGGTAATACAGGGTACTACAGGGTACTACATGGTACTACAGGGTACTACATGATAGTGAATTTTTTTTCTTTTTCTTTTTTTACCTTTATTTTACCAGGTAGTCACTTGAGATCAAAGATCTCTTTTTCGAGCAAGACCTGGCCAAATAAGAATAGCGGACAAAACTATATAACTACATGGTACTACATGGTAATACACGGTACTACAGGGTAATACAGGGTACTACAGGGTACTACATGGTACTACAGGGTACTACATGATACTACATGGTACTACAGGGTACTACATGGTACTACAGGGTACTACATGATACTACATGGTACTACAGGGTACTACAGGGTACTACATGATACTACATGATACTACAGTACAGGGTACTACATGGTACTACATGGCAATAAATGGTACTACAGGGTACTACATGGCACTACAGGGTACTACATGACAATACAGGGTACTACATGGCAATACAGGGTACTACAGGGTACTACATGATACTACATGGTACTACATGGCACTACAGCACTAATAATAATAACTAATTAGGGTAGAAGTAATACCCTAAGTGTGACTGACTAGATGCATCGGGCATATGTCTAAAAATGGACACTATGGGCATATGACCGTTTATGGCTTCACCACTTTTTAGCTAACAACAAATCCTGATTTCACTAATCCTATGCAAAAAACACCTATCCCATCCTTTACAATGATTGTTCAACTGCAAACATTTGTAAATGTTATCAACTCACCATGACTTGTTGAGGAAATAATGGATTTTGAAGAGTAGAAGCAGGTGCAAAAATTTGCATTATTTTGATGTGGTGAAAAGAAGGAAGTTGCAGATCCCCAGAGTCTATCCTGATTGGTCAGATGGGATGGTGACAATATCTATGTCATAGCCTGACCTGTGCTGATTGGCTGGAAAAAGTTTTTTTCATAGATTAAAGACCCCCCCCCCCCCCCCCCCTCTCCCACCTGGCTAAATATATTGTATGGGGAAGTGGCCAAAAATGGTTACTTGGCCGGTAAAGGGTCAATAGCCCATGTGCTGCACACGGCAGCATCACACCTGGACAAGGGGCAGGGTAACTATGTGAGAATGCTATTTATTGACTACAGCTCAGCATTCAATACCATAGTCCCCTCCAAGCTCGTAGTCAAGCTCAGAGACCTGGGCTTGAACTACGACCTCTGCCAGTGGGTCTTGGACTTCCTGACAGGAAGACCCCAAGTGGTGAGAGCAGGTAACTGCACCTCCTTATCCATCACTCTCAACACAGGGCTGTGTTCTGAGCCCCCTCCTCGACTCACTTTACACACATGACTGTGTGGCAAAGCACAACAGCAACACAATCATCAACTTTTCTGACTACACAGCTGTGGTGGGCCTGATCTCTGCAAACGACAAGAGGGCCTACCTGGGAGAGGTAGAGAACCTGGTGCTGTGGTGCCGGGAGAACAGCCTCTCCCTGAATGTCAGCAAAACTAAAGAGATGATTGTGGATTTTAGGAGGTCGGGGCTAGGGACTACAGCCCCCTCAGCATCGACGGGGCACCGGTCGAGAGAGTGAACAGTTTCAAGTACCTTGGAGCAGGGACGTGCACAGGACTTTAGAGGGGCAGGTGCTCAAAGGCTGAAAAGGGCACTGGGCCTGTGCTATTTTTGGTGGGCCTTTTTGGGCGGGGAGGGGCCTTTTTATGCTTTTTGGGGGGTTTTGGTGATCAAATATTGAATATTGAACTATAATAATCAGTGCAGGAGCTCACTTATCCTTGAAAGACACTTTTATCACTGACTTAAAAGGCCCATACATCTCCTTAAATGTTCAGGGCGGAGTGAATAAGTGCTTACCCTACAGACCCCAAGTCTGTTAGGACAGCAGACTCGGTTGGCACTGCTCAAAACTTACCTTTTTAAAATAGGGTTTAAATGAATTATTATCTTTATTTCATTGTCTTATTTTTCTTTATTTCTATATGTAGACATCTGAATATGTCTAACAATAATTCAATGTGTCTAACTTTAATTCCTTGCATTCTCTGTGTTCGCGATGACGTTGTGTAACTTGCTGACCCCTCTTGATCCTCCATATCCTAACATTGACACTTAATAGTGGAACAGGATACAGGTACCGCCAGGGGGAGCTGGTGGCGACGTTGGGCAGGGGGACACAGGTGAAGAAGGATGGGCTAAGGGCGCGGCGCCTGCGGCGGAACTTCCTTTCATCGTTTTCAACAGAAGCAAGAGGTCGCTTGGAGCTGGAGCTCCGGACATCAAGCATGCGGAATATAAACCCAGTCACGAGGCGGGTTAGTAATGGAATATGCGATAGCTTAGCTTCCAGTTAATGCTAAAGAGACATTGTGAACAAAGAAGCAGACATGCTACTGCCGAAGAGTGTGGTAGATATTGCACACGTTGCGTTTTAGTTAAAGTATAGGCGACAGGACAGGGGGTCATCCCGACCCACAGCTTAGTTTCAGTTAGGCCTAGCACCACAGTTTAGCCCGCGTGTCGCCCCACCTCTCCAGCCCAGCAGCGGACGTCGCTGCACTGCACGCACCTCCAGCCCTCACCACCTCTGAGCCGTTGCCCTCCAGCAGTCACCTGCCTAACGTCTACCCAGCCCCGCCTCCTGCTATCACGGGACTTCTCGACGGCCATCTCACCATTATTTTGGGGAAGCCGGCTATAGATAGGACTTAAATATTTTATTATAATTTGTATCATTGTTTTATGTAGTTTTTTATCATTTTATTTGTTCTTTTTTAATGTCAACATATTATTTATATTATTCAACTCAAACATGTTCTGTTGTGATGTCACAGTATGATGTCATAATCAAACACTCTAGAACATTTGTGATGTCACAGTATGATGTCATAATCAAACACTCTAGAACATTTGTGATGTCACAGTATGATGTCATAATAGTACATTATAGAACATTTGTGATGTCACAGTATGATGTCATAATCAAACACTCTAGAACATTTGTGATGTCACAGTATGATGTCATAATAGAACATTCTAGAACATTTGTGATGTCACAGTATGATGTCATAATCAAACATACTAGAACATTTGTGATGTCACAGTATGATGTCATAATAAAACATTTTAGAACATTTGTGTACAGTATATATTCAACAATTCTCTCAGAAGATCTCAGATCGCAGAAGACCAAGTGAAGATATCACTTGTTGTTTTCGGCTACTTGTCTGTAAGCTTGAATATATTCTGTAGATACATTTACATTTACATTTAGTCATTTAGCTGACGCTTTTATCCAAAGCGACTTACAAGTTCTGTACGACAAGCCATCAGGAAGGGCACAACTCTATCAGCTGAGTAACAATGTTCATCAAAGTGTTGAGTGCTACAGTGTAGGTTAGTTTATTAGGACAAGTGCATGACAGTATGGTTAGTTAGGGTTAGATCTTTTTTTTTTTTTTTTTTTTTTTAATTCAGATAATGGTTGAAGAAGTGCGTCTTTAGTCGACGGCGAAAGATTGGACGTGTTTCGGCTGTCCTAACTGGGGTGGGTAGTTCATTCCACCATTGTGGGGCAAGGATTGAGAATAGGCGACTTCTCTTTGATGACCCTCCCGGAGCTTGGATAGGAGTAGGTCTGAGGCGGCCAGAAGATGCAGAGCGTAGGGGTCTTGAGGGTGTGTAGTTAGAGACCATTGACCGGAGGTAGGCGGGAGCAGTTCCCTTTGCCGCACGGTATGCTAGGTCGAGGGCCTTGAAGCGGATTCGTGCAGCAATGGGGAGCCAGTGCATTGATTGATTGATTGATTGAAAAGTTTATTAACAGATTGCAGAATGGGTACAGTACAGTACAGCTCAATACATACAATTGTTAAGGGGATGCAGACCAGAGAAAGACTTTCGTCTTGTTTACATCAGGGTCCCCCATTTTCAATTCATCATAACATATATGACATACATGACATACAGATAGACAGTACTGCTACATCTATACATTTATGACATATCAGATTTGCAAATACAGTACTGTTTGTGATACAAAAGTGTCCAGAAAAGGAGTGTATATACATTTGGCGTAGAAACTGTACATTGGAGGAGGTTGGATGTGTGGGGTGGGGTTGGGTGGGTTGGGTGAGGGCTGTACATTGGAGGTGGGGGGGGGGGGGGTTGGGTAGGGGACACACACACATTTTACACTGTACATTGGAATATTGACAAAGCCTTACTTGGTCATTTACTGTACAACTAGGTTAGGACATTTGTAGGGGCCAGTTTCGAATTGCAGTCTCACGTAGGTGTTTTTTGAGTGTTTTTGAAAGTGGGTAGTGATTCACATTCCTTTACAGCTTTAGGTAGGGCGTTCCACATTGATGTGGCATAATTGCGAAACGTGTTTAGTCCCTTGTTTGAGCCGAATCTGGGTTTTACATGATTTGTGGAGCTCCCTCTGGTGTTGTGATCGTGGTATTCACTGACCTTTGGGAAGTATTTTGACATGTACATGGGTACCTTGGTCGCGTAGTGTATCTTGTAGACCAGGCCCATTGCAAGTTGCTGTACTCAGTCGTCTACTCTAAGCCATCCTAGGTTGTCAAAGTGGGCAGGGGTGAGGTGGGTTCTAGGAGTCAGGTCAAGTAGTAGTCTGACTAGCTTGTTTTGAGATGTTTGTAATTTGTTTTTTAGTGCCTTTGAGGTGCTTTGGTACCATGAGGTGCAAGCATAGTCGTAGTACCCTTGAATGAGTGCTCCTGCTAGAGTCTTCAGGGTATTCTTGTTTACCAGAGAGGAGATCCGGTACAAGAATCGCGTTCGTTGGTTGACTTTTTTTATTACATTGGATGCCATTTTGTCACAGGAAAGATTAGCCTCTAGGATGGAACCCAGGTAGGTAATTTCATCTTTCCTTGTGATAATATTGTCACCCACTGTAACCGAGAAGCCGTCGGTCTTGCTGAGTTTGTTATTTGAACTGAAGAGAATGGACTCTGTTTTGCCCATGTGTAATGATAGTTTGTTGTCGGCGAGCCATATGCAGATTTTGCCTAGTTCCGAGCTGAGGGCTTTTTCAACCTGTAACTTGTTCTTGTCAGAGACCAGCAGGGCTGAGTCGTCCGCAAACAGGAACAAGTTGCAGTCACAAGCTGACGACATGTCATTTGCATAAATTAGGAATAGTATCGGTCCTAGTATGCTTCCTTGTGGAACACCACAGCTCACTGTGAGGGGGGGGGATAGGGTACCGTTTACTTCCACCATCTGTTCCCTCCCCTCCAGGTAGGATTGTATCCAGCTCACTGATAAACTATCAAAACCAATTGCTTTTAGCTTGTCAATCAGAATGGTGTGATTGACAGTGTCGAAGGCCTTTTGTAGGTCCAGCATGACCATGCCGCAGTATTTGCCCGCGTCCACCTCTTGTTTGATGTGGTCGTTCAAGTAGAGAAGGCATGTGTCAGTGGAGTGGGATGTTCTGAAGCCAGATTGGAATTCGTAGATTAGATTTTTTTCCGCAAGGTACTTTTCGATCTGTTCGTATACTATTTTTTCCATGACTTTCGAGATGGATGTAAGGATAGAAACAGGGCGGTAGTTACCCGGGTCTAATTTGCTGCCATTTTTGTGCAGGGGTGTTACTCTCGCAATTTTGAAGTCCTTGGGGACGTGTCCCTGTTTTTGCAGGTCCCTAAGAAGTGGGGTGACATGGGCCGACTTCGGTAGGTTTGAGATCAGGCGGGCCGCTGCGTTCTGAATGAGTTAGTTTAGCTTGGTTCAGGTTAGCTTGGTTCAGGTTAGCTTGGTTCAGCTTAGCTTGGTTCAGGTTAGCTTGGTTAGTAAACAGATACCACACTGGACTTTTACTGTAAACAGATACTATACTGTACTTCTACTGTAAACAGATACTATACTGTATGTCTACTGTAAACGATACTATAGTGTACTTCTACTGTAAAATAATACTATACTGTACTTATACTGTAAACAGATACTGTACTGTACTTCTACTGTAAACAGATAATATACTGTACTTCTACTGTAAACAGATAATATACTGTACGTCTAATGTAAAAAGATATTATACTGTACTTCTACTGTAAACAGATACTGTACTTCTACTGTAAACCGATACTATACTGTACTTCTATGGAAACCAGATACTATACTGTACTTCTACTGTAAACAGATAATATACTGGACTTCTACTGTAAACAGATACTATACTGTACTTATTTTTTTCTTTTTTTTAATCTTTTTCCTCCTCCTTTTTCCTCCGATTTTCTCCCATCCCAATGTCAGTCATTATGCCAATTCCCAATCCCCTTCCTGGTCGCTGCGCACTTACCCCCCACAGTCGGTCTGGGAGAGTGGAGGCTATCACGTGCTTCCTCCGACACACGTCTAGCCAATCAACCGCTTCTTTTCACCTGGCAGCGCGGACTCTCACTGAGAGGGTGTAACGTGTGGAAGGATCACACTACCCCCCTTAGATCCTATCTGCGCTGAGCAGGCGCCCCGACCGAACTGTAGGAGTCGCTGTTTACAACGACCCGGACCCACCCCGCCAGCTTTCCCACCCTCTAATACAGCCAATTGTATTAGTGTGAACGGCCAGCCAAGCTGGTGACAACGCTGGAGCTGTGAGCTGGATTCGAACAGGCGAATCCAGCGTCTCCGGTGTTGGTGACGAACGTAATCTCCGCTACGCCACCTGACCGCCTACTATACTGTACTTCTAATGTAAACAGATACTATACTGTACTTCTACTGTAAACAGATACTGTACTTCTACTGTAAACCAATACTATACTGTACTTCTACTGTAAACAGATACTATACTGTACTTCTACTGTAAACAGATACTATACTGTACTTCTACTGTAAAAAGATACTATACTTCTACTGTTAGTCGGGGACAGCCCTAGTAGTAATATATTTTCACTGTAGAAGTATACAGAAGTATTCACTTCTACAGTGAAAATATATTACTACTAGGGCTGTCCCTGACTAAGGATTTGGATAGTCGACTATGATTGGCCAACATTGTTTCTATTAGTCGACTATTAGTCGACTATAAAAAAGAAATAAAAAAAAAAGTATAATATTGTTTTTTTGTATTTAATTTTTTTATTATTTTTTAAACAAACACATAAACAAACATGACAACATAAAATTAGATATACAAGCATTAATTAACAGTGCACATCCAATGAAATCACCATTTAGATAAATGTCTTATACAAGATATACCCCTAATACCTGCTATCTAATACCCTACACACATACTCTCGCTCGCTCCCCCCCCCCCCCCGGACCCCCCATTGGATAATCCATCCATTATCGTCCGCTCCTAACCAGGCACTACCATTATATGCTAGCTTTTATTCTCTCCACCACTTCTAACCACATTGTCATTTTGGATTCATTGAGACCCAAAATTCTTGCTGTAGATATTTCTAGATAAATCACTTCGAGATATGTAAGAATCCAGACCTTCCGGCACATTTTATCCGGTTGAAACCATTGTGATGCTATCAGCTTTTTAGCCGCTGTGATACCAGACAAAACCAATCTCTTTAGCTGTATAGGTACTGCACACTCAAAAACATCATTCAGCAGTAATACAGAGGGGTGTACAGGTATATTCAGAGTTAAGAGATTTGATAATTGCTGGGTCACTTCTTTCCAGAATATCTTAACTGGTGGGCAGTCCCAGTACATGTGCATAAATGTCCCCTCGTCCCCATTTGTACATAAGGAGCATTTGGAGTCTTGTTTAAGACCCATTCTGTTCAGTCTTATAGGAGTCAAGTATGTCCTATGAATATAGTTAAGATTGATTTGTTGATGGTCCGGGTTCCTTGATGCAAGTCAAACATTTGCCCAGGCTTCTTGCCAATCAAAATCTATTTCCAGGTCTGGTATATCCCTCCTCCAGACTGAGTCTAGGTGGAGGATTTCATACGAGGACGTTAGTAATTGATGATAAAAATCTGAAACAAAACCTCTCGATGTCTCTCTTTCATAGAAGAATTTGTGGTATCTGTGGTGTACAATTGGTATCCTTAATGGAACACTGTGAGCCTTCAAACATAACAATAACTGTGCGTAAAAGTAATATGTGGAACTGGTGAGATAAAAATTTTAGCGTATTTCCTCATAACTACAAAATCCCTGTTTGTTGAAAACATCTCCTAATGTGTGTATGCCCTGCTTTTCCCATCTAGGGAATCTTATAGGTCGTTTTCCAATCAGGAGTGCATTGTTATTGAATAAGGGAGTATGATTATGCCATTTATGTGGGTTAGAATATTCTTTTTGTGTTTCACGCCATATCCGGATCGCATGAGTAATAATGGGGCCAAATTTCTGTTCGCATTGCTTAATTGATCATTTGGTGTATACTATGTCCTGCAGTCTATGTGGTGCTACTATATTTACTTCTAAATTTCTCCAGGATACTGATGCTTGGGGATCAAACCAGGTTGTCAGTGGTCTTAAAGTGTACGCCTTAAAATAGTGGAAAAAATCTGGAAATGCCATACCTCCGTCGGCTTTGTTTCTCTGTGCGGTGGATCTTTTTATACGTGGTGGTTTGTTATTCCAAATAAATTTGTATGCGGAAGAGTGTAATTTTTTCCAGTAACCATCTGGAGGGGGTAACGGTAGCATTGAGCTGATGAAGTTGATTCTAGGTAAGACATCCATCTTAACTATTGAAACCCGTGCCTGTAGGCCTACTGAGTTTTTAAGTTTTGACCACCTGTCAAAGTCGTATTTGATTTTATTGTATTTGTGCTTCACCGATTGGCTTATGGTAGGGAATACTTCAACTCCCAAACATCTAAAGTGTTTAACCATTGGTATTTCTTCTGGAAGACGTATATTTTTTGCAGGGGCGTTAAGTGGAAGGAAAGCCGACTTTGGCCAATTTATCTTAAATCCTGATAGGTTGCCAAAGTCATCAATCAACTTGAGAAGATGAGGCATTGCGGTGTTAGGGTTTTGCATGAACAGTATTACGTCGTCCGCATATAAACTAATTTTGTGTTGTGTGCCCTTGATTACGATTGGTTCTATGAATTGGGATTGTCTTATATATTGTGCTAAAGGTTCTAATGATAAATCGGATAGTCCGGGACTAAGAGAGCAACCCTGTCTAGAAGAGCGTGATACCGGAAAGATTTCGGAGGTGATTATACCTGTTGTAATCATGGCCAATGGGTCTTTGTATAATACTTTAATCATATCAATGAATCCTTTTCCTAACCCCATCCTTTCTAATACTGCCCATAGATACTACCATTCCAACCTATCAAAAGCTTTCATTGCATCCAGGGACAGCATCGCCTTAGGTGTGGTGTCGTCCTTGCTGGCATCTAGTACGTGTAGTAATCGTCTTATGTTATCAGTGATCAAGCGGGTTCTTATGAAGCCAGTTTGATCCGGATGAACGAAAGACGTCATATGCTTTTGAAGTCTGATGGCTAATACCTTAGAGTACAGTTTGATATCGGTTCCGAGGAGGCTTAAGGGTCTATAACTACCGCACTCGGTGGGGTCTTTGTCTTTTTTAAGGAGGACTGTTATGAGTGCAATATTGTCGTTCTTATGGAAGTTCCCCTCCTTGACTGAGTATAAAATCATATTAAGTAATAGGGGTCCAATTATGTCCCAGCATGAAGGGTACATTTCTGGTGGGATACCGTCTCTTCCTGGAGCCCTACCACTTTGCATTTCGGATATGGCCTTCCTAAGTTCCTCTAGTGTGATAGGTGTTTCTAACTGTTTAGCGTCATCCTCTGAAAGTTTGGGGAGGTTAATTTGATATGTGTCCATTTTGTTTTGATCGAAGGTTGTTTCTGATTTATACAAGTTGGAGTAGAACTCTTTGAATGTTGCGTTTATTTTTTTAGTGTCTGTTACAAGTCCTTGTTGTGCTTTAATGGTAGTTATATCTGCACATTTTGCGATAACTCTTAATCGCATAGCTAGTAGGTGACTTGGTTTAGAAACCTTGAGAGTAATGCTGTTGTCTTGTGCTACGTATTTGTACTTCAGATTGTTGTTTATAAATGGCGTTAATCTCTTTTTTTAGTACATTAACTTGAGTTTCCAGTCGAACCGAGTCATTGTATTGTAAAGAAGTAAATAACGTAGAGTAAAGCGTTTCCAGTTCCGCCAGTTTTGTGCATCGATTCTTGCGTATTTTGGAGGAAAAGCTATCAGTGAAATCCTTGATCATTCCCTTTACCGACATCCATAATATTCTAGGGTCCGGCACCGATTTCACATTCTCTAGTAGGATTACTGAAAGAGCTTTTTTGAGTTGTGTAATGAATTCCTTGTTATTCAGCAGTATCGTGTTAAATCGCCATCTTGGGGCTCGGGATGACAGTATACCAAATGATCCATTTAGGAGTAAATAACAGTGATCTGATAATGCATTGGGTACCATCTCCACGTCATAGTTATCAAATAGTCTCTGGGTTGAAAAAACATAATCTATTCTAAGTGTTTTATGTCTTACTGATCGACAAGAGTACTTCCGGGTCGTGGGGTTGAGTGATCGCCATAGATCATTTACACCTGTATTCTTCGACCAATCCTTTAACGCATTAGATGAATTTTTTTGTTCATTGGAAAAGGTGGGATAAGATTTATCCAACCCAGGATCTAAAAAAAAAATAAAGTATAATATATATATATATATATATTTTTGTATTATTCCATTTGGGCTGTGGGGGGTGCTTAATGTCTGAAGGAGTCGACTGAAGGCTTCTTGTCCTCTGCAAAAGCATGCAATTGGTCCACTGATGGATACATCTTGATATTTGTCTAGTCTAGTGTGTTCATTAGATGGGTGAAATCCTCTTTCAGTGCCTCTGTGCCTGTTTTCTTAGGCAGTTGGCCTCTGGTATGCGTGCCATTAGCGTTAGCCACGCTTCTAAGAGGTTGGCAGTCGACTACGGCTCCTTTCGACCGATTAAACGACTATTCGACGAATAGGGGTCAGCCCTAATTACTACACAGGACAGAATGTTGCTTACTGTTTACTCATCAGATATCTCTATACTCTGCGTCCCACAGAGCCCTCTTCACTCGCTGGAGCGACTCAGAGAAAGCAGTCTACACTATCCCTGGGGTGTCCCCGGGTATGATGCAGCTCATCATAGAGTACGCCTACACACGCTTTGTGCCGGTGACAGCAGAGAACGTGGAAGAGCTTCTGGTGGCTGCAGGCCAGCTTCTCGTCACTGGCATAGTACGAGCGTGCTCTGACTTCCTAGAAGGCCAGCTGTCTCTGGAAAACTGTGTTGGCATCTGGAGGTTCACAGACATCTACTGCTGCCCTGACCTGATGCGCAAGGCCCATCTCTTCATCGTGTGCCACTTTGAGGAGATGTTGCACGTCTCACAGGAGTTTGTGGAGCTGTCCCCGCAGCAACTGGTGGACATCATCGAGAGGGATGACCAAAACGTGAAGAGCGAGGAGACGGTGTTCGAGGCCGTCCTCTGTTGGATCGACCACTCCCGTGAGGAGCGTAAAACACACATCCCTTTGCTGCTGCCCAAGGTAACTAATTGTATTACTGTGCATTACATTAAAACAACACTAGGTTCCCTAGTACAGTGGTTCTCAAACATTTGGGTCCAAACTGTTCCCTAGCAACAGAAACCGTCTACAACCGATGTCTAAGTGGTCCGCTGTCTGCTTGTCTCTTCCCAGGTTCGCATGGGCTTGATGATGCCTGACTACTTCAGGAGCAACGTCCAGAACAACCCTGTGGTGAGGGACAGCCACGACTGCAGGCCCCTCATCCTCAGCGTCCTGAACCCCCCTGGCTCCGACAGGCTCCCAAACCCCCTCACCCGCCCACGCCTGCCCCAGGAGGTCCTATTGGCCATCGGAGGGTGGAGTCACGGCAGCATGACCAATGGCATGGAGGCTTACGATATCCGAGCCGGTGGATGGATGGAGGTAAGCGTTGAGGGGGAGAGTCCCCGGGCCGACCACGCCACCGCTTATCTCCACGGTCTGGTCTACTACGCCAGAGAAGAAGTATTTACCCGGTCAACAAGGTTAGCATATGATCAGAAATAGACACTCACACCGTGCTCCCATTGACTTCTCCTTTATGTAAGCCTGGTCAATTAGCAGTTACAAGTTATACTTTATGTGGTTCATATGGCATGTATTCACATTAGGCACCGGGTGCTCTCACTTGTATTATAGGGGAACACAATTCCCAACATTGGCACCTCGTGCTCAATACATTAATAGTAAACCCCACTTGGATTAGGGGAAGACCCAGGCACATGGTAAGGAGTTCAATGGGAATTCAAGAACATCACAGTTATCACAAATACAAAAGAAATCATTTACATGTGGGCCCACGTTACCAAATAAAACCTACACTAAAGCCGGCTTATAATGTTTGGGGTACCCCTAGACACTGGTCGTTAGCGTTCGCTCGAATGGATACTGTTGTGGGCACACGAGGTACCGTTGTACTTAGCCAAGATGGTGTCCAGAAAAAGAGTGTATATACATTTGACGTAGAAACTGTACATTGGAGGAGGTTGGGTGGGTGGGTGGGGGCTGTACATTGGAGGTGGGGGGGGGGGGGTTGGGTAGGGGGGACACACAAATTTTTACACTGTACATTGGAATACTGACAAAGCCTTACTTGGTCATTTACTGTACAACTAGGTTAGGACATTTGTAGGGGCCAGTTTCGAATTGCAGTCTCACGTAGGTGTTTTTTGAGAGTGTTTTTGAAAGTGGGTAGTGATTCACATTCCTTTACAGCTTTGGGTAGGGCGTTCCACATTGATGTGGCATAATTGCGAAACGTGTTTAGTCCCTTGTTTGAGCCGAATCTGGGTTTAACATGATTTGTGGAGCTCCCTCTGGTGTTGTTATCGTGGTATTCACTGACCTTTGGGAAGTATTTTGACATGTACATGGGTACCTTGGTCGCGTAGTGTATCTTGTAGACCAGGCCCATTGCAAGTTGCTGTACTCTGTCGTCTACTTTAAGCCATCCTAGGTTGTCAAAGTGGGCAGGGGTGAGGTGGGTTCTAGGAGTCAGGTCAAGCAGTAGTCTGACTAGCTTGTTTTGAGATGTTTGTAATTTGTTTTTTAGTGCCTTTGAGGTGCTTTGGTACCATGAGGTGCAAGCATAGTCGTAGTACCCTTGAATGAGTGCTCCTGCTAGGCTAGGCTGACTGGGCTGGCGCGCTCAAAACTGTTTGGCTACCTTAAACACAGCTAAACTGTGGGTCTTAGTGAACCCTCCTGCTATCGTCTGTACTACTAACGCAACGTGGCTGTATGCACCACCGGTCTTCAGCGACGCTCGCCTGGTGATATACTCGAGTCACTGTAGCCGTTAGCAGCATGCTAATACACCGCTCACACTTCTACTATAAGGGCCCGCGTCCACTTGGCGCATATTTCTGACCGCACGCATCTGTTTTCAATGTATTCCAATGGGGAGGGAGCGCATGCGGCCGCATGCGGCCGCCTCTAGGAAGTGCGCTGCCGTCGGCTTCTTTTCTCAGCTTTTTTGTGCGGCCGAAAGTTGAAACTTTCTGAACTTTCAGAGCGATGCGCTGGAGCTCATTTTCAGACAACCAATCACAGCCATTCATCTACCACTCTGTTTGTAACCTGACACCGGAGCTGCCTGCCTGTCTGGCTGTCTCCCACAAACTATTGAGATTCGCGACAAAACTAATAATAATAACTACACGAATACACTACTAAAAAGCTAATAAAAAGCAAAGGGCGAACTGTGGTGTCAGGCAATAACTATATATATAATTAATATACAATAAAGTTATTCAAATATGCTATAATATGTGCAAAACCGCGGCATGGCTGTAGATTTCTTTCTGTCATCTACAAGATGCGCTTCAAGCCAGCTCTGCCGGCGCACTCCCAGCATGTTTCACGGAGAAATATGCGCTAGGTGGACGCGGGCCCTAACACGTTATCTATGGACGTTGGTTCTTCTTTCTGTATCGCTTACTCACACACTTTACTATCGCTTGTACTTCTAGGATAACACGTTATCTAGCAAGTACTCTCTATCACCCGTCGCTCTCCAACGGGGCTCTTCAACGGGACTCTTCAAACGGGGCTCGTCCAGAGCACACGCCCATTGCGACCGCTCACGTCCGAGTTCACTGTCAAAGAGGACTTCCTTCTGTTCCGCCCTCCAGGTAATCATCTCTTGCCCGTTGCTTCTCTCTCCTCCGCTCCACCTGCCACCACTGCCCCCTGCTGGCAACCGCAACTGATCCCACTATAGGACAACTCCAGACAGGGAGAAAGATGCTTCAATGTCATGTTAATGATCCATATCGAAGCCGGAGAAAGAGGAGCACCTCGCATCATTAGTAGTCCGGGCGAGATATCAAAAGGAACACTGTTTATCACATTTTATACACACAGGGGAAGTAACAAGTTAGTCAGCACTTCTGAATACTTAGCAGAATATTCAGGATGCTACACATACATACACAAGACATTCAGTGAAATGTAGGACATGCAGTGAAATGTAGGGGAAACTAGACAATTCCGCGGGGGAAATTGTGAAAGTGTTGGTGATGCCTGTGCACCGCCCGCCAACGGGAGAGGGTCGCTCGCGAGTCTCTATGACAAACAGTTCAAAAGATACAAAAAGGGGGGACTTCCGGTATGGTGAGCAGGGAGTAGGACACGTTTTTCCCTCTCTCCCTCATGTTTTTTTAAATTCTACGTTTTAAGACTCCAAACCCTCATAATTCTTGTTTATATGCAAGTATCGATACAGCTAACTAAATATTTATCTTCGCAAAGATGACATCCAAGACTCCAAAACCAAAACGGGGCGATTTTCAGAAAGAAGAGGAAGCGGATGATGCTTTTAGCAACCGATGCTTGAAAACCACAAAGAAGCTATGACCACGAGTTCAGAAAAGCCATTACCACTCTGGAAAATAAACTCGACCAAATGAAATCGGACGTGGCCGACAACGGACAACGGGTCAAGTCCCTGGAGGAGAATGCGGAATCTGTAAGCAAAAAAATTGCATCGCTGGAGGCTAAATGTGCCGATCTGAGGGCTAGCCATGCTATGCTAAAGGCTAAAGCGGAAGACCTCGAGGCTCGTGGTCGGCGTAATAACCTTCGAATCATTGGACTACCAGAACAGATTGAGGGCCCGAGACCAACATCCTTCTTCGCCACCCTTTTATCCCAGGTTTTTGGGGCAGAAACCCTCCCTACCCCTCCAGAATTGGACCGCGCGCACAGGTCGCTGGCAGCTAAGCCGAAGCAGGGTGAAAAGCCTAGGCCTGTTATCATCAGGTTCCATAACTACCAAACCAAAGAACGGGTGATCCGGGAAGCCAGAAAGAGGAGGGCGGAGATGCAGTACGACGGTCAACAAATTGCTTTCTACGAGGATTATACCCCGGCTGTGTTGGAACAGCGAGCCCCGTACCGTGATGTGATGGCATTACTTTACAAACGGGGGCTGAGGCCTAGTCTTCACTACCCAGCCAAACTGATGATTACGGAGGAGAGCGGGGACAGATTACGCTTCATGTCTGTTGGCGATGCCGAAGCGTACCTTAAAGGGGAACTCCAACATTTTGGGAAATTAGCTTATTTAACATCTTCCCTGGAGTTAGACAAGAAGATACATACCTTTTTTGTCTCGGTGCGTGCATTTAGCTTTGGGAATAGACGCTCCGTTAGCATAGCTTAGCTTCATCACTGGAAGTGAGGCAGATCCGTAGCCTTACAGTGCCTTACAGTGTATTGCAAGGTCTGACATTGACCAAACTTGATATGCATGACCTTGGTGGGCTCTAGGTCAACTCCTGAAAAGGGGGTCAATGTCAGACCTTGCAATCAAAAGTTAGGGGGCGCAGTGAAATTATGGCAAGGGTTATTAGCCCCCTAACTTTTGATTGCAAAGTCTGACATTGACCCCCTTTTCAGGAGTTGACCTAGAGCCCACCAAGGTCATGCATATCAAGTTTGGTCAATGTCAGACCTTGCAATACACTGTAAGGCACTGTAAGGCTACGGATCTGCCTCACTTCCAGTGATGAAGCTAAGCTATGCTAACGGAGCGTCTATTCACAAAGCTAAATGCATGCACAGAGACAAAAAAGGTATGTATCTTCTTGTCTAACTCCAGGGAAGATGTTAAATAAGCTAATTTCCCAAAATGTTGGAGTTCCCCTTTAAGGCTAAGCTAGCCTAGCGTGGACGGCTACCTAACGAGTACCTAGGGGTAAGCTAACTTGACGCCGGGAGCAATGAACAATGAATATAGAATGCGAGACTGGAATTATAGACATAGGTTGGGCTAAACTGGTCAACCGCGTTAGACCTGACACTTAGACTTCATGGGGAGATGCTATTGACATTAAGCGGACTGGCTTCTGAAACAGAACTTTATGCTTCCCAAATAGCCGACGCGGATTCTATTTGCACTTATTTCTAATTCCTTTTTTTATTATTCTTTAATAGCTCTTCTTTTACATGGGTCTCACTCAAACTGTAGACGCTCCCTCTGTTTAGAGGCTGCTAGATAAATAGACTGGACCGGTTTGACAGGATAATGAAGGTTCTATGTTTATGCTTCAGGAGTACTCAATGCGCGGATTGGAATGTACAGAGACTGGGCCTGAATTTACTAGACCATTTACCTAGGTCTAACGGACACCTCTGGGCCAGCTGAAACCAACACCAACAGCAATAGACATGATTACGACATATTAAATGTGCGGCTGAACTTGTAGACCTTGGTTGGATTATAGTGCCCAGTCACTATAGAGTGGCCACCTATGCCTCAGAAGGGTAATATTGTTATTTCAATTGGAGTGACTCCTTCAAAAGGAACCCTATGCCAATCAGGTTGCTATAGCCATGACATTGTGAATAATTGCATGCCGTTTTCTTCTGCTTCCTATTTCGTAATTTTTGCTGTTGCCCTTTTCTTATTTTTTATATATATATATAATTTTCTTTTTTTTCTCAACTTAATTTGTCCTTTCTTTTTGTATGGATTTATATACATGTGACTCTCTAGGCAGGGTGAGTATATTTAGGGTGCACATGCTCCTCTTACTGTCTGAGGGTCTCAATACAAACAAACCGGATAGTATCTATTGGGTAGTGGGGGGTTTGTATACATGTATATAATGTTTCAGGAAGCACTCAAGGTACTGACTGAACCAACTCAATTTGCACACGCTTCTTTTTACTGTCTGAAGGTACAGGTCTCTAACATTGCCGAATGTAGCTAACCACATTACCTTTCTATACATATTTTAGGTACATTTTGAGGTCCCTGAATCGTGTAACCCCTGTAACTGCATATACCTCTTGATTATTATTTTACTCTTTAAATATATGTATATATTTTTTTATAGACAGAGGGAGAGGGGGGGGGGGGGGGGGGGAGAAGAAAGTGGCGCCTCTTTTTCAACTCTGTTATGGTTTTGCAATTTTTATATCCCTAGTGGGCATGGTAGCAGGGGCTAAAGACATTCTCTTCGAGCTGTTATAGGTTGGAAGCGGGCTTTGCCCAGGTCCACTGAATTATAGGTTGATCTTTCATTTTTATTCTAATTTAAATTTTTGAATTTATTCATCCCTTTTTTTCTTTTGGTTTTTCTTTTTTCTTTTTTTGGCTGTTCGAATGTTCTTTTAACACAAATTTAAATGTTTATCCATAACCATATTGGAGGCTGTTCGAAATGAACGGGAGAGGGGGGAAAAGAGGAGGGAGGATGATGTCTCCACCGGAAGGAGCGTATCCTGAGAGGTACAAAGGCTGTTACTGTTTCCTTAGGGACCAAGGGATGTACCCCCGGGTGAGTATGTGTGTGTATGGTTGTGTGGGTGTATGTGTGTGCGTCAACCCCCCCCCTCCCCCCCTTCTTTATCCCCCTCTACCTTTCTCCTCTCTTCCAATGTTTCATCTTTTCAACTCAGGTATGTATATACTTAACAGAACATGGCAGTGACGGGCAGGAACATCCGTTTCGTCTCATGGAATGTCAAAGGGATGAATAACTCTATCAAGGCTAACAAGGTACTTAACCACCTACGGCATCTCAAGGGTGACCTTTGTTTTTTACAAGAGACACAGATCTGCACCTCAGATATCCCCTGTATTAAGAGAGCATGGATGGGACACATTTTTCATTCTAAATTCTCAGCAAAAGCCAGGGGAGCTGCAATTATTATACATAGGGATGTACCCTTCGAGCCTTCCACCATTTTAACTGACCTTGACGGACGATATGTTATAGTGTCGGGCAGGCTGCAGAACATTCCGGTGGTTCTGGCCTCAATATATGCACCAAATTGGGACAATGATAAATTTGTATCCAATTTATTTTCCTCGATACCTAACCTTAATGATCATCACATAATTATCGGAGGAGACTTTAATCAGGTCCAAAACATAGAACTGGACAGGTCTTCGGATAGACGTACTACCATCTCCAAAGCGGCGAACATCCTAAAATTTCACATGGAACAGCTTGGCCTTATAGACCCTTGGAGAGCAAAATGTCCTACCGATAAACTTTTCTCCTTCTTCTCCCATGTCCACCACACGTATTCGAGCATAGACTTCTTTTTACTAGATGAAAAACTACTACATAATGTAGTCTCTACTAAGTACCATAGTATAGTCATTTCCGATCATGCCCCAACATCCGTTGAAATTAACTTCCCCCAGGGTAGAACACCCTCTAAATTTTGGAGATTCAATTCCCACTTATTATCTGAACCTGAATTTAAGGATTTTATTCATGCACAAATAAAAATCTTCTTTGAGATAAACGACACACCTGAAGTTAGCAGTAACATACTCTGGGAGGCCTTTAAGGCATATCTCCGCGGACAGGCCATCTCCTTTACCTCTCATTTTGGGAAGCAGGAACAATCCAAATTAACAGGTATATCAGATGAGATTAAACGATTAGACATCCAGTATTCGTCTAAACCCACCCCTGCTCTATATAAAAAACTACTCCAGCTTCAATCACAATATTATTTGCTTTCAACTAGTAAGATCGAGAGACTACTCCTGCACACCAAGCAACGTTTTTTCCTTCCTCACCAAAACCTGGAAAACACAACACATCACCCCATTCCCTTCACTGGCTGCAAATAAACCAGCGGATCAGCTTCACGGTTCTCCTGCTGGTCTATAAGGCCATAAATCACTCTGGCCCGACCTACTTCCAGGACCTCCTCTCCCCTCAAGGTCACTCAGGTCTGGCAGCCAAAACCTCTTCGCACTAGGCTGTCAACCATGGGGCACCGTGCTTTTTCCGCACTGGGGCCGCGCCTGTGGAATCAGCTGCCAGGGTCCATCAAGGCCTCAGTCTCCCTTGCTGCCTTCAAGGCCAGCCTTAAAACCCATTTATTTTGATTGACACCTCCCTTAAGTCTCTACGACAAGCGGTTCTTGAGGTATGAAAGGAGTGAGGCCTATACAGGGGGGGCATAGCTTAAGAAAGGGGCGTGGTTAACATAAACCAATGAATGTAGAAGTCTGTACTGAGTTGATTGACACCTTCCATAAGCATGTGTGTGTGTGTGTGTGTGTGTGTGTGTGTGTGTGTGTGTGTGTGTGTGTGTGTGTGTGTGTGTGTGTGTGTGTGTGTGTGTGTGTGTGTGTGTGTGTGTGTGTGTGTGTGTGTGTGTGTGTGTGTGTGTGTGTGTGTGTGTGTGTGTGTCTGTGTCTGTCTGGTTTCCCTGTGAAAGTGAAAGAGGCTCATTCATGTGCCTGTCATGTGCCTGTGAAAGATTTGTTTTTTTATGTACATGCAGGTGTCAATCAACTCAGTACAGACAAGCCTTAATTGATTCAAATTAGAGGTCTGCAAGCCCGAGGGGGCCCTACGGAGCCCGACAGCATGGACAGATTAGGGCACATTTTTTTATGCATATATAGGGTTCAGATAGGGCTCTGGCTCCTTTAATTTGTCTAACTTAATTTTACATGCACACACATAAGAGAATCATGCGCACGCACACACACACACACACAGAGGAAGACACACACGCACGCCGTCACGTAGTGTTTCCATCAAAGCAACAAGCTAGACCGTTGTAGCGTGTGTGTCGGAGATGGAGAAGCTGCCTTTGCTAGGTAGACTTTGTGATGTCTGTCATCACATCGTAATATTGGCCTTTGGCTTAAGTCGGGCTAGGGCCAAATAATTACTTAACTTTTCGGGCTAGGGTAGGGCCGGGTCTTAATGCTACAGGCTTGGGCCGGGCTGGGGCCGAAATGTCAGGCCTGTGCAGACCTCTAATTCAAATCCTAACTGACACAAATCCATCCTCCAATGCATTTGAATGAGGCTGCACTTCTGTCACTCTCACAATAATAAAAGCAAAACGATAAGAGATATCGTTTTTTAATAGAGCACTTCAGGAAGTTCATGAAGAGTCATGTACGATAATGTGTAATTCCGTCGACAATTGTGGCCCGTGTAGCGATTGGAAGACAAGGGAAGGAACGGTGAAATCACACATTTCAGCTAGAGTGGAGAGTCCATTAATGTGGAGTGTGACCACGGCCGGACTGCGGAAATCATTCAGGCCAGGAAATATAGTGCAGAATATAGCCCCAGTCAGGCCACTTTTTAAGCGGGGGCCCCCCAGCAGGATGATTTTAGTTACAAAGACTTAATTTCCTGCATTCTGGTGCAGGAATTTTTTTATTTGTACCCTTTAACACTTTCGCGGCCACTGGGGCCCGTCTAATATAATGGTTGAGGGCCAGCTTTTGTAAACAAACGTGTGGCTTTTTGTACAGCTAAATCTATACTTTATAGTATTGCTATCTGTCCATTCTCATTGTCAATTGAGTGTATAAACCGTCCCTTCAAAATGGCTTAAAGAAAAAAAAATGCATCAATAGGTTCTCATTTTATAGCGCCGTGAATATAAGCTTTATAGCGGATTTTGTGTAGTATATTTTCTGGAAGGCTAGTTATAGAGCTAATAGCTGCTAACGTTATATCCAATGGCATTTCCGTTTTACAGATGCTACAGAAATAACCCAAACTGCATATGATCCGGACGATCCCAAAGCATGTATGCATGAAAGGGGGGGGGGGGGGGGGGGGGGGGGGGGGGCGGGAAACGTTGTTTATTATTATTGATTACCAATAACCGTGTTCATCTAAGTAGCCACATACGCTGGTCGGCTGGTTGAGTATCATAGCAAGCTCTGATCGGGCTGTAATTTACGTGAAAAAGATCTTACCATGAGCCGGTGGGATCCCCCGGAGCATTTCCCTGTCATCGATCGCCATCTGGTAGATCGATATGTCCATTGGCTGATGATAAATCCCCTTATTGCATGGTGAAATCTGCGATTCGAAACGTAATCCAAGCTACAGGCTGCAGATCCAGAATCGTGCTACTCAAATCTCTGTTGAAAGAAAACAAAGAGACTGATCCGTTCGCCCACAGGGCACATTGCAGTAGCGCGATAGCGCCCCTAAGAGGATCTGGCCGGTATTGCACATTGTCGAATTCATAGAGTAGGGAAAATCTGAAGTGCCGCTCGGCGACCTTGAACAGGTTATTAAAATGGAATAAAAGCAATAACAACTTCCCACGGATATCTCCGTGATTCTGTCCACAACGCATGGATTCGAAAGCCGGATATATCCGTGCTTCGTCCCCAATGTGTTAAATGCCAGTGTTTGTGATGGCATCACAAATGATTGCCAAAAAAAAACACAAAATCTTTATATTTTAGGCGGCTGGGTGGCGCAGTGGACTAAGCGCTCGTCACCAACGCGAGAGACACTGGTATCGAATCCGGCTGTCAGCGTTGCCTCCGGCTTGGCCGGCCGTCATACTGGCTCAATTGGCAGAGTCAGCGGGAGGGAAGCCGGTGGGGTGGTATTCTGGTCGTTGTAAACAGCAACTCCTACAGGTCAGTCAGGGCACCTGCACAGCGAGGGAGGGAGATGGTGAGGGTAGTGTGACCTCCCACACGTTACACCTCACCAATGAGAGTCCGCGCTGGCAGGTGAAAAGATGCTGTTGGCTGTCTCCTATGTCTCGGAGGAAGCATCTGATAGACTTCAGGGCTCCCTAGACCGACCAGTGGGGGGCACATGCGAGCAATGACCAGGAAGGGGAGGGGGGAATTGGCATAACGACTAAATTGGGATGGGAGAAAAACACAGAAAAACAGGAGGAGAAAAAGTGGATCAAAAATGTTTTTACAATTTTTACAAATGCAAAGTGGATTTTTTTGGGGGGGGTGGTTATTACAGGCTAGCATATGTCAATGATTAGCAACAACAATGGATTTTTAGTATTTTTGTAATGTCAGATTGAAAAAAATACTCACACTCATTAGGGGACTAAATTGTCCTCTTCAAAAACACCATAAAAATATTATAACTGAAATAATTTACCACTTTTTCTTTCATAAATATTTTATTCAACTTCAGCCGTGATCATAACCACCACATATTCAATACATTTTAGAATTGTAACCCTTTAAATGCCAGTGTGTCTGATGGCATCACAAATTATTGTAAAAAACACACACAAAAAGTGAAATATTTTCAATATATCAAATGCAAAGTACATTCTTCTGGGGGGGGATTATTACAGTTTTCAATTGTGTGAGTTTAGACTGCATTATCCTCTGTCGCAGTGATCTCCTGGTTGTTTCTCACCTAGGTTATCTAACTATTGCGCCGCCACAACTAGAAACACTGGCCTGGCCTGCTTCTAAGTTCAGTGGCCTGACTGTGGGCAAAAATAATAATAATAATAATAATAATAATAATAATAATAATAATAATAATAATAATAATAATAATAATAATAATAATAATAATAATAATAATAATAATAATAATAATAATAATAATAATAATAATAATAATAATAATAATAATAATAATAATAATAATAATAATAATAATAATAATAATAATAATAATAATAATAATAATAATTTGTTTCTTTTTATCTGTGCAGGCTGTGCAGGAAAACTCCCGGTGCTCCCGATGGCCAGTCCGGGTCTGAGCATGACTGTCAAAGAAATGGCCATAAGTTGAGATAGAAATGTCCAATACCATTTATTTTTATTTTATGAGCGAGGACACAGTCGTGGCATTATATCTATGTCCAAAATTGAGACCAGCAATTTACAAAAGGTGATGGTAAAACAAAAAAATGCAGCTGCTGCCAGGTCACCCACACTAATTAAGGGCAAATAACATATTTACTGTATGCAAATTGCATGGTTTTATTGTTTTTGCCCCTGTCTGTCCATTTGTTAGTGAACAAGATATCTCAGTAATACCAATCAGATATCACAATACAATTTGCTGTACACATTCATCCTAAGAAATAGAATATATCTATTGATTTTGGTGACACTGTGACCTTCACTTTAGCATCACCACTACTTGCAATCTGCTGTCATAGTAACAAAATGTGTGATGTACATTCATGACCCCTAGAGAAAGAAAGCTATAGATGTTGGCAACCACATGCTTTTTCCGCTAGAGCCACCATCAGTATAAACTGCAAATGTACTGTATGGCCAAATTGCTATACAACCTGCTGTGAACATTCATGGCCCCTAGTGACCCCCTGACCTTTCCTCTAGCACCACAGGCTAAACTAAGAACTCTTGTTTAGAAGCGCTCTGGGTGTCATGAAGAGCGCTATATAAATCCAAGCCATTATCATTATTATCATTATCATTATTAGCATTGTTTCTGTCATCTATCCAGTAAGATAAGAGTGCAAGTAATGGCAAAGTGGGGAGACTGTTAGGTGTTGGCGGAGGAATAATGTGCATAATTCTAGTTGTCCTCATGTATTGCATTGTATTTTTTGCAGGATGTGCAGAAGAACTGGAGCAGGCAACCATGGCGATCATTATCATTGGGAAAGAGGATCCTTTCCATCCACCCAAAGACATTAAGATAGTGATAGAAGGAGCAAAGGTCATGAACAAATTGCCCTCGGTTGCAACACCTTTTGCTATGTAATGTATGTATGTATGTATGTATGTATGTATGTATGTATGTATGTATGTATGTATGTATGTATGTATGTATGTATGTATGTATGTATGTATGTATGTATGTATGTATGTATGTATGTATGTATGTATGTATGTATGTATGTATGTATGTATGTATGTATGCAGGGACGTGCACAGGACTTTAGAGGGGCAGGTGCTCAAAGGCTGAAAAGGGCACTTCACTTGTGTGTATATATTAACCGAGCGCGCGTAGCGCGCAAGCTAAATTTTTAAGGGCCCTTTTCGGGCGGGGGGGGGCCCTTTTATGCTTTTTGGGGGGTTTTGGTGATCAAATATTGAATATTGAACTATAATAATCAGTGCAGGAGCTCACTTATCCTTGAAAGACACTTTTATCACTGACTTAAAAGGCCCATACATCTCCATAAATGTTCAGGGGGGAGGGAATAAGTGCTTACCCTACAGACCCCAAGAAGTGCTGTATATTCTGTATTGTTTAATATAAATGCATTTTTTATTCCAATCCCGATTTGTATTTGAGATCCCCAAATCCCATCGGACTTGACTTCTTCGTGTCCCTCAATGAGTGTAATACCAGCATTCAACTGTATGCGCCACAGCGGTTTCTATCATCATCATAATCACCACCCACACTATGCATAAAATATATAGGTCCGCGGAGAGGCACGCTTAGGAGGCTGTGCAAACTGCAATGGAATATGGGGCATCTCTCTCTCTCTTTACCTAATATTTTGATTCTATCCTGACATTTTTCAGTTGGAAGGGCAGTCTATATGCGTAACGGTAAAAAAAAAAAATTATTAAATTATTTTTCAAATAGGGCACTTTTTTGATGAGGCTCAAAAAGGCAGGTGCTCAAGCACCCCTTGGCCTCTATGTGTGCACGTGCCTGTATGTATGTATGTATGTATGTATGTATGTATGTATGTATGTATGTATGTATGTATGTATGTATGTATGTATGTATGTATGTATGTATGTATGTATGTATGTATGTATGTATGTATGTATGTATGTATGTATGTATGTATGTATGTATGTATGTATGTATGTATGTATGTGTAACTGAGGGGTACAATTCCCTGACTGTATTGAGAGTATGGTATCATTAAACCACTACTGAGTTATGTACTTTAATTACTGGCCATACAGTACACAGGTATATATGATGAACACCCACACAATAACACGGCTTAACAAAGAAAGTCCTGTTTGGAATATTTATTAGAAGAGCAGCAATATTAGATTACAGTATTGAGAATTAGGGTCGCGCTTGTATGGCGAAGAATGTGCATGAATAGGTCAAGAGCGTAAGTCCATGAGCATATTACGATGGGGATAATTAATACCACCTGGAGCATAAGAATTATATAAGGCACACTCGTAGGTCAGCTGGAGATACTAGGGGGTTCCCTCCGGTTGTAAGCCAGCAGGGGAGAGGAATGTTCGGGAGCAAAAGTCTGGATCAACGAGGAATCAATAAGCTCCAGCTACGGGAGTCGGTACATATACTCCCCTTGATCGGCAGACAAAAGCAGCAGCTATAATCCAAGTATGCGTGACAGCATGGATGAAAGCCAGCCAACCTCTTCCTAGAGACGGGCTCGAGTGATGCTCCTCACGGGTAGATCCCACACAGCAGCGGGGTAGACGGTTCTCTGCTCCAGCAGCCACAGTACCAAAAGCAATATAATCCAGCCGGAAAGGGCTCTGCATTTGCTGGTGTAGATTCTCCTGTGCACGGTACTTCACATTAACTAGGTCGAACTTGACGTTATTTCACTAAGCTCTGACACTTTTACTATCCTATTCGCACGCGGTTCTAAGTGCTCTATTTAGACGCAAGGTTGCTCACTTCACTTGGTCGTTGACTCGTGGTGAAGGCTTTAACGTTTGATAAGACGATACGTTACTTTGAACGAATGATGAACTGAATGAACTGAACGAAGTGAACGAAGTGCTGCTGTTTCCACCTGCGCCGTATTTATACGTAAGGTGAATTATCTAGTGCCAACCTCAGTTCTGTCTTGTATTACTGCGCAAACCTGGGCATGTTGAGACATGTCTTAGCGGTGGCTTTGAACTAGACATTGGGGGTATGGCCGTAGGCGCCTAGGGGGTCGCTGTCCAATAGGAGAACGAATATTATGGTCTGGCCTGTACCTAGGTAAAGGGATATTCCGTGTATATGTACAAAGAATATACAAGGGATATCAGACGATATACAAATATTATACAATATATCTCAAGTAATAAATATATATATTCGGTTTAATCTGACCCTTTGTAACAGCCGCCTCCTAATTAGTCCGCACCTAATTAGATAAGCAGAGACAGATTAACCGTCTTGTCCACTACTCAATGTCCGTTGTGAGGAGTAGGGCAATTCACAAAGTCAGTGGGTCATGGTCGTCATTAAGGGAGTCGGGTAGCCTTGGCAACTCTATCAGCCTCGCCACGGGTCGGGTGTATGTCCGTCCCTGGACGAGCACTTCTGCCGCTCTGACCTTTCCGTCGGCACCAGTGATCACTTCGCTTACGCGGCCGGCCGGCCACGCAGCTCGGGGTAGTGACTGGTCTATGATCACGACGACTGTGTCCACTTTTAAGTTGTCCCCGTCCTTGACCCGCTTCTGACGGGCTGGAAGGGATGGTAGGGGGGTTAGGAGGAAGCGGGCCTGAGACTGCTTTGATCTGTGCTTGGCTGCGCCTCCACATCCTCCGTCTGTTCCTCTTGTTTGGTCTGTACCCCGTCTGAGGAGGGGCCGGTTCCGGCCGCCCCATCAAGGAGTCGCTTGGGGTGCTGGGTTCGAGGTCAGCTACGTCTGGAGCGCAGCTGAGGGGGGTGGAGTTCGGAACTCCCTCTTGTGCGCACGGTTCTCTCACAGGCCTCTCGCCTAATGTCAGTAGCCTCTCAACGGGCTGTACGAGAGAGTGGCCGGTATCGCTCACCTTTGTGTGTAGGCAGCGTGTAGACGTGGGTTGACTGTCAAGTCCGTAGAGGGGGCCCTGGAGCGTCCACCCCAGTCGGGTCTGAACCGCGACTGGGCATCCTTTGGGTCCGATGTGGGCCGCCTCAATTGGGAGAATGAGGTCCGCGTGGTCGGAGCCGATGAGCAGGGTCGGTGTGGCGCCGTCGATAAGCGGTATAGGTAGTCTGCGTAGGTGCACGTACTTCACCATCAGCTGTGGGATGGGGTAGGTGTACTGTGACAGGCCTATGTCGTGGCTGGTGAAGACGTTGGTAATACTATACTGCTTCTCGGGCTGGTCCACCACTGCTATCTTGAAGGAGACATTTTCACCCTTTATGGTCTTCTGGTCTCTTCTGATGGTACGTATTGTCATTGTTCCTTTGGCACCCCGCAGACCCAGCTGGGCTGCGGCGGAAGCGAGGAGGAGAGTCTTTTCAGACCCATCGTCTAGGACGGCGTAAGTGTCCAGGACCTTGTCCTCGTAGCTCAGGAGCACTCTGACCACTTTGATGAGCACTCGGGGGGTCCCGCTATGCTGGTCTATATGGAGCACTCCTGTTGGTGGGTTGCCTTGGATCTTCTGGGGTGGTGCCGACTCGCGGTCGTCCGAGTAGCACCGTGACTCCCAGTGTCTGCTGTAGCAGTCGGGACACCAGGGGGCGGTCTGGTGGATCTTCGGTACTGGTGCCACCGCCTCGGCCTGGTACATTACCGTGACGGGCCCACTTTGTTGTCCTGGCGGACGCCTGTTGATGTCATGCAGGACCTCCAAGTGGGCGCCGCCGCACCTGCTGCACTTCTTCTTCAAGCGGCACTCAGCTGCCATATGGCTGCGCGCGCAGCGGAAGCAGCGGCGGTGGTCTTTGATCCACTGACTCACCTCGTCCGTGGTCAGCTTCTTGAACTTGTCACATTGATACAGCCGATGTTCCCCTTCACAGTACTGGCATTCAATCTTCCACTCCTCTTTCGTCGAGGGGGTGTTGTGGTTCTTGTGCTGCGGTACTGATTCGGCTTGGTGCATAACGGTCACCGACCGGCGGTTATCATTTGATCCCCGAGGTCCATCTCTTGGGCTTGGTCCACTCCACACGAACGTGTCCAGTCGTAGGCTGCTGACCTCCCTGGCGAGGAAATCAGATAAGTCTAGGAGGGATGCCTCTGGGCCGTTGGGGTCGCGGTGGTCTCTTTGCCGCCTGAAGCGCTCTTGTCGGGCGGGAGGGAGCTTCTCTAATATCCTTTCTACATTAGAGTTAGCATACAGTTCATATATCCCTTTCTCCTTTTGGGACCCCAGCATCCCTACCAGGGACTGTACCTTGATAGAGAGGTCATCCAATGCTCTATTGTCTCTGGCTGGGGGGAGGCGGTCGATATCTCTTATTTCCTGTATCACGTAGTCCCATATGCGTCCATAACGCTGGTCGAGGGCTACTAGAGCCGCAGTGTATGGGGTACTTGAGTTGGAATATGCCAGCGCTATATTATGCGCTCTGGGCACCTTCAGGTGCTTGAGGAGGATAGCATATTTGTACGTCTCATCGGGGACGTCGGACATCATAGTCTCTAAGCACATCCGTAGCTCCGTGTACTGTGCTCTGTCCTCGCGTGTAAAATCCGGGAATGTCGGTGTGCCAAGGTACGATGCCATGGATGGCTGGCACATCGGTGAGCGTTGGGGGAGAGGCCTCCTGGGCGAGTCTCCCCGTACGTGTCGTCGTGGGCTGGTACTTGGTGGGTACCAAAGCCCGGGTACCCAGGTGCTGTTCCTCGGGGCTGGCGGTGCGTCAAACTCACCCTTGAGTTGAGTCGGGGGTCTGTAACGCAGGGCCTCGGGGCTGTACTGGGCCTCCTGGTCCAGAGTACGTTGCTGCTGGTCGGGGCTGTACTGGGCCTCTCTTCCTTTTCCTCTTCCTCTGCTAGGTCCTGGAGTCTTCTAGTCAGTCTCTCGGCGACGTAGGCCGGTTCTTCCCGGTTGCTGGGTCTCGTCTGGACCGGTCGGGGAGGGGGTTCGGAGACATGGACAGGATCCTCCTGTTGGCGGGGTCCCGGGTCGCTTGGTCGGGTAGGGGAATGTGCCCTAGACCCTTGTCGTGATGATCTCCGGGAGCTCCGTGCGGAGAGAGGGGGTGTCGCCATGGCGATCAATTGTTCTACCATCTGCGCCTGCAGCCGGTCGTGCTCTGCTTCGCGCTGGGCATGGGCGGCGTCGCGCTGTGCTTCGCGGTGGGCATTGGCGGCGTCACGCTGTGCATTGGCGCTGGCATGGGCGGCGTGGAGCTGTGCATTGGCGGCGGCGCGCTGTGCATTGGCGGCGGCGTGCTGCGCTTCGGCGCGGCCTCTTTCAATGTTCTCTTCCGTCTGAAGGCGTCTGGTCTCCAGTCTTATGCGGTCGTCTTCACTCCTTTGTTGCGCCTGGAAGCACTCTCGCTCGGTTGCAGAATGTTCGCGTTCACTGAGGGCTTGCGCTTGGAGTTGCGCGTGAAGGCGCTCTCGTTGGTCTGCAGCTTGTTCGCGCTCGCTCGTCTGTTGCGCTTGAAGTCGATCGCGTTCACCCTGAAGTCGATCGCGTTTGGTGGAGGCTGCCAGGGTGGCGATGAATGCCTGCGCCAGCATCTTGTCCGCTTCGCTGGGGGAAGACACCGACGGAGGTGATCGGCTTCTGGCAGTGCTCGTTGGAGATCTGTTCTCTGGGCGCGCCTCGAGGTCCGTCTCCTGGGCGCGCTTCTCTTCTGGTAGTGGGTCGGGTTCTGTCCCTGGAGCGCTTTCTTTATCCTGGGGATATAGTCATGTCATGTCCCTCCTGGTCCCCCCCGTGAGCTTGGTCAGTTACGTTAGAACCCACTAGGGTCTCTACTGGCAGGGTCGCCTGGTCGGTAGGGTTTGACATGCTTTTACTATCCGCTTTTTCCGCATTTAACGTCTGTATAAAGCTAGGTAGTAGACTGGCAGCGTAGTCCTCTAAGTAAGGATGTGGCTGCCGTCTGCGCTGCGGGCGTTCTAGCTTAGGAGAGCCGTTTGTGGAGTGTTCACCGCTGGCCATGGTTAATATCAATATTATATTTAGATATTACACTGATTACCCTCCGGCTCGAAGGACCAATTGTAACTGAGGGGTACAATTCCCTGACTGTATTGAGAGTATGGTATCATTAAACCACTACTGAGTTATGTACTTTAATTACTGGCCATACAGTACACAGGTATATATGATGAACACCCACACAATAACACGGCTTAACAAAGAAAGTCCTGTTTGGAATATTTATTAGAAGAGCAGCAATATTAGATTACAGTATTGAGAATTAGGGTCGCGCTTGTATGGCGAAGAATGTGCATGAATAGGTCAAGAGCGTAAGTCCATGAGCATATTACGATGGGGATAATTAATACCACCTGGAGCATAAGAATTATATAAGGCACACTCGTAGGTCAGCTGGAGATACTAGGGGGTTCCCTCCGGTTGTAAGCCAGCAGGGGAGAGGAATGTTCGGGAGCAAAAGTCTGGATCAACGAGGAATCAATAAGCTCCAGCTACGGGAGTCGGTACATATACTCCCCTCGATCGGCAGACAAAAGCAGCAGCTATAATCCAAGTATGCGTGACAGCATGGATGAAAGCCAGCCAACCTCTTCCTAGAGACGGGCTCGAGTGATGCTCCTCATGGGTAGATCCCACACAGCAGCGGGGTAGACGGTTCTCTGCTCCAGCAGCCACAGTACCAAAAGCAATATAATCCAGCCGGAAAGGGCTCTGCATTTGCTGGTGTAGATTCTCCTGTGCACGGTACTTCACATTAACTAGGTCGAACTTGACGTTATTTCACTAAGCTCTGACACTTTTACTATCCTATTCGCACGCGGTTCTAAGTGCTCTATTTAGACGCAAGGTTGCTCACTTCACTTGGTCGTTGACTCGTGGTGAAGGCTTTAACGTTTGATAAAACGATACGTTACTTTGAACGAATGATGAACTGAATGAACTGAACGAAGTGAACGAAGTGCTGCTGTTTCCACCTGCGCCGTATTTATACGTAAGGTGAATTATCTAGTGCCAACCTCAGTTCTGTCTCGTATTTCTGCGCAAACCTGGGCATGTTGAGACATGTCTTAGCGGTGGCTTTGAACTAGACATTGGGGGTATGGCCGTTGGCGCCTAGGGGGTCGCTGTCCAATAGGAGAACGAATATTATGGTCTGGCCTGTACCTAGGTAAAGGGATATTCCATGTATATGTACAAAGAATATACAAGGGATATCAGACGATATACAAATATTATACAATATATCTCAAGTAATAAATATATATATTCGGTTTAATCTGACCCTTTGTAACAGTATGTATGTATGTATGTATGTATGTATGTATGTATGTATGTATGTATGTATGTATGTATGTATGTATGTATGTATGTATGTATGTATGTATGTATGTATGTATGTATGTATGTATGTATGTATGTATGTATGTATGTATGTGTAGAAGGGTGGATTATCCCTGCTTGTGGGAGTAGTAGTACACAGACACTGGGTAGTAGGATACTATAGAATTGGACCTATATGTACCCCCGTCTTTGGCCCGGAACGTCGTTCTGGAGGGCTTGCAGCAGGAGTGGATGGGGCCCAGGATTTACTAACCTGGGGACTGGTACTCTGGTCTCCCTCGCCTTCCAAGGCGGTCAGCAGTAGCTCCCCACACACTCTCACTTCCCCCAGTACCTCCGACAGCCCTCCCACACCCAGTGACTGTCAGTTCAATAGTATTATTGGGCTTCCCTTTAAGCAGTACCTGTATAGACCCTTCAAATGCTATTCTGTGAATGGGGTGTAAGGGTTGAATAATTATGCAGTCACAATATTTACCCATGGGTTAGATTAGCAAATGGAAGAAACAGACACACACACAGTGCTCCCAATAAGTTCTACTTTGTATTGAAGCCTGGGCAGGTTACAGATAATACTTCAGATTTATTCATACATGGCACCGGGTGCTCTCACTGATAATGTAGGGGAAACTATTCCCACCATAGGCACCGCATGCTCAATACATTAATAACACCCCGCTTGTACTAGGGGAGACCCAGGCATAAAGTAGAGAAACATTGGGAATTCAAATAACAAGAATAATAAAATACCAAAAGAAAACCAAGTAAATGTGGGCCCACGTTACCAAAATAAATCCTACACTAAAGCCAGCTTAAATTGTTTGGGGTACCCCTTAGACACTGGTTGTTAGCGTTCACTTGAATGGACGTTGATGTGGATACACAAGGTACCGTTCGTACTTAGCCAAGATGGCGGACCCACTCGTATCACTTCTCGTCCAGGTGACAAGATGGCGTCGGCGACCCCGCGAGCACAGCCAGCATGGGCAGTGGTTAGCTGGAGGAGCGTGCTGTGATGGCGACCTCTGCTGGTGGGAAGAGGCATCCTCTGTAACGTCTGGGGGACGTCCACTGCTGGCTGTTGCTTGCTGCTGTCGCGCGAACTGCTAATACGGTTGCTACCCTAAACACAGCTAAACTTCGGGTCTGAATGCACCCTCCTGCTATATCGGTTGTACTACTAACGCAACGTGGCTGACTATACCACCGGTAGTCTACTGGAGTCAGACGGAGCCGTTAGCAGCATGCTAATACACCGCACACTTACTACTATAACCCGTTAACTATAGACGTTAGTCCCGTTAACTCTAGACGTTAGTCCTTCGTTCTGTATCGCTTACTCACACACTATTGCTTCTAGGATAACCCGTCAACTAGCAAGTACTTCTTATCACCCGTTGCTCGTTCCAACGGGGCTCTCCTCATAACTTCTGCAACGGGGCTCTTCCAGAGCACACGCCCGCTGTGACTGTTCACGGTCAAGTCCACTGCCGAAGAGAGCTTCCTGGTCCTCTCGCCCCCAGGTAACTCCCTCTTCCTCATTGCTTTCCTCTCTCCTCCGCTCCACCTGCCGCCACTGCCACTTCGCCCCCTGCTGGCAACCACCACTGATCCCACTCTAGGACCACTCCAGAAAGGGAAAAGGTGCTTCAATGTTATTGTTAGTGATCCATACTGAAGCCGGAGAATAGTAGCACCTCACCTCGTTATTAGACTGGGCAAGCTATCCAAAGGAACACTGTTTATCACACGTTATACACACACAGGGAAAGTAACAGTTAGTTAGCACTTCTGAATACTTAGTAGAATATTCAGGCTGCTACATTTCCCCCCACTTTAAACTTGCCAAGTCCTCTGCAAGTTACTCAATGAAACCAGTTTAATGACATGAAAACAGTCTTTAGACCAACAGTTTCACACATTGTTTCATTAGTTTCACACACTCTACAGCACGTAGTCCTGGCGATACCGAGCGGGTAGCCGACCTCTGGTGCTCCTCTGGGGCCGGGTTCGTCCAACCTCCCCTGTATCTGATTCTGCGTCAGATTCGTCTGTCTCTGTTGGTAGGCCCGCCGGCCAGCACGTAGTCCTGGCGATACCGAGCGGGTAGCCGACCTCTGGTGCTCCTCTGGGGCCGGGTTCGTTCAACCTCCCCTGCGTCTGCTTCTGTGTCAGATTCGTCTGTCTCTGTTGGTAGGCCCTCGGCCACGGCTGCGCCCGCCGAGGCCTCTGAGGGGCCGCCCGCGGCGCCCTCCTCGCCCCCGTCTCCGCCGTATTCTCCATCCTCGTCAGAGGGACCTGACTCTACCTTTCCTGACGTCCTCTCGACGTTCCCATTGCCACCCTCTGGGCCCGGCTTGACACCTGCCGGTGAGCGTCGGCGCCGGTATGGACGCCGACGAGGCCCCTGCTCTGGACTGTCCTCGCCTCCTTGACCTCCTTCCGACCTGTTTCCCTGGTTCTCCTCTCTGTCTCGCCCCAGCCGGGAGCGGGGGAAACCCCTTGGTCGGAAACCTCTGTGGTAGTTCTGTCTCTGGAGATCCCGGTCTACCCCGTCAAGCTCTCTCCTCTCGGGCCCTCTCCTTTCGGGCTCTCTCGGTTCAGGCCCTCTCTGGTCGGCCTTCCTCCTTTCAGGCCCCCTCCTGTCCGGCTCTCCCTGGTCAGGCTCTCTCCTGTCGGGCTCTCTCGTCTCAGGCCCTCTCCTGTCAGGCCCCCTCCGTTCGGGCTGTCTCTGCTCAGGCCCCCTCTTGTCAGGCTCTCTCCTGTCGGGCTCTCTCCTGTTGGGCTCTCTCCCCTCTCTCTGTTCAGACCCCTTCTGGTCGGCCTTTCTCCTTTCGGACTCCCTCCTGTCCGTCTCTCTCTGGTCAGTCTCCCTCCTGTCGGGCTCTCTCCTGCTGGGCTCTCTCCTGTCAGGCCCTCTCCTTTCGGGCTCTCTCGGCTCAGGCCCCCTCTGGTCGGCCCTTCTCTTTTCAGACCCCCTCCTGTCGGGCTCTCTCTCCGGCTCTCTCTGGTCAGGCTCTTTCTCCTCAGGCTCTCTCCTGTCAGGCCCTTTCTTCTCAGGCTCTCTCCTGTCAGGCCCTCTCCGTTCGGGCTCTCTCTGTTCAGACCCCCTCTGGTCGACCTTTCTCGTTTCAGACCCCCTCCGGTCGGCCTTCCTCGTTTCAGACCCCCTCCGGTCCGGCTCTCTCTGGTCAGGCTCTCCCCTGTTGGACTCTCTCCTGCTGGGCTCTCTCCTGTTGGGCTCTCTCCCCTCAGGCCCTCTCCTTTCGGGCTCTCTCTGTTCAGGCCCCCTCTGGTCGGCCCTTCTCTTTTCAGACCCCCTCCTGTCAGGCTCTTTCTCTTCAGGCTCTCTCCTGTCAGGCCCTTTCTTCCCCCGTTGCCGATCGAACTGGGTCTTAGGGGGCTGGATCCCTCGGACCACCGTCCACCCCACTGGTTCCAGCTGGGGCCCTTCCGCCTGAAGTCGCCGCATCTCCACCCAGTCGTACCCGTGGTTCCTCTTCTGGATCACCATCCGTCCGGGGACGACTGGCGAGTACGGGATGGGAGCCGTGTCGGTGAGGAAGCCCCTCTCGGTGTCCTCCACCTCCGGTTCCGACCTCTTTGTCGTGCATAACGGGGCGTCGGCCTCCCGGCTGACCCCGCCGGGTTGGTGGTGGACTACCACAACGTGGCTAAGGGCGACATCTTCGGAGTCGGGGCGATAACTACGGGCGGGGCGCATCCCCTTCATCCCGTGGAAGAGACCGTCCACTCCGCCGAGCACATTCATCCCCAGAAGTCCCTGGACCGCGTCTCTCGCGAGTCCTCGGAGGGGGTCGTCCTTGACGATGAAGATACACTTGTCTGTGAACGTCATCTCCAAACACTTCACCTCTGCATACAGGCACCCCACCACAGGCATCTCCAAACCGTTGGCGGCTGTGAGGGTGATCCAGTTGGCGGAGGTCAGCCGCCGCTTTGGGAAGTTTTGCTTGAAGTGGCTTTCTGACACCGTCGTCACCTCGGCTCCGGTGTCGACCAGGCAACGGGTATCCACGCCATCTATGCGTACATCCAGAGTGAAGCACACCCCGTGTACCTTCTGCTCCTCTGAGCTCTCGGCGGCTGGGTCGACGGTGTTCGTCGCGATGGCGTCGATCGCCCTTTGCGGCCCAGGTCGGAGCGCCGACGGGCCCGGTGCTTTGGGCGCGGGGTCAGGGGCGAGGCGTGGCCCACCGGCGGGGCAGGGGCAATCTCTGGCGATATGGCCCGGCCGTTCGCAGGTGTAGCATATCAACCTCCCGTCTTCATCTCGCCTGGGCATCCCCCGCGAGGTTGCGGGCACGTCTCGCCTAGGTCGCCGTCCAGCGGCGTCTCTCTGGGGCGCGTCTCGCTCCTGCTGCAAGGTCCGAAATAGCTGTTCCTGACGCGCGCTCAACCGCTCTTGGCCGGCGAACAGCTGTCTGATCGACTCCTGGAGGGGGTCGGTGAGGGGAGGGGTTTTGCGTCCCTCTGCGGCGGCGGCCTGAATCATGCCTCGGGCGGGACTCTTCGTGGGGCCCAGGACCATCGCTTCCTCGGACCAGTCTATCGCCTCCATCATCAGGTCGATAAACGTCCGTTCCCCGTCCTCTCTCCCGCGCCTCCTCATCTCCCGTCTCAGCGCCTCGTCACTCAGGCCGAGCGCAAACTGCTCCTGCAGCCGGGCTGCCGGATCGGGGACCTGTCTGGGGTCTCTGTCCTGAATGCGCCGCATTCGCTCTTGCAGGTCATATGCAAACTCCCGTATGCTCTCCCCATCAGATTGTCGGCGGTCGAGGAACTCTCCCAGGCGGACACTGACTGGGGTCTTGTCTCCGTACGTCTCCTGCAGTACGCGAAACAGGGCGTCCGGCCCTGGGGCGGTTCCCTCCAGGACGAAGCGCACCGTCCGCCTTGCCTCGCCCTTTAAGTGCTGCTGTATGCACTCCGCCTGCTCATCACCGGGCACTCTGCTGGTCCGGAAATGGGCCTTCATTTCTCGGATCCAGTCCTCCACCGGCGACTCTCTTCTCTCTCTTCCTCCTCCAAACTCGCTGCATTTCTGGTCCCGCTGGACATACACAGTCTGCGAGGGGGGCGAGCAGGATTCACGGCCCTCCCTGTTGAGGGCGGCTTGTGTCTGTTCCAGGGCCAGCACCTGTCGGTCTAGGAGACCTGCTTGCCAATGGGCTTTGTCCGCCAGGGCCTTCACCTGGGCGGTCAGCTCCTCCATGGCCTCCGTGCCCTCCTTCCTCACTTCAGTGACGGCGTCTTGGCCGTCTCTCTGCTCCCTCAGAGCCGCCTGGGATCGACGCTTCTCTTGGAGTGCCTGCTCGGTCAACTCCTTCACAGCGTCGGCCCCCTGCTTTAGGAGTGCCGCCTGCGTCCGGCACTTCTCCTGCAGCTCCTCCATCTTCGCCGCAATCTCCTGCGCGGCTCGGGTCTCTTCGTCGGACGTCATGGTCTCTCTACTGGTCTGTCAAGGAAGTGGAGTAGGATGTTGATCCTGTTCGTGACGCCAAATGTAGAAGGGTTGATTATCCCTGCTTGTGGGAGTAGTAGTACACAGACACTGGGTAGTAGGATACTATAGAATTGGACCTATATGTACCCCCGTCTTTGGCCCGGAACGTCGTTCTGGAGGGCTTGCAGCAGGAGTGGATGGGGCCCAGGATTTACTAACCTGGGGACTGGTACTCTGGTCTCCCTTGCCTTCCAAGGCGGTCAGCAGTAGCTCCCCACACACTCTCACTTCCCCCAGTACCTCCGACAGCCCTCCCACACCCAGTGACTGTCAGTTCAATAGTATTATTGGGCTTCCCTTTAAGCAGTACCCTTCCTTGACCACCTGTATAGACCCTTCAAATGCTATTCTGTGAATGGGGTGTAAGGGTTAAGTAATTATGCAGTCACAATATTTACCCAGGGGTTAGATTAGCAAATGGAAGAAACAGACACACACACAGTGCTCCCAATAAGGTCTACTTTGTATTGAAGCCTGGGCAGGTTATCAGTTACAGATAATACTTCAGATTTACTCATACATGGCACCGGGTGCTCTCACTGATAATGTAGGGGAAACTATTCCCACCATAGGCACCGCATGCTCAATACATTAATAACACCCCGCTTGTACTAGGGGAGACCCAGGCATGAAGTAGAGAAACATTGGGAATTCAAATAACAAGAATAATAAAATACCAAAAGAAAACCAAGTAAATGTGGGCCCACGTTACCAAAATAAAACCTACACTAAAGCCGGCTTAAATTGTTTGGGGTACCCCTTAGACACTGGTTGTTAGCGTTCACTTGAATGGACGTTGATGTGGATACACAAGGTACCGTTAGTACTTAGCCAAGATGGCGGGCCCACTCTTATCACCTCTCGTCCAGGTGACAAGATGGCGTCAACGACCCCGCAAGCACAGCCAGCGGGCTGGGCGAACAGCATGGGCAGTGGTTAGCTGGAGGAGCGTGCTGTGATGGCGACCTCTGCTGGTGGGAAGAGGCGTCCTCTGTAACGTCTGGGGGACGTCCACTGCTGGCTGTTGCTTGCTGCTGTCGCGCGAACTGCTAATACTGTTGCTACCCTAAACACAGCTAAACTTCGGGTCTGGATGCACCCTCCTGCTATATCGGTTGTACTACTAACGCAACGTGGCTGACTATACCACCGGTCTTCAGCGCCGCGCGCCCGGTAGTCTACTGGAGTCAGACGGAGCCGTTAGCAGCATGCTAATACACCGCACACTTACTACTATAACCCGTTAACTATAGACGTTAGTCCCGTTAACTCTAGACGTTAGTCTTTCGTTCTGTATCGCTTACTCACACACTATCGCTGGTACTTGTAGGATAACCCGTCAACTAGCAAGTACTTCTTATCACCCGTTGCTCGTTCCAACGGGGCTCTTCCAGAGCACACGCCCGCTGTGACTGCGACTGTTCACGGTCAAGTCCACTGCCGAAGAGAGCTTCCTGGTCCTCTCGCCCCCAGGTAACTCCCTCTTCCTCGTTGCTTTCCTCTCTCCTCCGCTCCACCTGCCACCACTGCCACTTCGCCCCCTGCTGGCAACCGCCACTGATCCCACTCTAGGACCACTCCAGAAAGGGAAAAGGTGCTTCAATGTTATTGTTAGTGATCCATACTGAAGCCGGAGAAGAGTAGCACCTCACCTCGTTATTAGACTGGGCGAGCTATCCAAAGGAACACTGTTTATCACACGTTATACACACAGGGAAAGTAACAGTTAGTTAGCACTTCTGAATACTTAGTAGAATATTCAGGCTGCTACATATGTATGTATGTATGTATGTATGTATGTATGTATGTATGTATGTATGTATGTATGTATGTATGTATGTATGTATGTATGTATGTATGTATGTATGTATGTATGTGTGTGTGTGTGTATGTACAGTATGTATGTATGTATGTATGTATGTATGTATGTATGTATGTATGTATGTATGTATGTATGTATGTATGTATGTATGTATGTATGTATATATATGTATGTATGTATGTACTGTATGTACTGTATGTAATCCCCTTGGGAAAATTCGGCCTCTGCATTTGACCCATCCTAACTATTTAAGAGCAGTGGGCAGCCGCACAGTGTGGCGCCCAGGGACCAACTCCAGTTATAATGCCAGTACCTTGGTCAGGGGCAATGGCAGGATATACCTAGTATCTGCCCCCTCCATCGAGTCTTTTAAATCGAAACTCAAAATCTATACTGCCTGGCCTTCCCTGACTCACTCTGACTCCTGCCTTGCTTGTTGACGTGTTGTTTTGTTTCCTTGTCTATCTGCCCAAGTTGGTTGTTTATATTTTCTGTTTATTCTATACTTCAGCACTTTTCTTTGTTTTTAGCTATGTGACGTACTGTGAAGGACTTTGGTTGACAAGTGTCATGTCTAAATGTGATATATAAATACATTTGACTTGATTGATTGATTGATTGATTGATTGATTGATTGATTGATTGATTGATCTTCTTCAGGCTCATAATATAATAATAATATACACACTCCACCTAAAATATTGGGAGGGGGGAACTGCAATCCCCCTTTTAATTTGTGCAAAAGGTCCTGCGTTTTGTATCTTGCTGTGTTGTATCACGTGGTGGCAGTGGCGTCGCGTGGGTAAAATAACAGGGGAAGACAAAAAAAATTATAAAAAAAAATGTATTAAATATTTTTATTCATATCTTTTTTTTTTTTTTTTTTTTTAGTCAAGTAGTCACCATGTACACTACAGTATGGCTCGGCGGCCAGTCAAACTTTCTTAACAGATTGCAGAATGGGTACAATACAGTACGGCTCAATACACACAATTGTATAAGGGGATGCAGACCAGAGGTCCTATAAGGAGGTCCTTTGTCCCCACAGCCATCAGACTGTACAACAGCGTATTATAGTTACACCTGTTTTTACACCTGTTTTTACACCTGTTTTTACATCTGTTTTTACACCTGTTTTTATACACCTGCTTTTATCTAATCACGCTACTATTTTAATTTTAATTTTAATATTGATGGGTATGATTTAATTGAATTTTATCATGTACTTATTTTAATTCATGATGCAGACATAACGTGTAACTACTGTATGGGAATGGTCAATGTCTGTATACTATGTGAGCTGCGAGATACCCTGAATTTCCCCAAGGGGATTAATAAAGTATCTATCTATGTGAGGTTTCTGTCCTTGCTCTCTCACTCGTTCTGTTCCTTTAACCACCTCGCTCTGTTTTCATTTGTTTTTTCTGTTAATTATTTCAATTCCCTCATTCACACGCTTCTCCCCAGTGACGTCATCAGAGACGTCGCTGATTGGTTCTCTCAGGTCCGCACGCTTTTCAATCACATTCCCCAGCTGTCACTGCTTGTCAATCAATCAATCCCTTATTATTTATACCCCGTTTCTCCACTCTAAGTTTGTTGGATCGTCTTGATTTTTCTCTGGTTGCATTCTCTGTTTTGCTACTGCTGCTGCTTTGCTCTCTGTGCTATCTCCAGGATTTTTCCAAGAAGCCTTCCTCTTGGACACCTGTTCCCGTGGCGCGTGCTCGCTCCGCTGTTGTTCCAGCACCATTACGCATTACGTCTGGGTGAGTTTTTATTGACTGTCTTGATCTATTCCGTTTTTCGTGTGTTACTATTACACTGAAGATTACCACCTTTTTGTCAGACAGTCACTCACCCAGCGTTCCCTTTTGTTTGTTCCTTCTGGGATAATATTTTTGGGACTTTTCATCTCCCTCTGTGTGTTGCTCACACCGAAGATATTATTTCACATTTGGATTGTTTTTGGACTTCACTACTGTGTGTATATTACACGAAGATTTTCACTTGGGACTGTGTTTGGAATTTTGCTCACTGTGTGTATTACACGAAGAGATTCACTTGGGATTTGTTTTGGAATTGTGCTCACTGTGTTTAATTACACGAAGATTAGTTCACCCTGTTCTCCTGCTCGTTCAACCTGCACTGTTGTTGACTCGTTCCCTCTCTCCCTCTCTCGGTCTCGCAACACATCGGAGATTCTGCCGAGAGAATTCTGCAGAGCGGTTCTGACGTCAACATCTGCTATTCCCAAACTACCACCACGGGAGAAGCTGCAGAGCAGCAGAACTTTTGCCCCCCTGGCCTATGTACCTGTCTTGTTGACTTGCCTATCCTGTACTCTTTATATTTAGTATTCAAATAAACAAGCCCTTGTATTTGGCAACTCTGAATTCCTACTCTCTTGTGTCGTGCGTTTGGGGTCGGTGTCAAACCATAACATTACGATCCAACCAAAATGACGACCCCAGCCGACACAGAGAGGGTCAGAACCGCACTTGCAAATCAAGTCGAGTTGACCAGGGATCACAGTCTCCAATTAGAGCGGGCTGCGGCTGCGGTGCAGAATCTCAGGGATCAGGTCCTGCCTATGCAGGGTTCAATGGCCGCTATGGCGGGACAACAGTCCGACATTCTCGCTCAGCTTCACTCGCTGGGCGACACCGTTAATACCTTTCATCTCTCACACCCTTCAGGAGCATTCCCCGCAGCCCCAGCAGATCTCGCATCTCGGGAACCCCGTCTCTCCGTCCCACGGCTGTTCGACGGTAATCCCGAGGAGTGTGCCACATTCATCATGCAATGTGAGTTGGTTTTCCGTCATCAACCAAGCCGTTTTTCTGCTCGTGGGTCCCAAGTGGCTTATATAACGAACTTACTTTCAGGCCATGCTGCCCAGTGGGTCACTTCCTCCTGGGCAATGGAAGCAGATTTTTTGTTTTCCTATCCAGACTTCGTGGCGGAGATCCGCAGAGTGTTCCACCATCCAGCCCGAGGTCTGGACCCTGGAGCCCGGTTGGGGACCTTCCGACAGGGGAGCGGCAGGGTGACGGACTATGTCATGGAGTTTCGACTGGCGGCGGTGGAGAGTGGATGGAACGAACCTGCTCTTCGCCTAACCTTCTTGAGGGGGCTCAGTGACGCAGTCCGGGACCAGCTCGCTACCCGGGAGTTGCCCGACTCCCTCGAGGATCTGTTTAGCCTCGTCATCCGTATTGACGGACGCCTCCTGGAGAGAAGGCGCGAGAGGACCCGACTGTTAACTCCTGAAGCACCCCGGACTCCTGGACGCCCCGCCCCCAACACTACTGGTGGTAACAGGCTTCCCCGTTCGGTTCGCGAGGAGGAACCCATGCAGCTGGGACGCTCTCATCTGAGCCAGGCGGAGCGTGAGGCAAGGCTCAGGTCCGGTCTCTGCCTCTACTGCGGAGGTGCGGGACACCGTATCGCCGACTGCCCCACCCGGCCAAAAGATCAGGCTCACCGAGACCCCGGGAGATCCTGGTGAGCCGTTTTTCCCATTCCCAGCGCCGCGCACCACCTGACCATCTGATGAGCGTCACCCTGGCCTGGGGGGACCAACGTGCCACGGTGGAGGCCCTCATCGACTCTGGGGCAGACGAGAATTTCCTCGACTTCGAGTTTGCCACCCGAGCCAACATACCTCTTGAGGACCTTGTGAGGCCCTTGGAGATCTTTTCGTTGGACCAACACCGCCTGGCCGACATCTCTCAACGCACCGGCCCAGTCGTGCTGACCATCGCTGGGAACCACGTCGAGAGAATCCAGTTCCTCATTACCCAATCCCCCCTTGTCCCGGTGGTCCTGGGTAGGCCCTGGCTCGCGCTGCACGAGCCCCACATCGCCTGGTCCTCCGGTACCATCAGGGGCTGGAGCTCCTCCTGTCACGCCCGCTGTCTGCAGGCGGCGTCCTGTCCCCCGCCCCGGAGGCCCGCTGGTGAGTTGCCCCCGGACCCCTCGTCCATACCTCCCGAGTACCACGACCTCATGGAGGTATTCAGTAAGACCAGGGCTCAGGCCCTTCCACCTCACCGCCCCTATGACTGCGCCATCGACCTCCGCCAAGGGACTCCCCTTCCCGGCAGCCGCCTCTACAGTCTGACTGTCCCGGAGAAGAAGGCGATGGATCTCTACATCTCTGAGTCATTGGAAGCAGGACTCATTCGGCCTTCCTCCTCCCCGGTGGCGGCCGGGTTCTTCTTTGTTGGTAAGAAGGATGGGGACCTGCGACCCTGCATCGACTATCGTCAGCTCAACGAGATCACCATCAAGAACAAATACCCCCTACCTCTCATGAGCTCCACCTTCGAGCCACTGACCCAGGCCTCGTTCTTCACCAAGCTGGACCTCTGAAGTGCCTACCATCTTGTCCGTATCCGTGAGGGCGATGAATGGAAGACCGCCTTCAAGACCCCCAGGGGCCACTACGAGTACCTTGTAATGCCATTCGGCCTCACCAACGCCCCGGCGGTATTCCAGGCACTCATGAACGACGTCCTTCGTGACATGCTGGAGGTGTTCGTGGTGGTGTACCTGGACGACATTCTCATCTTTTCCAGGACCCTCGAGGAACACATCCTGCATGTCCGCCGTGTGCTGGAGCGCCTCCTCCACAATCGGCTCTTCGTCAAGGCGGAGAAGTGCCGTTTTCACTCCAACTCCGTCGACTACCTGGGCTTCATCGTTGAGAAGGGCTTGACCCGAGCGGATCCTCGCAAGATCCAGGCTGTGGAGGATTGGCCAGAACCCACCACTCGGAAGGAGTTACAGAGTTTCCTCGGGTTCGCCAACTTCTACCGAAGGTTCATCCGGAACTACAGTCAAGTGGCGGAGCCACTTACCAAGCTAACCTCCCCCGCTCTGCCGTTCGACTGGTCCCCAGCGGCATGCGCTGCGTTCCGCTCCCTCAAGAGAAGGTTCACTTCTGCCCCTATCCTGCTCCACCCTGACCCCAAGAGACAGTTCATCGTGGAGGTGGACGCCTCGGATTCAGGCCTGGGCGCTGTCCTATCCCAGCGATCTCTTTCAGACCAGAAGGTGCATCCTTGCGCCTTCTACTCGCGTCGCTTCCTCCCCGCCGAGAGGAACTACGACACCGGCAATCGGGAGCTGCTGGCGGTCGTGGCTGCGCTGGAAGAGTGGCGTCATTGGCTAGAGGGTGCCGAGGAGCCTTTTACCATCTGGACGGACCACAAGAACCTGACGTTCATCCGCGCTTCCAGGCGCCTCAACGGTCGGCAGGCGAGATGGGCCAGTTTCCTCAGCCGGTTCGACTTCTCGCTGACCTTTCGCCCTGGTTCCCGCAACACGAAGGCCGACTCCCTGTCCCGGATGCACTCCAAGGGGGCTCCACCCTCTGAGGACCCTTCTCCCATCCTCCCGGAGGCCCGAGTGGTTGGAGCCATCACCTTGGGCATCGAGGGTGTGGTGAGGCGTGCCCTACGCTTCCAACGTGCTCCAAGCAACGTCCCTAGGAGTCGTCTCTTCGTCCCTGACTCTGTCCGGTCCCAGGTACTGCTGTGGGGCCATACCAGCCGGTTCGCCTGCCACCCTGGCGTCCATCGCACGTTCTCCTTCCTGGCTCGTCGTTTCTGGTGGCCCACCATGCGGAACGACGTCAAGGAGTTCGTATTGGCCTGCGCGGTCTGTGCCCGCAGCAAGGCCTCTCACCAGGCACCCTCCGGGCTCTTGCAGCCACTTCCCATTCCGAGCCGTCCGTGGTCACATGTGGCGCTCGACTTCGTCACTGGTCTGCCCTCCTCCCAGGGGAACACCTGCCTTCTGACCGTGGTGGATCGATTCAGCAAGGGGGTCCACCTCGTGGCCCTCTCCAAGCTTCCCTCGGCGGCCGAGACGGCGGACCTCCTGACGCACCACGTGTTCCGCCTTCATGGCTTTCCCCAGGACATCGTCTCTGACCGGGGGCCCCAGTTCACCTCCCAGGTATGGCGGGCCTTTTGCAAGGGATTGGGGGCAACGGTCAGTCTCCCCTCTGGTTATCATCCCCAGACTAACGGGCAGACGGAGAGGATGAACCAGAGCGTAGAGTCTGCTCTTCGGTGTGTGGCCGAGAGACCAGCATCCTGGAGCCGTTTCCTTCCCTGGGTTGAATACTCCATCAATTCAATGGTCAGTTCCGCCACCGGCCTCTCCCCTTTTGAGGTCTCCCTAAGCTACCAGCCCCCTCTTTTCCCCGCACAGGAGACGGAAGTGGCAGTTCCCTCCGTGCAGGTCCACCTCGACCGCTGCCGACGAGTTTGGGAGATCACCAGGACCGCGCTGCTCCGGACATCTGAGCGCGCCTGTCGTGGTGCCGACCGGCGCCGGGTTCCTGCGCCGACTTACCGCCCTGGGCAGAGGGTGTGGCTCTCCGCGAAGGACCTCCCGCTACGGTCCTCGGCCAAGAAGCTCAACCCCCGTTTCGTCGGGCCTTTCGAGGTCCTGAAGGTACTCAGTCCGGCGGCCCTGCGCCTGAAGCTTCCTGCATCCATGCACATCCACCCCGTGTTCCATGTCTCCCGAGTTAAGCCCGTCTCCCTCAGTCCCCTTATGCCTCCAGCTCCTGATCCGCCGCCTCCCGTGTTGGTGGATGGTCACCCCCAGTGGCAGGTCCGCCGGTTGATGGGCGTTCGTCGGCGGGGCCGGGGGTTCCAATACCTGGTGGACTGGGAGGGTTACGGCCCTGAGGAGCGTAGCTGGGTCTCCCGGCAGCTCATCGTGGATCCCGGCTTGATCACCGACTTCCATCGAGCCCATCCTGACGAGCCGGGTCGGCCTGGTCGCCGGGTGGCTCCCGTGGAGGGGGGGGTACTGTGAGGTTTCTGTCCTTGCTCTCTCACTCGTTCTGTTCCTTTAACCACCTCGCTCTGTTTTCATTTGTTTTTTCTGTTAATTATTTCAATTCCCTCATTCACACGCTTCTCCCCAGTGACGTCATCAGAGACGTCGCTGATTGGTTCTCTCAGGTCCGCACGCTTTTCAATCACATTCCCCAGCTGTCACTGCTTGTCAATCAATCAATCCCTTATTATTTATACCCCGTTTCTCCACTCTAAGTTTGTTGGATCGTCTTGATTTTTCTCTGGTTGCATTCTCCGTTTTGCTACTGCTGCTGCTTTGCTCTCTGTGCTATCTCCAGGATTTTTCCAAGAAGCCTTCCTCTTGGACACCTGTTCCCGTGGCGCGCGCTCGCTCCGCTGTTGTTCCAGCACCATTACGCATTACGTCTGGGTGAGTTTTTATTGACTGTCTTGATCTATTCCGTTTTTCGTGTGTTACTATTACACTGAAGATTACCACCTTTTTGTCAGACAGTCACTCACCCAGCGTTCCCTTTTGTTTGTTCCTTCTGGGATAATATTTTTGGGACTTTTCATCTCCCTCTGTGTGTTGCTCACACCGAAGATATTATTTCACATTTGGATTGTTTTTGGACTTCACTACTGTGTGTATATTACACGAAGATTTTCACTTGGGACTGTGTTTGGAATTTTGCTCACTGTGTGTATTACACGAAGAGATTCACTTGGGATTTGTTTTGGAATTGTGCTCACTGTGTTTAATTACACGAAGATTAGTTCACCCTGTTCTCCTGCTCGTTCAACCTGCACTGTTGTTGACTCGTTCCCTCTCTCCCTCTCTCGGTCTCGCAACACATCGGAGATTCTGCCGAGAGAATTCTGCAGAGCGGTTCTGACGTCAACATCTGCTATTCCCAAACTACCACCACGGGAGAAGCTGCAGAGCAGCAGAACTTTTGCCCCCCTGGCCTATGTACCTGTCTTGTTGACTTGCCTATCCTGTACTCTTTATATTTAGTATTCAAATAAACAAGCCCTTGTATTTGGCAACTCTGAATTCCTACTCTCTTGTGTCGTGCGTTTGGGGTCGGTGTCAAACCATAACTATCTATCTATCTATCTATCTAGAGAAAGACGTTTGTCTTGTTTACATCAGGGTCCCCCATTTTCAATTCATAGTGACATTTATGACATACAAGACATCATGACATCAAATATACAGTACTGTTACCCCTAGATCCTGACAGAGTATATACATATGATGGGGAGGGGACTGTACATTAGGAGGGGGTGGGTGGGTGGGCGAGAAATATACATACGGCCGGTGTTGTTTTCGAGGAGGGAGTAGGATTCCGCAGAACACCGGGAGAGAATATGACTGTCTATTAGACAAACGTGACAAGACAAACATATTTCTCTGGTCTGCATCCCCTTAACAATTGTGTGTATTGAGCCGTACTGTATTGTACCCATTCTGCAATCTGTTAAATAAAGTTTTCATTCATTCATTCATTCATTCATTCACGTGTCTGTTGCGCCGCGCGCCCAGCCATCAGAGCGCTCCTACTGTAAAATGCGGAAGCAGTCATTTCAGCCTCAGTTTTACTCGTTTATAAAAATGATTTAAAATGTTTATTAGCAACGCCAAGCTTTCAAACCCCGCCGCATCTGTGTGTGAAACCCTAATGGAACGCTGGGTACCTTTGACATTTATATCCGATATATTTTGGACCCACCGCTAGCTTTTAAGCAGTGCTTGATGGTGCACATTAACCTGGCTACTACGGAGGAATAAGTTACTGCGTATTCCAGCCCCTGGCTTGCATTGCAGTCATGAAAGGGTATACAAGCTTGCCTGATAACGTTAGTTAGTCCTTAGTCAGGCTGCTCAGTTCTTACCTGGTCAATAATGTGGTCCTCCTCTTGCCAGATAGATTTGTTAAATCATAATATCCACAGTGGTGTGCTCTGCTGGTCCTCAGTACTGTACTGGGATGTCACGTTAGGTAGTCAGGTGGAAACGTGAACTTCTGAGTGCCCCGCCTCCAGGTGGAAAATATGCTGAACGTCTTCCTCCCAGCTCCGTTTTAAACTTTTAGGGTGTGGCACAGTGGCAGTCAGCTCGAATCTGATTGGCTAGGATCGGATTTGGAGTTTGGACTCACTCTATAATGCTGGAAGCCTGGAGAAAGAGACCTACCCACTGCCTCTCTCCTATACTAGCTGCAATAGTGAGCACAGTCTGACAGTGTGTTAGAGGGAGTGAGAAGGAGAAGAGGGAGACATTAAAAAAAAAAAAAAAAAAAAAACACAGATGCACAGATGAAAAAGAATGTAAACTATATTAACACTTTGACTGCCATGAAACGTGTTTTGACGTCATTGCTGGCCATGCTCAAGTTGCCGGGGGACGCTGTACAGCGTCCTTATATCAATATTTCAAAAATCTGCGATCGGATTCATATGTCCCCTCCGCTGGCCTGAGATCCACCAGCAGGACCCACTGAGCTCTCTGGCGGTTCAGGAGCGCCATCTGGTGGCCGATCGGCGCAATCGCTTTAACAGGAAGTGGCATAGAGGTTGTGCTACGTCCGTAGTACTTCCGGGTGCTCGCTATAGGTCCCGCGACTCTGGCTCGTCACGCTACACAGTGATCGATTGCCAATAACTCGATAAACAACATGATTTGGACATATATACCATTATACAAGCTGGAGATGGACCGGGTAAATTTACATCCCATAATGATAAGATTTCAACTCTACGATGATCGCCCAACGGCGCGCAGAGACTGGGGTGAGTTTCAGCGTGTAACGTTACCGTCTTCGATACTAACTGCTATTATCAACATTTGACCCACATTAGATGATTGGTATAACGCTGCCCACGGAATTATAAACGGCCCCTAGCCCATCCGGTCAACATCAGATGACGTGTAGTAACTTCTAGAAGTACGTCTAGTTGTAATTTTTTATATCGCGCTGATTGCCATAAAACTGTATTGCATCATCAATATAATGTATTTGGGGCTATAGATCACGTTCTGGAGAAAGCTGCAGAAAGAGATGAAAACATACTTATACATTAGACCATACTTTACTATGAATATGTGAATGAAAAAGTTTAACGTTGCTACACAATGAACAATACATATAGGACTTTGAATGGGCCCTAATAATGGCAATGTAGCAATAGAATTTAAAAAGTTATAGCCCTGCAAAGAAGGGGACTTTCTCCATAGACAAATAGAGCTGGCAATCTATGGTATATCATGAATTTAACCTTAGGCAACCAAAGTGTTAAAAAAAAATATATTTTAATTTTTTTTTTTTTTTTTTTTCATATTTCATAATTTGATATGAATTTATAGGGAGGCATGGCTTCCGTTGGCTTCCACAAGGATTCGCCACTGCGTGGTGGCACTATATAGAGGCTGTATACACTAGTTTAAATGTGACCTTCAGCACCATGGACAGCGACGCTGTCACAAAACATGGACCATACTAGTTTTATACACTACACCAAACAGTAGAATAACTACTTTCCAAAAAATGTATTGTCCAAAAGTCGGGTTATAATACGAAAGTGTCCTTTATATAGAAGTTTACCGGTGCACATTAAATTTTTCTACTTCACTGGCGCTCTCTGTGATGTAGTCGATTCATTACTCACCCTCTGCGCTGCTGACGTCAGTTCAACAGTATACATCTCCTTATACATCTCCTTATACATCTCTGCGGCTTCAATCTCAGCATCCAAATCTTCCGTCAGAGTTAGTAGTTAGCTGTTCTATTTCACGGTCATTTCAACTGTCTTCTTTAACTCCCAGTACATCAAATAAAGTGCTCAAGTGATCAACATTCGGAGTTTCCTTGTCAATTTCAATGTCCATCTGATTCAAAACTTGTGTAATAACACCTCCGATTGCACCCCGCTTTCGTCTCATTCTCTCAATTTTAGTCCGACGTTTGTCTTCACCCATTCTAGAGCTATCCAAAACGCTCATATCTCCGAGGTTTCGGCACCAAAATACTATTATAATAATGTGACATTTATTTTGCATCAATATCAGTTCGTGCTGCGAGGGGGTGCTGAACCTCTATGAGGGGGTGCTGTCGCGCCCTCAGCACCCCTACTTCCCGCGGCTATGCCACCAGAAGTGAATAGACTGAGCACCCTGCTGTACAGCCCAGAGTAGGCAGTGTTGAATTGCACTCGCTTGGTTTTATTTTGCCATTGGTGCTTACATTTTATAGTGTTTCTACAACCAAGACATTGGACCCTTTATAAGAGCTTGGTGTTTGGAGGTTGCACTTAAGAATGATTGCTTTTACACTACAGCATTTACAAACTGCTCAAGTTCAGAGAAATAGGCCTGTGCTGAAAAACTGCTGAGAAAGAGACAGATTGCACAGATTTTGTACGGCAGACAGGTTCGTTTTTCAGACCAAGGGAGAGAGGCCAAGGAGCTTACTCTCTTGAGATCTGAAGAGATTCCCACAAGTCATCTTAAAACCCTTGAGGAAAATTGTTTGGATAAATCTTTTGGGTCTGAAAAACATTCCTATTTCCGTTTTCCTAATTTGTGGTTGCATCAAGACTTTTTACATTCAAATGAGTTGTTATTTAAATGTGGGGCTCACAGCTCTGAATCAGGAACACTGTCATAGTGTCCTAGGAGGAGTTGTTCCACTATTCACTGTCATCAATTGTCTTGTCTCTCTGGTGTTCAGCTCAAGGAGACTGTTTATCTTTATACATTTGAAACAGATGTAGGGCTGGGCGATGTATCATCATATCTTTCTTAGTTTTGACGGAATAATGGTATTTGATGGTATTTCGTTTTCCAGTACAAATTACAATGTGATATGACATTGTGGTATGTCATTATGTGATGCTATTTTCATTAACATTGTTTATACTGCTGCAAGGACATTTATTTTATTAACTTGACAATGTACAGAATGTTTTTTCTTATCGATATGTTTATATTCATATACTGAGCAGCTTAGCTATGTCGGAAGCAACAGTTGTGATTGGAGGATCAAGAAAAGAGGGGTTTGAGATAGGTAGGGGCGATAAATGGGGCGAAGCTGGTTCTGGCAGGACATTCAAAATCATGCACAGGGTGTATTCTGGCTGCTCTATTGCTCCTACTGCTGTTGCTCTATTGCTCCTACTGCTGTTGCTCTCTTACTTCTACTGCTGTTGCTCTCTTGCTCCTACTGCTGTTGCTCTATTGCTCCTACTGCTGTTGCTCTCTTACTTCTACTGCTGTTGCTCTCTTGCTTCTACTGCTGTTGCTCTCTTACTTCTACTGCTGTTGCTCTCTTACTTCTACTGATGTTGCTCTATTGCTCTTACTGCTGTTGCTCTCTTACTTCTACTGATGTTGCTCTATTACTCCTACTCCTGTTGCTCTCTTACTTCTACTGATGTTGCTCTATTACTCCTACTGCTGTTGCTCTCTTACTTCTACTGATGTTGCTCTCTTACTTCTACTGATGTGGCTCTCTTACTTCTACTGCTGTTGCTCTCTTGCTTCTACTGCTGTTGCTCTCTTACTTCTACTGCTGTTGCTCTCTTACTTCTACTGATGTTGCTCTATTGCTCTTACTGCTGTTGCTCTCTTACTTCTACTGCTGTTGCTCTATTTCTCCTACTCATGTTGCTCTCTTACTTCTACTGATGTTGCTCTATTACTCCTACTGCTGTTGCTCTCTTACTTCTACTGATGTTGCTCTCTTACTTCTACTGATGTTGCTCTCTTACTTCTACTGCTGTTGCTCTCTTACTTCTACTGTTGTTGCTCTATTGCTTCTACTGCTGTTGCTCTATTACTCCTACTGCTGTTGCTCTCTTGCTCCTACTGCTGTTGCTCTCTTACTTCTACTGCTGTTGCTCTCTTACTTCTACTGCTGTTGCTCTATTGCTCCTACTGCTGTTGCTCTCTTGCTCCTACTGCTGTTGCTCTATTGCTTCTACTGCTGTTGCTCTCTTACTTCTACTGTTGTTGCTCTATTGCTTCTACTGCTGTTGCTCTATTGCTCCTACTGCTGTTGCTCTATTGCTCCTACTGCTGTTGCTCTCTTGTTTCTACTGCTGTTGCTCTATTGCTCCTACTGCTGTTGCTCTCTTGCTTCTACTGCTGTTGCTCTCTTGCTCCTACTGCTGTTGCTCTATTGCTCCTACTGCTGTTGATCTCTTGCTTCTACTGTTGTTTCTCTATTGCTCCTACTGCTGTTGCTCTCTTACTCCTACTGCTGTTGCTCTATTGCTCCTACTGCTGTTGCTCTCTTACTCCTACTGCTGTTGTTCTCTTACTTCTACTGCTGTTGCTCTCTTACTTCTACTGCTGTTGCTCTCTTGCTCCAATGCTGTTGCTCTATTGCTCCTACTGCTGTTGCTCTCTTGCTTCTACTGCTGTTGCTCTATTGCTCCTACTGCTGTTGCTCTCTTACTCCTACTGCTGTTGCTCTATTGCTTCTACTGCTGTTTCTCTATTGCTCCTACTGCTGTTGCTCTATTGCTCCTACTGCTGTTGCTCTCTTACTTCTACTGTTGTTGCTCTCTTACTTCTACTGCTGTTGCTCTATTTCTCCTACTGTTGTTGCTCTATTGCTCCTACTGCTGTTGCTCTCTTACTTCTACTGCTGTTGCTCTCTTACTTCTACTGTTGTTGCTCTCTTACTTATACTGCTGTTGCTCTCTTGTTCCTACTGATGTTGCTCTCTTGCTCTACTGCTGTTGCTCTCTTGCTCCTACTGCTGTTGCTCTATTGCTCCTACTGCTGTTGCTCTATTGCTCCTACTGCTGTTGCTCTCTTACTTCTACTGCTGTTGCTCTATTGCTTCTACTGATGTTGCTCTATTGCTCCTACTGTTGTTGTTCTATTGCTCCTACTGCTGTTGCTCTCTTACTTCTACTGTTGTTGCTCTCTTACTTCTACTGCTGTTGCTCTATTGATCCTACTGCTGTTGCTCTATTGCTCCTACTGCTGTTGCTCTCTTGCTCTACTGCTGTTGCTCTCTTGCTCCTACTGCTGTTGCTCTCTTACTCCTACTGCTGTTGCTCTCTTGCTCTACTGCTGTTGCTCTCTTGCTCCTACTGCTGTTGCTCTCTTACTCCTACTGCTGTTGCTCTCTTGCTCTACTGCTGTTGCTCTCTTGCTCTACTGCTGTTGCTCTCTTGCTCTACTGCTGTTGCTCTCTTGCTCCTACTGCTGTTGCTCTATTGCTCCTACTGCTGTTGCTCTCTTACTTCTACTGCTGTTGCTCTATTGCTCCTACTACTGTTGCTCTCTTGCTTCTACTGATGTTGATCTCTTACTTCTACTGTTGTTGCTCTATTACTTCTACTGCTGTTGCTCTATTGCTCCTACTGCTGTTGCTCTCTTAATTCTACTGCTGTTGCTCTCTTACTTCTACTGATGTTGCTCTATTTCTCCTACTGCTGTTGCTCTCTTACTTCTACTGCTGTTGCTCTATTGCTCCTACTGCTGTTGCTCTCTTACTTCTACTGCTGTTGCTCTATTGCTCCTACTGCTGTTGTTCTATTGCTCCTACTGCTGTTGCTCTCTTACTTCTACTGCTGTTGCTCTCTTACTTCTACTGATGTTGCTCTATTGCTCCTAGTGCTGTTGCTCTCTTGCTCCCACTGCTGTTGCTCTCTTGCTCTACTGCTGTTGCTATCTTGCTTCTACTGCTGTTGCTCTATTGCTTCTACTGCTGTTGTTCTATTGCTCCTACTGCTGTTGGTCTCTTACTTCTACTGTTGTTGCTCTCTTACTTCTACTGTTGTTGCTCTCTTACTTCTACTGCTGTTGCTCTCTTGCTCCTACTGTTGTTGCTCTCTTGCTCCTACTGCTGTTGCTCTCTTGCTCCTACTGCTGTTGATCTATTGCTCCTACTGCTGTTGCTATCTTGCTTCTACTGCTGTTGCTCTATTGCTCCTACTGCTGTTGCTCTATTGCTCCTACTGCTGTTGCTCTCTTGCTCCTACTGCTGTTGCTCTCTTACTTCTACTGCTGTTGCTATATTGCTCCTACTGCTGTTGCTCTATTACTTCTACTGCTGTTGCTCTATTGCTTCTACTGCTGTTGCTCTATTGCTCCTACTGTTGTTGCTCTATTGCTCCTACTGTTGTTGCTCTCTTGCTCCTACTGCTGTTGCTCTCTTGCTCTACTGCTGTTGCTCTCTTGCTCTACTGCTGTTGCTCTCTTGCTCTACTGCTGTTGCTCTCTTGCTCCTACTGCTGTTGCTCTATTGCTCCTACTGCTGTTGCACTATTGCTCATACTGCTGTTGCTCTCTTACGTCTACTGCTGTTGCTCTATTGCTCCTACTACTGTTTCTCTCTTGCTTCTACTGATGTTGCTCTCTTACTTCTACTGTTGTTGCTCTCTTACTTCCAATGCTGTTGCTCTATTGCTCCTACTGCTGTTGCTCTCTTACTTCTACTGCTGTTGCTCTATTGCTCCTACTGCTGTTGCTCTCTTACTTCTACTGCTGTTGCTCTATTGCTCCTACTGCTGTTGCTCTATTGCTCCTACTGCTGTTGCTCTCTTACTTCTACTGATGTTGCTCTCTTACTTCTACTGCTGTTGCTCTCTTACTTCTACTGCTGTTGCTTTCTTACTTCTACTGCTGTTGCTCTATTGCTTCTACTGCTGTTGCTCTATTGCTCCTACTGCTGTTGCTCTCTTACTTCTACTGCTGTTGCTCTCTTGCTCCTACTGTTGTTGCTCTATTACTCCTACTGATGTTGCTCTATTACTCCTACTGCTGTTGCTCTCTTGCTCCTACTGTTGTTGATCTATTGCTCCTACTGCTGTTGCTCTATTACTCCTACTGCTGTTGCTCTATTGCTCCTACTGATGTTGATCTATTGCTCCTACTGCTGTTGCTCTATTACTCCTACTGCTGTTGCTCTATTGCTCCTACTGATGTTGCTCTATTGCTCCTACTGCTGTTGCTCTCTTACTCCTACTGTTGTTGCTCTATTGCTCCTACTGTTGTTGCTCTATTGCTCCTACTGATGTTGCTCTCTTGCTCCTACTGTTGTTGCTCTATTGCTCCTACTGTTGTTGCTCTATTGCTCCTACTGCTGTTGCTCTATTGCTCCTACTGCTGTTGCTCTCTTGCTCCTACTGTTGTTGCTATATTGCTCCTACTGCTGTTGCTCTCTTGCTCCTACTGTTGTTGCTCTATTGCTTCTACTGATTTTGTTCTCTTACTTCTACTGCTGTTGCTCTCTTGCTTCTACTGCTGTTGCTCTCTTACTTCTACTGCTGTTGCTCTCTTACTTCTACTGCTGTTGCTCTCTTGCTCCTACTGCTGTTGCTCTCTTACTTCTACTGCTGTTGCTCTATTGCTCCTACTGCTGTTGCTCTCTTGCTTCTATTGCTGTTGCTCTCTTGCTTCTACTGCTGTTGCTCTCTTGCTCCTACTGCTGTTGCTCTCTTGCTTCTACTGCTGTTGCTCTCTTACTTCTACTGCTGTTGCTCTCTTGCTTCTACTGCTGTTGCTCTATTGCTTCTACTGCTGTTGTTCTCTTGCTCCTACTGCAAGAGACTGACAAAAGAAGCCACCCAACTCCTCGTCCAATCAACAGTCATCTCCCACCTCGACTACTGCAACGCACTTCTAGCTGGCCTCCCGGCCACTGCCACCAAGCCTCTTCAACTCATTCAGAACGCAGTGGCCCGCCTGATCTCAAACCTACCGAAGTCGGCCCATGTCACCCCACTTCTTAGGGCCCTGCACTGGCTCCCAATTGCTGCACGTATCCGCTTCAAGGCCCTCGACCTAGCATACCGTGCAGCAAAGGCAACCGCTCCCGCCTACCTCCGGTCAATGGTCTCTAACTACACACCCTCAAGACCCCTATGCTCTGCATCTTCTGGCCGCCTCAGATCTACTCCTATGCAAGCTCCCGGAGGGTCATCAAAGTGATGCCGCCTATTCTCAGTCCTTGCCCCACAATGGTGGTGGAATGAACTACCCACCCCAGTTAGGACAGCCGAAACCCGTCCAATTGTCTGCCGTCGACTTAAGATGCACTTCTACTGCTGTTGCTCTCTTGCTCTACTGCTGTTGCTCTCTTACTTCTACTGCTGTTGCTCTCTTACTTCTACTGATGTTGTTATATACTCGTACTGGCATCGCGTCCCGCTCTTACGCCATACTGAGATATACCTCATCTCATGTACCTAGTGTACTCCATCAACGAATAAAAAACAAATACACCCAGCACCTGCCAGGCCCCGCCCTAGTGATGTACTATATAGTACTAGGCGTGGTCACCACTCGCTCTTCCTCTATTTTCGTTTCCATCATAGCGGATGCGTGCACCCTATGCAACTAGTTGTCATGAAAAGTTTAGAGAAATTGCGTAATATTGAGTGCTTATCGGAGATTTGCTTACCCTTGGAATCTTCGGGGCATGTTCCAACGACACGTCGGGTCTATTCTGATGTTTCCTCATCTTGTGGGAGCAGATCGAGGGACAGCGTGCAAGGTTTGGCTATCGAGCCGGCTCGTACACAGGTAGGCCCTGTGTCATCAGGCATTGATGCTACTGTTAGTAATGCTGGTTGTTTTGTTACACAACCGAGTTGTGTGTCGGCGCCAGGGGCGGGATGTTTTGGTGAACGTTCCCCTGAAGTGGACGGTTTCCAAGCGATCCTGGAGCGCGCTGCTAACACTAATGCTAACACTTGCTAACGCTAATGCTGAAATGCTGGGTCACTGTTCTAATGTTCCCCGCCGTGGGATGTTGCCGCTTTTCCCTCCTCTTAACCGGTTCATTGATGAAGGTCAGTCGATAGCTAATGTGGGGGGTTTTGCTGAGTCCTATTTACCCTTAAAAAGGGTGAATGGGTTGACAACAGGGTGCAGGGCGGGTGTGCCGTGGCTAAGTAGCCAGGTAGCATCGATCCTGTGCCCCGGCGGGGTTGGACGGTGTCCCACCCGGAAGCCGACGCTTGAGAGCGAGTCGGCCCGGCGGGTGGCACTATGGACTGATGAGAACTATACTGCTGCAGGATGGAATTTAGCGGCGGCCAGTGTTGTGGCTCAGCTGACTGTTTTTCTGTCCACATTAGCATCGGGTAGTGGGGCTGCAGGACATGGTGTTATAGAGATCTTGACTCAGTCGCAAGCTATAACTGCGGGGAGGATTAGGATGCTATCAACGCTTGTTAATAGGCATTTCTGGTTGGAGCAATCTCCTCTTGGGGAAGAAGAAAGGTTTTCTCTCCTCACGGCTCTTTTTTCCACAGAGGGACTCTTTGGTCGTTCTGCGGAGACGCAGGCGGTTGTTGATCTAGGTCCCACACCGCCTCACGCTATGCAGCCAGAGGTTGGAGCACGGCCTCGTCAGCGACTGTGGCGAGGCCCTCGACAGGCGGCCAGGTTTCCCCCGCCAGTGGTACCCTTGGCGGAGAGTCAACAGGGGTCCACAAGGCCGACAGCCTTGGCGGCCGAGGGATCGGCCATGTTGGATGTACTCGGCTTGGAAGATACAAGCCGTCGTCATTCTGCCGCAAACAGCCCGCTCCCCGATCACTCCTCTCCCCGTCACCAACGGAAGAGGGGCTCTGATCGTTTTCCTTTGGCTGCGGGCCGCGAACCTTCTTTGAAGCGCATGCGGCGCCACGTTTCGCTTCTCATGGGGACAGGGGCTGACACCCAGTTGATGGCTAAGCCTGGGTCTGTCCGTGAGAATGTTGTGCTGTCACGTGGCTCCCGCGCCACACGTTGTGTGATTGGTGAGCCTGGTGTTACGGCTGCCACTATTTACAGTGGTCAGCAGGGGGACTCGAGGCCTCTTCGTATGAATGCTCAGCACGGGTTACCCCGACCTCGCCTTCGCCAGGCGGGGTATCACGTTGATGCCTCCCACTCCCGCGAGATCGGTAATGGTCTGCAAAGAAGAGGCGCGCATGATTTGGGTGGTAGCAATATCACTGCAGGGCTACGGTGTGTAGGAACCCATGGGGTCCTCACGTCTTGCATGTCTAGCTGTAGAACAACTCCTCAGCATGCGCTAGAGGGGTGTTCAGGGGGGGAGCGTGTGTCAACCAGTTTGATGGCAGCTTCTCCCGTATCAAACCGGCCCTTTCTGTCGGGGTCCCCCCTTGGGTGCGACCGCCCTGTCCACTTTGGTGGGTTCAGAGGCTACGCACAGCAGGAGGGACCAGGCCACCTATCTACTATTCCTTGCGGCCCAGCGTCAGTTGACGGCAGGTGCGCTCTGGAATTATTATCACATATGGCGACAAGAATGCCGTTTGGTGGGGTGGTTGGAGAGAATGTTGAGGCTGGGGCTTGTTTTGCAGTTCGCACAACCCCACCCTCCGTTCTCAGGTTTGGTGCAGACCCTATTATCAGGGTCAGCAGCAGTGACAGCTCTGGCCGACGAGATCCAATCTCTGTTGGCGAAGCAGGCCGTAGTCGTGGTCCCGAGAGAGGAGGCGATGTCAGGCATCTACTCCCGTTATTTTCTGGTGCCCAAAAAAACGGGAGGGGTCAGACCTATACTGGATCTGTCCGCGTTCAATCGTCTGATTGTGGCGAGACCATTCAGAATGTTGACCGTCAAACATCTGCTACTTGCTGTCAGAGTGGGAGACTGGTTCACCTCCATAGACCTGAAGGATGCGTATTTTCACATCCCAATTTTCCCTCCTCACAGGAAGTTCCTACGGTTCCTGTTTCAGGGCGTAGCGTACGAATACCAGAGGTTGCCGTTCGGCTATTCTCTGGCTCCCCGCACATTCACCAAGTGCGTAGAGACTGCGCTGGAGCCTCTACGTCATCAGGGAATACGAATTATATTCTATCTCGACGACATTCTGCTCATCAGCCGGTCGGAGGAGGTCGCCAGGTCTCATACCAGGCTAGTGGTGGAATTCCTCACCAAGCTGGGTTTTGCTGTGAACTGGAAGAAGAGTACGCCTCTTCCCAGTCAACAGGTGGAGTACTTGGGCTTGACATTGAGGACGAGGCCCATGATTGTAACCCTCTCGGAGCAACGGAGGGTGTCTATCCTCCACGCGCTCTGGGGTTTCCGTCCTGGGAAGACGGTCGCGGCGCTGCAAGTGATGCGCCTGCTCGGTATGATGGCATCTGCTCACGCGGTGGTCCCTCTTGGCCTCCTCTTCATGAGGACGATACAGAGGTGGTTCTCCAGTATGGGAATAGACTTGGTGAGGGACAAATGGAAACGGTTGACGGTTCCTTTGTCGATATGGGGGGATCTCGCCCATTGGAGGAGGCCTGGTATCCTCACCAATGGGGTCCCCATGGGCAGCAGGCTCTCACATGTCACGGTCTTCACCGACGCTTCCCTCACGGGTTGGGGAGGGACGTGTCGGACCAACGCAGTGGGGGGCAGCTGGACGATCCATGCTGCCCAGTCTACCCTGCACATCAATGTGTTGGAATTGAGGGCGGTCCTCCTGGTCCTCAGACGGTTCGCCCACCTGGTGGTAGGCGAGCACGTTCTGGTCAGAACGGACAGTATGACAGCAGCGGCGTATATCAACAGGCAGGGTGGAACACGATCCATCCGCCTGCACCGGGCGGCGGTCGAACTCTGGCTATGGGCAGCTCTAAACAGGCTGCGCAGTCTGAAGGCGCTCCACATCCCTGGCAAGGAGAATGTGGGCGCGGATATGATGTCTTGGGCGGTCCTCGTTCCGGCGAGTGGGAACTGCGCCAAGATATAGTCAGGCAGATCTGGGATCGCTTCGGGGAAGTTTCAGTGGATCTGTTTGCGAGCAGACAATCTCACAAGTGCCCCTTTTGGTTCTCGGTCAGTCGGGAAGACCATCCCCCCAGCCTTTCCCCCTACACATCTGTTGAGTCAGTTGTTGGAGCGGATACGGAGGGAGTGCAGGACTGTGATCCTGGTCGCGCCGGACCGGGGCACAGCGGTGTGGTTCCCGGTCCTGATCCAGCTACTGGTAGCCCCGCCGTGGCCTATTCCTTGGTCGGCGGGGGCCCTCTCTCAAGCACACGGGTCGCTGTTTCAGCCCCCGGTGATATGCCAACCCCTGATGGTTTGGCTGGTGAGAGGGTAAGTCTGGAGAGGATGGACCCTTCTGTGGTTGACACCATCCGGAATGCGCATGCTCCCTCCACTGTCACGCTTTATGCGGGTAGGTGGCGTATGTTCCAAGAGTGGTGTAAGGCGGGGGGCAGGGACCCGGTGTCCTGCCCCCTGGATGCTGTCCTTATTTACCTTCAGTCTCTCCTTGATAGACTGTCGGCCTCAACGGTGAGGGTATATGCAGCAGCTATATCCTCTTATCATGAGGGATTTGAGGGTGTTGTTTTGTTCAGCCACCCTCTTGTGAGGCGTTTCCTGCTTGGCGCTCGATGCGTTAAGCCGGTAAAACGCTCTTTGGCTCCGAGCTGGGATCTTCAATTGGTCCTCGGTCGGTTGTCCTTGGCCCCGTTTGAGCCTCTTGAGCAAGCGCCGTTGGAACAGCTGTCGTTCAAGACCGCGTTCTTGCTGGCCGTCACCGCCGCTAAACGTGTGGGTGAGCTTTGTGCTCTCTCGGTACGGCCAGAGTGCCTGTCTTTTCGTTCCGATTGCGGTGCCACTCTGCGGCCTAATCCTGCCTTCATGCCTAAAAATATCCGGAGTTCTTTCCGCTCCAGGGATATTGTGGTTCAGGCGTTTCATCCGCCTCCTCATGCTTCACCTGTCATGTCCGGTCCGGGCTTTGGGGGTTTACCTCAGCCGTACTCAGGGCTTCAGGGCTACCGATCAGCTCTTTGTCTGTTACGGTGGCTCTCGTGCTGGTAAGGCACTGTCGAAACAGCGCCTCTCCCATTGGTTGTGCGAGGGCATTGCCCTTTGCTACACGTTGGCCGGGCTGGCTCTCCCTGGGGGCGTCAGGGCGCACTCCACTCGTGGGGTGGCGGCCTCTGCCGCTCTACTGGGTGGGGCCTTGGTGGAGGACATCTGTGCTGCGGCTTCATGGTCCTCACCGGGTCCCTTCGTAAGGTTTTACCTCATGGACATGACCGGGGGTTCTGTCTCCCAGGCGGTTCTGAGGTCTGTGACCTCTCCTGCTTCCCGTCCTTTGGTGGGGTAGCAGGAGTGTGTGGGTGTGGGCCACAATGTGTTGTGTCACACGTGGTTCCGCCTGTGCTGTGCGTTCAAGAGGTTCTAGTTCCCTCTTGTTCGCACTCGGGTGGAGTTGACTGCCGCCCCCTCTTCATTAGGAAGAGTGGGGTGACGGGACTCCCCTCCCCCTGATGTGGGCTTACGGGTCCTCAGGGGGTGCATTTGTCGGGCCTCGCGTCCGCTCTACCCCATATCTCAGTATGGCGTAAGAGCGGGACGCGATGCCAGTACGAGTATATAACGATAGGTTATGTATATAACCTAGTTATATGAGTACTGGCTAAGCGTCCCGCTCTTAGCGTGCCCTGAGTTCCCTTGGGGAAACTTTTCTTTGGAAACGATTTTCCGAGGAAGAGCGAGTGGTGACCACGCCTAGTACTATATAGTACGTCACTAGGGCGGGGCCTGGCAGGTGCTGGGTGTATTTATTTTTTATTCGTTGATGGAGTACACTAGGTACATGAGATGAGGTATATCTCAGTATGGCGTAAGAGCGGGACGCTTAGCCAGTACTCATATAACTAGGTTATATACATAACCTATCGTTCTATTGCTTCTATTGCTGTTGCTCTCTTGCTCCTACTGGTGTTGCTCTCTTGCTCCTACTGCTGTTGCCACTTTTTGCTGTTGCTTTTCACCATAGCAACCCCATTCTCCATCTGTGTTCCCTGTTTGTTTATTCATGAATGCCTGTTATTCTTGGCTCCTACAACAGGGAGCTCCTTAAAAGAGGTTGAACCAAAACCCTCAAGTATATCTATACTATATTACCATGTCATGTAATAAAGTATTGAACTTAACGTATGACACTAGTGACCCGTTTCCTAACTAAAGTTTCACGCTCAGGATACGCCGTAACCAACAGTATGCAAAATACATTGACATTACTAAGCTTCACCAGCTACATAAAGCTCCGTCATATCATACCAACCAACCAGATAGCATTAAAGCATGCCGGTTTGTGCATATGGATGCAGTAAAAAGGTGTAGGTGTTGGGTTAGTGAGTTAAAGTAGGTATTTTCCGCTGGTATCTTTTAATGTTTCAAAATGATCATTTAGAAATGTAACAAGAAAATAAGTCCTAAGTCTTGTTGGCAAGGTGTTTGGTAATAATCATGTTATTACAAACTCACCCTCAATATATATATATATGAATTGCATAGAAGGAGACCAGAAGAGTATCTTTCCGTCTCCACTTTGGAGGACCAGAGATGATGTTGTGGAGCATCAGCTTGGTGTTTTGCATGCTGGCATGCTGCTGCTGTAACTGTCACACTCCTTTCTCTTTCTCTGTGTGTGTCCTTCTCTTTCTCTGTTTCCATCCCTCTCTCCTCATATGAAGGAGCTCCCCACTGACAGCTGGATTACTATGCATCAACGCGGCGCCAGGAAGTGACTGCCAGACTAAATCATGTTTTTTTGTCTCATCTCGGGCTCCCATGGACTAGTGAGGGCCAACAAACTGTGACATTGGTAATAAGCAGCGAGGTAGCCAATGACGCAGGTGACAGGAGGCATACATGTTCCTCTGTGTGCATTTTCTTGTGCATGTGCTTGCGCGTGCGTGTGTGTGTGTGTGTGAGGTGAGATTTTTAATGTGTGTGAATGTGTGATGAGAGATAGTTCATGTGTGTGTGTGTGTGTGTGTGTGTGTGTGTGTGTGTGTGTGTGTGTGTGTGTGTGTGTGTGTGTGTGTGTGTGTGTGTGTGTGTGTGTGTGTGTGTGTGTGTGTGTGTGTGTGTGTGTGTGTGTGTGTGTGTGTGTGTGTGTGTGTGTGTGTGTGTGTGTGTGTGTGTGTGTGTGTGCTTGAAGGCTAGCTGCTTATTGTGCCAGAGATCATTCTGAAATTGTGTTGCAGTGAGTACGGTTCTCACTGGCTAGCAGGCTGAATATTGGATTTTCCAAAAAGTCAATAGAGGGCTTGATCATTAAAGTGAATAAATATTCTCTCCCCTCGAAGCTATTTCAAATCTTGCAGTTTCGCATCGCCTGGCTGTGCCTTTTCTTTATTTTATGTATGCTATTGTGCTGACACACACTCTCCTGCCGTGTTGTCTCATATGAAACCGAAAAGATGCGTATGAAGGGAAAGCTGCCAATAATATAGAGACAGCTCTATTAAAATGGATTATCGCCCCTCCCAATCCCACCCTGCTCCCGGCCTCCTAGACAATAATGGATATGATTTCTGTCAAGGATTTTGCAAGAGATTTGCTTTTTGTATAAAATATGTTGTCCGGGGGGAGGATATCTCTGAGCCTTTGGTCTAGCTGAAGCGCTTTACAGAGTTAAATAGTACGGTATCAAAGTATCATAGGGTAATATATTGCAGTCATTATCTGTTATCCATGTAATGGGCTGAATCAGTGGTTCTCAACCTTTTATTAAAGCTGCAGCAAAATTGTGATTCACAAAAGTCCAAGATAGGCCTCATCATCGATTGCTGCTGGCTAAGAGCAAATAATGAAATTGACTGTGTAATGAGATTGAAATCTTGCAATGGGTAGGCCCTTGGTGTAAACTCACTCCTATTAAGTTAAGGTGAATACCCCCACTTTGTCACCTGAATTGAATCCTTTTCAGGTGGCAGAATCGATAAGGCCGTGGTAACCAACGTGGTCACATGGTGCTGGCGAGCTGAGGGTTTGTGGTTCATGGCTGTCAGAGGACAGGTGCCAAGCGCAGAGTGCCTGCTAGTACCTAGTGATAGTGCCCGTTACAAGTGTTGCCGTGACCCAGATAATATGGTTGAACCTGTTTTTGTATCATGTTTTTTCCGTGTGCTTCCCCTCGTTTGTGCTGTGAAGACTAATTTAGTTTTTCTCTCTGTTGTCTTCACAGCTTCACTCCTGTGCTTCCCACTGGTCACAGTTATCCATCGGCGTATTTAGACCACTATCAGTAGGGCACGTGCCCTACTGATGATCATCTGTGCCCCACTGATAAAAAAATAAAATAAAATTTTACAAATGTTTTTTATTTCCCCCTTTTTTAACATGATCAAATGATCATTTAACATGATAAAATAATTATTATAATATTTTTTACTTCACTTTGAAATATTATAGTGAAATATTTTGCAATGTTGTCGCATTTATCTTGTTGAAATCCTCCAACAGGCTCTTTTTTGTAAGTTGACTGGTTTGCACACCAATAATACAGTGCAATAATAGAATAGTAGAATAGATAGTAAAATTATGCAATAGAATGGCCAGAGTAAAATAGTGCTACAGTACAATCAACAGCGGGGTGTATTAGAAGGCTATGGTGAAGAGGTACGTTTTTAGCTTATTTCTGAAAATATTAAGAGATCTAGCTTCCCTAATGTCCATAGGTAGTGTGTTCCATAACTTTGGTGCATAGTTAGTGTAACTGAGGGGTTACAAAACCCGGACTGTATTAAAGATTGTTTAGATTAAACCACTACTAAATATTATTACTTGCCAGACAGTACAGTTAGGTAAATATGGCAGACACTCAATTGACGGCACGGGGACAAAGAGATCACGTTTACAGTATTTTAATAGTAATCAATATACAACTGAATTATCACGTTGCTCTTTTAATAGTGAAATGATAGTAGAATGTCAGAGTATCAAAGTCAAGGGGAATGAATAATTCCTAGGTTAAGAATACTCGACCGGAGCTCTGCATGGAGTGAGAGAGGCGATACAGGGCAAAGCGAGGGGTATAGCTGGAGACAATGATCCAGAGGAATTGAAGAATAGTCGGATACTCCTGCGGTCACTGAAGAAAAGGGGTTCTCGTACGGATCCAGTCCTTGTAATCCAAGTGCCCGATGGCAGGGTAATAGCTCTTAATCCAAAGCCCGATAGCAGTGATAGTAGCTAGTTAGCTTCGTTGGTCCTAGAAGCTAGACCGGTGAAGGTCTTCAGGTGTAGTTAGATCCAAGCGCCGATGGTCTTAACTATGCTCTTCTCCACGTTACTTCGCTTACACAAGTCACTATAATACACCAACAATGGTTCTACAATATTAGGGTCGTATCTAAGTAGCTACTAGCTATCCGTAACGATACACCGCGGTAGGCTTCCACTGCTCACATGTTCACTCGTTCTGCTGTTAGGTTACTTCACACTTCACCTCGTGTTCTGATACTCGTTACGTTAAGTTCACACACAGCTGCACATTAGATTAGGTTCACACTACGGCTGCTGCGTCTTCTACAATATATATACTCAGAGTGATTTCTAGAGCGCAACCGAATTACTTGTCCGGAATCACTGCGCCGGCTAAGGGCATGTCCGAACTTGCCCGGACACGTCTTTGAACTTGTCTGGGGGGCGCGACTGCTGGCGCCGCCAATGTCAAGGGCGGTGTCCAATGAGGCGAGCGAATAATACTATGATTCAAACGGAAGCTTAAAGGTATATAGCTTATATATATAAATAATATACAAGTTATACAAAATAATAAACGTAGATTCTCAGTGTTAATCTGGCCCTTCAGAACAGCCGCCTCCTAATTAGTCCGCACCTAATTAGTAAATAAATGGGCACAGATTAATATTAATGTCAAGTCAACTTCTCCATACTGTGTTATGGGGAGTTGGAAACAATCTACAAAGTCAGTGGGTCATAGTCGTCGTCAGGGGATTTTGGGATCTCCGGCAGCTCTATCAACTTAGCTACAGGTCTGGTGTAGGTCCGCCCTTGGACGATGACTTCTGCCGCTCTGACCTTCCCATCGGAACCAGTAATCACTCTGCTCACACGGCCGGCCGGCCACGGAGCTCGGGTAGTGACTGGTCTATTATCATCACGACGGTATTCACTGTCAGGTTGTCCCTGTCTTTAACCCACTTCTGACGGGCTGGAAGGGATGGTAGGTAGCGTAGGAGGAAGCGGGCCCAAGACTGGTCGGCCAGTACTTGGCTGTGTCTCCACATCCCCCTTGCTTTCATCTCGTCCTGTCTGTACACCATCTGAGCAAGGGCCGGGTACGGCCGCACCATCAAGAGGTAGTTTGGGGTGATGGGTTCGATGTCAGCTACGTCGCTTGGAGCGTAGCTGAGGGGCGTGGAGTTCAGAACTCCCTCTTCTTGAGCCCTCAGGTTTGTCACTGTTCCGTACGCCACTTCTGAGGCGTCGCTGAAGACGTGCAAGTCTGTCTGACACTTCTCCAGTCGCACAGTAGGGGGGAAGTGACTCCGCGGGATGGCCACCTCGCGGAGTGAGACAAGTTCACCCTCCCACTCTCTCCATGGGGTAGCTAGGTACTCGGGTATGGGGTCTTCCCAGCCCTGCTCCTTGGCCCACGGTTCTCTCACAGGCATCTTCACCCGCTTCAAGAGTGGGGTTGCGTATCTGAACACTCCGTCGACCTTGACTCTCGTAGTCTTCTGATCTAGTAGAGCGATGGCGTATTTGTCCTCTTGGGGCCGAACCAGCTTGCGTTCGGTCTTGAATGACATCGCGTCTAGTGTCCATAGCCTCTCAACGGGCTGTAAGAGAGTGTTGTCTGTGTCGCTCACCTTGGTGTAAAGGCAGCGGGTGGACGTTGGTTGGCTGGCAGGTCCGTAGAGGGGGCCCTGGAGCGTCCACCCCAGTCGGGTCTTAACCGCGGCTGGGCATCCTTTGGGTCCGATGTGGGCCGCCTTGATTGGGACAATGAGGTCCGCGTGGTCGGAGCCAATGAGTAGGGTCGGTGTAGCTCCGCTGATGAGCGGTATGGGCAGTTGGCGTAGGTCGTACTTCTCCATCAGCTGTGGGATGGGGTAATCGTAGCGTGACAAACCTATGTCGTAGCTCATGAGCGCCTTGCTGATGCTGTACCGCTTCTCAGGGTGGTCGATCGCTGCTATGGTGAACGAGACGTTTTCACCTTTTATTGTCTTTAAGTCTCGACTAATGGTACGGAGGGTCATTGTCTCCTCTGGGCCCCGCAGGTCCAACTGGGTCGCGGCGGAGGCGAGGAGGAGTGTCTTCTCCGACCCGTCGTCGAGGACGGCGTAAGTGTCGAGTACCTTGTCTCCGTGGCTGAGGAGTACTCGTACTACCTTGATGAGCACTCTGGGGCTCCCACTATTCGCGGGGTCGATGTGGAGCACTTCTGTTGGTGAGTTGCCTTGTAGAGCTAATCTTCGCTTGGGGGCCTCGCACAGTGATTCGCGGTAAGTGGCGTCTGGGGGGTCAGCCTCAATCCACTGATCCATTTCGGCGATGGTCAGTCCCTTGAATGCGTCGCACTGTGCCAGCCAGTGTTCTCTGTTGCAGTAATAACATGCAATCTTCCATTCCTCTTTGGCGGGGGGGTTGTGACTCTTCTGTTGTGGTGCCGACTCGGCCTGGTACGCGTAGCACCGTGACTCCCAGTGTCCGCTGCGTCCATCCGAGGCTAGCTCTTTTTAATATAAATGTCAGATTGTTTTATTTATTTCATAGATTTCTATGAATTTCAGGAGTTTGGGGGGCTGGCTCCCCCAAATAATTAAATAACATAACCCTAACCTAACCCTAAAACCGAAATAAAGTTTAAAGAAAATAGTTACAAAATCCACCCATTTTCGCCCACAAACCGGCCACAACCGGCCAAATTTTTCTGTGCCCTACTGAAGTGCTGGGTCTAGATACGCCCCTGCAGTTATCCACCCGCCAGGCTCAAGACACACACACACACACACACACACACACACACTGCACTGGTGTTCATTCATTTTTACAACGTATTATTAAATGCCCTTCGGGGGTTTAACATTCTTCTGTCTCCCATGTTGTGCATTTGAGCCTACTTGTTACCGGTTCCTAACGGAACCCAGCTCTCCAGCTTAGGTCACTGTGAAGTGAGTTTAGAGGGGTGAGTGTAACAAGGTTGAAACCTTGCAATGGTAGCCCCTTGGTGTAAACTCACTGCTAAGTAACCTCAGACCTCCACTTCGCCATCTGAATTGTATCCTTTTGAATGGATAAGACCAGTACTGTAGTGTACATGATACGCAGGTATACACATACCCATTGAGAAAGCTCCAGGATTTACATATACCTACTGAAAACTGTGAAAGGATATAACAATATAGTTTTGTGACAGAACTTTCACTTTGGCGATTCATAAAATTCACCCTGTGCACTGTTTGTCTTGCAGACATCCATGGAAAACTGATACTATTCCCCCCTGCCATGTTCAGTAGGCTACTTACTTTTCAATTGCAAATGCTTCAAGGACAGAGCAAAGCACCCGCACCCCCAGTCCTTAACCAGCTATATATATGCTAATTACGACAGGACAACTGTTTCAATTGAAAATCGATCTTGGTCGAGAGGGAATTAAATTAAATTAAATCTGGCACAAAAAAGTTGCTACTACAGTATTATACTTGCTGGACAGTCATTCAGTGTAGATACTGGATATGTTCGACCTGGCAGAACCAGGCTGACTGTAAGATACCCTAACATCTTCACATGGCAACCATGCTGATTGTAAGGTACCCTAACATCTTCACGTGGCAACCAGGCTGACTTGACTGTAAGGTACCCTAACATCTTCACATGGCAATCAGGCTGACTGCAAGGTACCCTAATCTCTTCACATGGCAAACAGGCTGATTGTAGGGTACTGTCATGGGACTATCCCATGCCCTATAAATAGGTTCCACATTGGCCATACATACACACACCACTCTTCTATTTATAATAACATCTTGCCAGCATAGAATTGTGGATAGTTGGTTAATGGGTTATCTGAATTACAATTGTTACCTAACAGTCTAATTGATTTAGCCCTGGTCCAACAATAAGAAGGATCTCTTTATTTGCGCAATCAAATCAACACAGTATAGGATATGGAAATGTTTCCTTTTTGCTTTGGCTTGCCAGTAGCCAAACACTGGTGCTGGACTGGTGGCGGGGCTCTACCGGGTCACGTGGCAACCCTAGGGGAAGGGGAAACCTACTGACGTATAATTGGCTGAACCAATTATGATTGAGAGTGCAAAAACAAGGATACAGTTATGTAGAATTTTGTATTTGACTTCTCAAGGATAAATGGTAAAGCAAGCGCTGATATTAGGGGGCTGATGGTAGGCAATTAAGTCAGCTAAATTACATGCAAGACAGCTGTGTTTACAGAGACAGGGGGAAGATAATAATAACAGGTTGGCGACCGAAGTTACTACATTTAGAACAGTAGGTAATTTTAATTTCTTGAGTAAAAGGTCACACGTTGCTGAGCTTCAAAGACTTGGTCAACAAAGAGATCAGCTGGGACCAGCTGGTCAGGTCAGTGAGGCGTTTCAGGCCAGGATGGGAAATCAAGATATAGTGGTTCCCACAACCAACTTGGTCCCAGCCTGTGTATATAACTTACCAAATGATACAAGTTAAAGGTCGGCTAAAGAAAGTCTTCAAGAAAGAACATAAATTACATTACATCTTCAAAGTAAAGGTGGTGTAGAAACTGTTTATATTAAGGAAAAACCAAGTGTTATTACTAAAGAATGCATATTCTGTGATGAAAAGATGTTTTTAAATGTATTTTTACAGGGATAAAGTTAATAAGCTAACTAAGACACCTTTGATTGAAAGTAACATTGCTTGTTTGAAACCACAGTGAACACGCTAGTAAAAATAAAACGATTTTAATAATATGGTGTAATATTATGACAAAACGATTCTAAATGATATGATAATGTTATGTAAAACAAGACCAAGAATAATATTGGTATATTGTAGGAAACTAAAGATGAATTCAAGTGGATTTGACCTATATTACAAGATGTGGTAAATGTAGCCGTTTGCTGGAGGAGGTCCACAGATTCATTGGGGTTTGAACATGTACCAAGGGCTTGATGTTGATTGGACCGGCAAAGATGACGTCGCTATGAAAATGATGTCATTGAGCCGGCTCTTGATTCATTATAAATATGGTGGGTTCGCACGACGACGGCAGATCAGTGAGAAAGGCGTGAGAAGACGGAAGGAGATGTTGGACGGGCGGCCCCATCGATGAAGAATAAGCTATATCCACATTGCCAAAGACGAGATACGATCAGCGGACATTTTTGTTAGATTAGCTTGGAGAACGCTGATTCAGACCTTAAACTGTTGTATAAATCCAGTGTTTTTAAATGACAGCCAGTGTTTTTTTAAGAAGCAGCCATTGTCTTGCTTTTGTTAATAAACTTGCAAGGAATCAGGAGCACTTGTCTGGACAACCCGTTCTTAACAAGAGTATTATGTTTGCTTTGATAACAACGCTAGTACATAGTACATAGTATATAGTATCATTAACAGATACAACACTACCACTAGTAATTGAACTGCTACAGTCTAGCACCAAAATGGAATCGGTTACACACACACTACAGCTATGGGCGTATGGTTACATACCACATCTCACTACAATGCCACAAGAGCACAAACCGGGGTAGCAGATAAGTCAGAAAGGGGATAGGGGGAAAAAATGTAAGTGACTGCTGACCCTGGATTAGTACACTCTGATTACAAGCAGTCATAGGGCTAGACATGCACTCAAATATAATTAGATTAGATTACATTCAAATGTATTGTCATTATACAGCACGGTACAGTACAACAACAACAAATGTGGCATCAAGATACAAGATACAAGAGATACAAGAGTTTTATTTGTCACGGCATACAGGTATACAGTGAAATGCGGGGGGTCTTGCCCGCAACGATGTGCATAATACAATAGTAATAATATATAATAAGAATCCAACCAATAGAGCGACATTGTGCAATAAACAAGTAAACAAAGTAGGGCATATCGGTATCTGTACATGAGTTATTTACAGAGCATGGTAGGACATGCTAGGTCCTGTGGTAGTGCAGTACACTGTCAGCTACGGAGGAGGCACTGGGTCTTTATGTACACTGCTATACAATGCTATATTATACAATCTCAAGTTCGACTGTACTATTCTTAAAGTGACCTTTCCTTCTGTAAAGTGTCCATAAGTGTGAGCGTGTGCAGCATGAGTGTGTGTGTGCTCATGTTAAAGTGGCTGCTAGTGTGTGAGCGTGTACAGTGTGTGTGTTGTGTGTGTGCTCATGTGTGCTTGTGCGTGGAGAGTTCAGTGTTCAAGGCTCTGATGGCCTGGGGGAAGAAGCTGAGTCGAAGTCTCTCTGTCCTCGTTACTGGTGTTCGCAAGCGTTTGCCTGACCGCAGCAGCATGAACAGGCTGTTGTTGGGGTGGTGAGGGTCTTTCATTATCCTGCAGGCTCTGGATTTGCACCTCTTGTTGTATAGGACCTGCAGGGTTGGTAGTGCAATACCCGTGGTACGCTCGGCTGAGCGCACCACTCTCTGTAGAGCCTTCTTGTCCTGTGCCGTGCTGTTGCCATACCAGGCAGTGATGTTTCCAGTCAACATGCTCTCTACAGCTCCGGAGTAGAAGGACTGGAGTATCTTCCCAGATACTCTGAACTTCCTTAACTGTATCAGGTGGTAGAGGCGCTGCTTCGCCTTTTTTTACGACTGAGTCTATGTGTGTTGTCCATGTCAGGTCCTCTGAGATGTGGACCCCCAGGTACTTGAAGCTGCTCATCCTGTCCACGATAGCCCCGTTTATCCTCAGTGGTGTGTGTGTCTCCTGCTGTCTCCTCCTAAAATCCACGATCAGCTCCTTGGTTTTACCAATGTTCAGGAGCAGGCTGTTGTCCTGGCACCAGCGTTCCAGTACCTCAACCTCCTCCCGGTAGGCCTTCTCGTCGTTGTCCGAGATCAGCCCCACCACCACTGTGTCGTCCGCAAACTTCACTATGGTGAGGGTGGTTAAACTGGGTACAATATGTAAAACATTTTACAACTGGGTGTAGTGCAAATCAGATGTATGTACAGAGTTGTAGTATAATAAATAAAGACAGAGTAGGATATTTACAGATATAAGATATACATTTAAGAAATAATAATAATAATTATTATTATTATTATTATTATTATTATTATTATTATTATTATTATTATTATTATTATTATTATTATTATTATTATTATTATTATTATTATATAGATAGCCTATAGTAAAGGACAGTGTAGGTAAGTACAGACAGGTGAGGATAGGTATATATGCAGTGAGAATAAATATATATATTTGGTATACAGCATTATTGTACATGCTATCATACAGAACTATGGGTTATATGAAGGTGTACAAGCAAGTATAAAGAGGGCTTATATGCAGGTATATTCAGACAAATATGGGTATATACTGTATATGCGGTAAAAATAAAGATATACGTGTAAAGATGCTGTATATACAGCACTGTTGTACATACTATCATAGTATATGGGTAGACAGTGAAAGCAGTAGGTAGGTATCAATTGAGTATAGGTAACAGAGTTCAGAGTCATGTCAACCTGTGACAGCAGCACAAGAAGTGGGCTCACAAGTCCTGGAAATTGGATTTTAAATAATGCGATGGCTGACCAGCAGCTTCGGTGCTGTAAAATGCATGTGTGGAGGTTGTATGAAGCATTCAACAGACTGCAGGAGACCAAACAAGAAACGGCAAAGAGAGGCAAGCCTGGTACATACACAAGGAATTTCTATGTAACCTTGGACTCATGTACAATACACTGTCTGAACCTGCAAACCTGTCTAAGCAACTCCAGGCCCATTCAATCACACTTTTGAGAGCAGAACGGCTTCTGAAAGTGCAGCATCCGAGTGCCGGCGTCATTCAAAGACTCTTGAGGAGAAATTGGAGGAGGCATTGAACGCACAGGCTTCAAATGCAAAGCTCACACTAATCAATGCAACAACACAGAGAAGCCTCTCATTTGAAGGTGTAATGCTTCATGATATCAGCATTCTGGACACAAGTAACTGGCCATCAACACACAATTGAGCACCCACACAGTGAAAATGAAAGAGCATCCACACAGTGAAAATGAAAGAGCACCCACACAGTGAAAATGAAAGAGCACCCACACAGTGAAAATGAAAGAGCACCTACACAGTGAAAATGAAAGAGCACCCACACAGTGAAAATGAAAGAGCACCCACACAGTGAAAATGAAAGAGCACCCACACAGTGAACCTGAAAGAGCACCCACACAGTGAAAATGAAAGAGCACCCACACAGTGAAAATGAAAAGCACCCACACAGTGAAAATGAAAGAGCACCCACACAGTGAAAATGAAAGAGCACCCACACAGTGAAAATGAAGAGCACCCACACAGTGAAAATGAAAGAGCACCCACACAGTGAACCTGAAAGAGCACCCACACAGTGAGCCTGAAAGAGCACCCACACAGTGAACCTGAAAGAGCACCCACACAGTGAAAATGAAGAGCACCCACACAGTGAAAATGAAGAGCACCCACACAGTGAAAATGAAAGAGCACCCACACAGTGAACCTGAAAGAGCACCCACACAGTGAACCTGAAAGAGCACCCACACAGTGAACCTGAAAGAGCACCCACACAGTGAAAATGAAAGAGCACACACACAGTGAAAATGAAAGGGAACCCACACAGTGAAAATGAAAGAGCACCCACACAGCTTTTATTTAACCTCTTAAACCCGAGCAGTCCGGTACCAGTACGATAATAACATCACGCCATAAATCCATCTCTACAGAATGTATGAATTAATGTTTTTTTTTTGTTTTTGTGAAGAGTAAATACCCTAACCCTGTCAAAGGGGCGGTCAGGTGGCGTAGCGGAGATTGTGCTCGTCACCAATGCAAGAGGCTGCGGCCTCGACTCCCGGAGAGTCAGCATTGCCTTGGCTTGGGCTGATCGCTATACTAACTCGTTTGGCTGAGTTTGGGGGAGGGAAGCCGTGGGTGGGTCCTGGGCATTGTGGACAGCGACCCCTACAGTTCGGTCGGGGCGTCTGCACAGCGAGGGTAGGATCTGGAGAAAGGTAGTGTGACCTTCCACACGTTACACTCTCCCGGTGAGAATCTGCGCTGCCAGGCTGGCTGTCGGCTGGCTGCACATGTGTCGGAGGAAAGCATGCGACAGTCTCCGGCCTCCCGGACCAACAGTAGGGGGGGGGGGGTGTGCGCAACAACCAGGAAGGGGGTTGGGAATTGGCATAACAACTAACAGTGGGATGGGAGAAAAATCTGGAAAAAAAGGAGGGGGAAAAGATATATTAACACTTCAATCGCCGGGAACGCCGTAACTCGTCTTTGCTCGCCATGCTCATTCTGCCGAAGACGCCGTAACTAGTCTTTGATATCAATATTTCAAAAATCTGTGATCGAAATCATATTTCTCCTCCGGAGACATGAGATGTACTGGTGAGCTCCACTCAACTGTCTAACGGTTCAAGAGCGCCATCTGGTGACCGATCGGCAGATCGGCCAACAGGACGTGACGCGCCAAACAGGAAGTGCTCATCCATATTTCGTCCGGGCACTCGCGATCGTTAGCCGGACTCCATCTCAACACACTGGATAATCAATCGCTCGCCCTAACTCAATAAACAACGTTATTTGGACGTATATAGTATTATACAACCTGGAAATGGTTCATCTATATCAACATCCCATAATCGAAAACTGTCTACTCCAAGCTGATCGTCCAACGGCGCGAGGAAGATATGGTAAGATCCAGCGTTATTTTCTAACGTGTTCCATATAAACTGCTCTGATGACCATATGACCCACACTAGACGAATGATATAACGTTGCCCACGGAATTATAAACGACCCCCCGCCCATCCGGTCAATATCAGATGATACATAGTAACTTCTAGAAGTACCTCCAGTTGAAATTTTTCATCTGGCACCGATCGCTACCAAACTGTATTTGATCATCAATATAATGCATTTGGGGCTATAAATCAAGTTCTGGAGAAAGCTGCAGAAAACGATAAAAACATACTTATACTTTAGACCATATTTTAGTATGAATATGTGAATGAAAAAGTATAACGTTGCTACACCATGAACAATGGATATAGGACATTGAATGGGCCATAATAATGTCAATTTAGCAATAGAATTTAAAAAGTTATAGCCCTGCAAAGAAGGGGAACTTCTCTATAGACAAATAGAGCTGGCTAGGGATGGTAAATTATGAATTTAACCATGGCGATCAAAGTGTTAAAAAAATCAAATAAATAAACAATAAAACCCTGTCAAAACAGCAGTCAAAGTGTATATTTTCAGCACTACGTTTGTTTACCAAGGATTTTAAGTGTTATTAGTGAAATATTAGTTTATAGAAATCTCACGGCATCGAGTTGGAAAAAGGCGAGGCGCAACCTAACTTGAGTTTTGTCTTTTGAGAGAAGAAACCCAGGGCTTTCGATGGGCTTTCGAATTTCCAAAAACTACACTTCCCAGCTCACGCCAGCCCCTGTCAATCATCTGACTTTTTCAGTTTTTTTTCCCTTTTTATTTAGGAAACACACCTGAACGTTATTGCCATAAATTAGAACGCAGTTAGTTTCTCAACCTTTCTGTGGCGGAGAAATTTACATTATAAAAAAGTAACTGTACTTACAGTAGATTTCATTCACGTTTTTTGCTGCACGCCTGGTGATACTAAATCCAGATTGAACTCTGCCATTGCCATTTGGCCCGATCCATAGATGTGCGACTTGACCATAATAAGGTCATTTATATGCCTGATATTCTATATTCTATAATCCTATTTCAAATAGCATGTGTCCGGATGGCAGAATTCAGTACTGTATCTACAAAACCTTCTGTTTAACCATCTGCCCTTTATAAAAAATTTTAGAATTGTTGTACATGTGATCTGAAGAAGGTGCTGAATGAGCTCAGTCAATTCATGTCTAGTAAATTTTTGCATGGTGTCATTCACCGTCAAAGATGAAAAAAGAAAATGTATATTCTCCTTTGGTTCATTACAATTTACTCAAGCCTAGTAACAGACACAATATTTCTGACACTGGGAATTCCCTGAGATCCATAGATGTCTAGTCTAGATACCAAGAACATGCAAATTAACCTTGTAGAAGTGGACTTCCATTTACTTATTTGTATTTTTATGTGCATTTTCTGAAAATAGGGCTCGGGTTGCAGGTCAATTAACCTCTTATGCCGAATCGGACCGGTACCGGACCAAGATTTATTTCACGTCACAAATAGATCAATACAGTCCGTATTAAGTGATATTGCGTTTATTTTTCAAATGTAGCCAAGAGTAAAATATCCTAACCCTATCAAAACAGCAGTCAAAGTGTATATTTTCATATGAGCTCATCTCTTCGCATTGCACCGGAAAACGGATGATTTAGATGCAAGGACATGAAGCCGTCATGAAATCTTTGTAGTACTAAGAAATAGGAAACCCATGGCTTTCTATGGACGTCTAAATTTCATAAAACTACCCTACCCTGCTCACACCAGCCTGACCAACCATTTTTCTTTTACAAATTTTGACGTGAAAATCATGTTTCCGGTTTAGCTATAGAATGGGGTAAGTCGCATGTGACACAGCTGCTCACCCGTTCTTTTTTTTTTCGTTTTAAAAACATATTTATAAACCACCAATGCGTTTAAAACTTGACGCATATATCAACTGAGATTATCAACTAACTATATTGACTGAAAGATTCGAGATGCCACTAAGGAAAGATAAAACGATTGCAAAACCAAGCGCAGAGGACTCGCCTGGCCGCAGGATACGTGTGACAAATAGCAGAGAATATAGACGAGATAGCATCCTCCTCAAGTTCAACCCCTACAAACACCTCCTCAGACACTGAATATATCATCCGGGAAATGAAAAATGAAATGAAAAAAATGGAGAAGTCAATAACCGAAAAAGTAGATGCTATCAAAGAATCTATCGAAAGCAAAATAGAAGCGCTAAGGGTGGACGCTGACGCACATATCAAGCGCACCGTAGTACTGGAAACTGGCTTGGAAGTACATCAACAGAATTTCAGTCGGATCTACAAAGACGTAGCTGATATCAACGATACACTAACGGCTGAGATGAAGGGAAACTACAAAGAACTCAATACGGAGCTCAACGATATAACGGCTGAGCTTAAGCGAATCAATGAAGGACAAAAAGCTAAAATATTCGAGATGGAATATCAAAGTCGCAAGTTGAATATTCGTATAGTCGGACTGGACGAGTCAGTGAGCTGCACACATCCTGAAGATTATTGTCGGGATGTGGTGGTCCTACGGGCCAAGTTCAAAACGGTGATGTCCCAACTCTATCTGGAGAAATACAGACCCCTATTAATATACCCTGCAAGACTTCGCATCGTCGATAAACAAGGAGAAAGGGTTTTCCTCAACTCGCCTGAAGATGCAGTCAAATACATGGCAGCACAAAATGCAGGATAGTGTATAACCGGCCTTTTAATCTCTGTTAGGCATGGGCACCATATCAGTAGCGGCTCGTGGATGCTTCGCCACTAGGGGCGCTATACCAAACATTTTGCAAACATGTACAGTACCACGCAACCGACTCATGGCAAGACGTGAGCGATTCGACTCACGCTCACGGCAATGAATCGGCTCTTATGAACGAGTCGCTCAGCTGTTACTACAACAACACACAACCAGTCAAATAAAGTATAGTCTAATTCACAACTTGAAACACAATATATAAATAGAAAAGTTAGAAACAAAACTCGCTCCGTCTCCAAACACACGCAGATCTCTCCCTCTCTCCTTCTCTCTCTCACACACAGCGCGACGTGGAATCGATTCGTTACACAATCAGACCTATTATATACCAAGAATAACTTCAGTATGAGTACAGGGCTGTACACATATTTTGCATATTGTTAAACGAGCCAAGGCTAGCTATTAAACTATCGATATGAATCGAAAATCTGGGACCCTGATGTAAACAAGACAAACGTCTTTCTCTGGTCTGCATCCCCTTAACAATTGTGTGTATTGAGCCGTACTGTATTGTACCCATTCTGCAATCTGTTAATAAAGTTCTCATTCATTCATTCATTCAAACATAGACGATATTGAACAAGCCATAATCCACGTATTTTCAATCCAAAAGCGAGAGAGAGAGAGAGAGAGAGAGAGAGAGAGAGAGAGAGAGAGAGAGAGAGAGAGAGAGAGAGAGAGAGAGACTCACTGTTTAGTTGACACGTCCAGGGCAGGAGGGCTTGCCTTGATAAAGTAGTGTATAATCCACTGTTGATGTATTCCAAACCACTGTCCACTGTGTCCAGACTGCATCCGCCATATAGCTTGTTAGCCAAGTGTTAGCTTGTTAGCAGTTAGCAGCACCACACAACACAAGTACTTCATTCCTTTGTCCATTTCCGCTCGAACAGACTGCAAACTACCTGGCGTTCTATCGCCATGCTCTAAGACAAACTCTAACCTTAACCAACTTTGAAAGAGTGCCTAAGCTTAACAGTCTAAAGAACTTGCAGTCACGGCACGCTCTAAGACAAACAGCTGCCTGCATCTCACAACAACACAACTATCTCTACCACCAACGGACCAACCTAGGAATAAGCTAGAATTGGAACATTAGAAATTGGATTCGGCCAATCAGAGATCGTCTCTGTGAAATTCTGCTACGGAAAAAAATACTGGCGTCGGCCAATCAGAGAGCGTCTCCGCGAAATGCGGCTACAGAAATTCTTGACGCTACTGGCTAGACCGCTTCAAATCGTGCCCGGATTCCAACATAATAGTCATATTTCAACGCACAACGCGTTATGCACTGATTGGCTGTGACGGATACAGCGATCAAACTGTGACGCGCACTCAGAGCGCTATCGCGTCTAGCCCGGGCCGAGAAATACGAAAAAATTTAAAAATAAAAAAAACGTGAGTCACTTCCTGCTCAGGAAAACGAGTGTTTTTTATTTTAGATAATAACGTTATATTGTGCATTGGAAATACAAACATACTTAAAGGGGAACTCCAACATTTTGGGAAATTAGCTTATTTAACATCTTCCCTGGAGTTAGACAAGAAGATACATACCTTTTTTGTCTCTGTGCGTGCATTTTAGCTTTGGGAATAGACGCTCCGTTAGCATAGCTTAGCTTCATCACTGGAAGTGAGGCAGGACAGTAGCCTTACAGTGTATTGCAAGGTCTGACATTGACCAAATTTGATATGCATGACCTTGGTGGGCTCTAGGTCAACTCCTGAAAAGGGGGTCAATGTCAGACCTTGCAATCAAAAGTTAGGGGGCGCACTGAAATTATGGCAAGGGTTATTAGCCCCCTAACTTTTGATTGCAAAGTCTGACATTGACCCCCTTTTCAGGAGTTGACCTAGAGCCCACCAAGGTCATGCATATCAAGTTTGGTCAATGTCAGACCTTGCAATACACTGTAAGGCACTGTAAGGCTACTGTCCTGCCTCACTTCCAGTGATGAAGCTAAGCTATGCTAACGGAGCGTCTATTCCCAAAGCTAAAATGCACGCACAGAGACAAAAAAGGTATGTATCTTCTTGTCTAACTCCAGGGAAGATGTTAAATAAGCTAATTTCCCAAAATGTTGGAGTTCCCCTTTAAAATGAGTAAATATTATTCATTTTAAACATGTTTATATTATTTATAGGGCTATAAAACAAAAAACGAAAAAGTTTTATTTTCTTCTTCTCTGATTTAACAGCAGGTGGGGCGGCGCCCGTGCGCCCCTAGTGGCAGAGCCGCCACTGCACCATATAGTATAAACTTTAATGAACCGCTGATTTGGGGCAGAGAGACCTACGAGCTCAGAGTTATTGAATGTTTTCCCCGTTGGGCTTCTATTATTGTGGACATATTGGATTTAAAATTGGAACGATACAGAGAAGATGAACATGGCGTTGAAGCGGTCCTTATTTTAAGAGTATGGAATTCTAACAACATTCCAGAACATACTGGAACATTCTAACACTGTAAAAACTACGGAATAATCTAGAACATCTAAAACATTCTTTGATATATGGAACATTCTGGAATAACGATAGGTTATGACTATAACCAAGTTCTGTTAACACTTTGAGTGCCACGCCGGGTTTTCCTTTTTACCCCCTGAATGCCACCATTGGCGCCAATGTTAACGTTAATATCGCCTAATCTATGTTTTAAATTATGGCTATGTGTCTAATCTGCCCATCGCATTATCAAAGACTATTTTCCAGTCAGTGCTGTCAAGGCAGATTGGTTTTTTATCGCGTCATTTCCGTTTCAGAGCATTTAGAAAAGCACCCGTTTTCAGATAAAAAACAGCCCATTCTGGACCATTCTATGAAAATCGTCTTTTACTGGAATATTCCACAACGTTGATATTCGTCTGCCTTTTTATGAATCGTTTTCAAATAAACGCTAGATGATCAATATTATACGTGCACGCAAGCACATTCGGGCCGCGCACGGATAATCGCCGCATTGATTTCCTCTCAGACTTTTACAGTGAAACCGAAAGAGCCCATTTCACAAAACAGCTTATAACTTCATCAAAATTAGTCTGATTATCCTAACACTGATAACATAGAGTCCTTACCTGACATCAGATGGTATCCAACTGGTATATTCCAATTCCTGATCACCATTCGAAAAAATCGATAAGTAATAGATCCAACGCGATACAGTAGAACTCCATGATCAGCGGGGCTCAGAGGATCCAGAATGAACTCTGGTAACCCCGGCTGGATCAGTGGACTGGAAAATGTGGAGTACCGGATTTTTTCCCCCATCCATTTTCATTGAGTCCATTCCAAAATCCCTATGTCATCTGAAAGACGATAGGGGGCGCTTTTTTCCACATAGAATCTCCGGCGGTGCTCGTGTATACTCGGGTAGGCTCACGTGATGCAATATGATTTCAGATCATTTATAATTATTATTTAATTAATTAATAATAATTCCGAGAAATCTCGTGAGTGGCTTTCAACCACATAAAAATAAACCAGAGATATCTCGTATGTGGCAGTTAAAGTGTTAATAGTGGTGACGCTCTGCGTCACTCATGCACTGTCCTCGCACGTGCACGCGCACTGAATAAAAGACCACAATGTACCTTTATATCCCAATATTTGTCTGACCACACCCCTATCAGCTTCCCATATAAGCAGGGGTGGGGCCACCCCCTCGCCTCCTTCCCAAGCTTTCACCACAAGGCGAGATCAAGGGCTGCAGCGGCGTCGGACGCCGATCGTCACCACTATTAACAGAACTTGGTTAGAGTCATAACCTATCGTTCTGTATCATAGTGGCTCCGCTCGGCGTCACTCATGCACAAGGGAGGCCGAGCGAGAGCCATCGGCCGACAAATATACCCCGCTGAGGCCCCCCACAACCATCTGATCAGGGAGGACCGAGCCCCCCCGACCCCCCCTAATGGAGGTCCCCGGGAGGGCGACGGACCCGACCGTGCGAAGAGGCACTCAAGCAACTCAACGCACAGGGTGAGCAGACCGTGGCCTGACCCCACGACTACACACACGCACAACCTGCATGCCACCCGGGAACGAACGGAGGGAACAACCTCGGTACTGCCCCCAGAATCACAGTGTCAAGGGCAAACCCAACCCCGTGGCAAGGCCGTAGCAGCGGAGCGCGAAGGAAGACCCAGACCCACTGAAGGGACTAGATCCCCTGGAAAACGGGGGCCCGGAGAGGTCAATGACGCCAGGCATCAAGACCCCACCAGGCGGTCACTTAGTGACACCGCCCCCCACATCGCCAGCGTATTCGGACAAGGCCCCTCCAAGAGCGGGCCCTTTCCCCCCAATAGCACACCGCCTGGCACACTGACCCTGCAGAACAGGCAGTCAGCATGGCCGTAAGCACACAAAAAAGGTTAACCAACGGAAGCAGGCAGCGCACCGGGGGAAACCAGGCAACAGGCTGTAACCTGAGCCTGGAGCACTGCGGACAAGACAGGCGCCAAAGGAGTCAGCTGAAAACAGCCGCCCCGGCGGAAGGGGCGTATGCTGGCGTTGTTGCATGACCAAGCTTCCATTTTAAAAAAAAAACACCCAGAGGGGTTGAGGCAGAGAAGGCTGACATGATTGGCAGACGTCATGAACGTGCAGGGGCACCCTCAACCGGGTAACCCGGGAGTTGACACTGCTCCAACACACCAGGGAAACAACCACCTTGTCGTTACCCAATGCGGTGGTTGTTCCTATAACCCCTCAAGAAAAAACTCCAAAACACACCTGCGGGTACCCACCGGCTATACCGCAGTACAAGTGTTTCAGTTTTCAAAAAAGGGTTATCCCAGGCCTACGGGTCGACGAAACATTACTTCGGACCGGGCCCGGCGATACGGGAAGCACAGGGTCACCAGAGGAGGTCAAAGACCACCCCAACAGGCCCCTCTTCGCCATGTGTGAGAGAGGAGCGAAAAGAATGGAGAACCAGCCCCAAGCACACCGTACTTGGTATTCCCAGGCGGTCTCCCAACCAAGTACTAACCAGGACCAACCTGCGTAGCGGCCGAGATCCGACGAGATCGAGCGTGTACAGGTTGGCATGGCCGTAAGCCATTACGACAGTGCAGAGTACAGAATGTACCCAACCAGGGTCTCCATAGCGCTTAACCCAGTGACACCCGGACCGACCTGGCATTTTTCCCCATGAAAAAAGCCCAAGTCCCTCAGGGTACCAGAACAGCAGATCTGCATCCCCGGGGGACAACGGGTTTAACTGATCCGGACCAGCGTGACCAGAACCAGTCCCGTACCCTAACCACGCCGACATGCCTACTCCAGGAGAAGGGGCAGATATGCGTGTTGATCTTAAACATGAAAAGAAGGCGCCACCCAGACATTCAGTGCGAACCGCGCCCGGTGGCCCACCCCCAGGGCGTGAGACCCCTCTACATATGTTCAGATCCATTCCGTCATCATCCCCCAGATATGAACGAGAATCCGTCGACAACCAACACAGGTCGTCGGAAGAGGAAAAACCTCCATCCCAGTTGCTTTATAAAAACGCTGTTTTAACCTCAAGCAACCAAGGCGTGCCAGTCATTCGCCTGATCTTCAACAGAACACCCCGAGCTAGCACTATGCGTGCGTCGGGACACAACCACATCAATGAACAGGCTATTTAGACCTGTCATTGAATCCCCAAGGCGCCCAGGGGAACGACAAGAGGGGTGTGATGCTTCCTAACTCCAACTCTTTTTAATAGAAAAGAAGGAAGCAACAACAGCATGTATCCCAGTCTACACAGCCGGGGGTAAAAATTGTTTACATTTTTACATTCCACCACCCTCCCATAGAGAGGAGACGGAAATCCCCAGAGAGACTTCCCACGCGAGCTGTACAGATTGAAAAGAATATATTGCACCTTGAGCCATGTAAAAGTTTGGTTTTAGGGCTCTCCGGGGAGGAGGCACTGAACCCATACACACTCAATAATCGAATTGAATCGAATACACACACAATAGAGTAGGACTCCTTCTTGAGGTTCCACTCACCTTGACAATCTGAGGAGGAGGCACTGTACTCTGAGGAGGCTCCCTCACATGGAAGGAGAGTCCCAACTCATAGAAGGCCCGAATAGGAGCTTCGTGAGGAGGAGCCCTGACCACCCCCCGAAACAGATCCATCATATGGACCCGAACAGCACACGGAAGTCCTACCAACAGAGACGCGCACAGTGACGTACTCTATGGCGGGGGAATTTCTGCGGTGCACACGCCCAATATTCCAGGGCGTGGGACCAGGAAACTCCCTCCCCCCCCCCCCCCCCCCCCCCCCCCTCTTACCCTGTAACGTGCCGAACAGCAACGTGACAGGAACCTTGAAGGACAGGAGGTTTTAACCCCTGCCCATCAAAGAAGGAGAGAAAAGGATTACCAGTTCACCCCTTTACGACCCCACACCCATGATACGATGTAATGACAAAAAAGAGTATGATGCAGTCATAGTCAGCTCCATGAAGCGTCTAACAGCTTCACACAGCGCATGTGCTAACCTGCTATCTGATTTTTACTAAGGAAAAAACACAGAATAGAGAGGGCCCTCTCAAGAGCCCCGGTACCAGACTTACACATGTGCTTCTGTGGCCAACCCAACCCAGTTGTAGGTCACACGACACACACAACCCATTATCACCTACAAAAAATGGCAAAAACACTCTACAGAGGAACGCCGTTTTTCATAATGAGAGAATACACAATTCTCGATTAGTATCGGCCACAGGCCTTGCTAAGCACACACGACAAGTGACCAAACAATCTTTTCCATAGGAAAATATAGTTTCTCAAGCGGTTTCAGCACAACCTCAGCAACCAAGCTAAGGGTTACATCGTATCCCTACAACACAGTGATACAATACATAGTAACCAACATGTCTGATAGGAGGGGAGGAAGCCCAGGGAACCGGGGGGAAAACACCCCTCCCACTTTACCCTTAATACGGCCAGTTGAACAGGTAAACCTGTTTAATATGTGAACACACTGTTCATTGTCATTACAGGCTGAGAAAAGAATTCATTCTTCACTCATATGTCACTAAGTATAGCTTTATAGGTTAGTTTAACCCCCTTAGTTGTGAGTACACGGTACATGAACACACATGATGTTGCTCAACACAACAAACCAGATCATTTTCACATCTGTAATTTTTCACAACCCGATTTGCATGGAGAAGCTAATACCAGTGACAAGACAATTCACACATAACTCGCGTTGTATCCTAAATGTAGTGCAGCAACACACGTTTTGGAAAACATTGTTATTTACAAAACATTTAGAAGGGAAAGAAAGAAGAAGTGTTCAAGGTCTGGTCAAGACCTTGCCTACCGGGAGCGCAGATCAAGCGAATTGCAGTCTCTAACATGGCACCGAAGTTTGACGACACGGGCAGCTCGCTGCTCCAACCCGCCGCTACGGTGCTCCTTGTTGACGCAGTCCTTGCCGGCCTGGCTCAGGGCAGGTTCGACGAACATCCTCTGTTAAAGATGACGGCGTAGTCAAGAGTGTTTAAAACATGTTATAGTCACAGCACGTTCAACAGTGTAGCATTAAGCTAACGGCCGCTCTCGGCCGATAGCAGCAAGCTAACGTTTCCTAGCCTAGCCTAGGTAGGCCACCTAGTGACACAACAGGCTAACGCCGCAGCTAACAGCTGACTGGCTAACAGTAGGCCACCACTAGCACGCAAGCTAAGCAGCTATCACCTGAACTTGTACACAATGATATAACAAGCCACACTCAGACAGGCCGCCGTTCTGAAACCCTCCTCACTGTTTAAGAGAGAAGAGAAACGAGATGTTAACACAGTTTTACAACGGTGATTTTATAAAACATCCGACGGAGCCAGCACAAGTCCCATCTGGGCTGTAGCTGACTTGAACACGGATCTTCCGATAATGAACATCCATGCCCATATTTCCTCGTGAGGGTATACTCTCATTTGTATATGAAAGACGGGGCCTACACGGTGACAGAGAAACATCCACTTGTCCAGAAAACACAGGGATCGCCAGTGTTACTGGTCGTGGCCCACTAGTTAACTATAATGGGCTTCAGACCTAAAGGCTGAACAAAGGACCCTAATCTGGGGCCGGTTTTCGTAAACATTGTCAGCTAGCCCCCATAGCACTAACAGACAAGTGGAGCTCGCAAGCAAAACATTACTCACCAACCTGGAACCCACCGCTTCTCACAACAGCGGCGCGTCCTACAGTCCAGCTGTGTCGCTGGAAGGTTTTACCGCAACCAGCCACAGCAAGGAGGATTGCAGTTGAGAGGCATGTAGCGGCATAAACTCCCAATACGAAACCCGACGGAGGTGTAGAATGATCATCATCTTCCAGACACTCCAGTACGAAGACAATATCGCCGTATTTTCTCGAATATAGTGAGAGAGAAAATAAAGATATGATGTCAGATATGATGTCAACGTATCTCTTGTTTTCCAACTCTTCTCCTACTATCACATCACGTCAAGTGGGGATCTACCGAGGCACGCCTTGTGGTGAAAGCGAGAAAGGAGGCGAGGGGGTGGCCCCACCCCTGCTTATATGGGAAGCTGATAGGGGTGTGGTCAGACAAATATTGGGATATAAAGGTACATTGTGGTCTTTTATTCAGTGCGCGTGCACGTGCGAGGACAGTGCATGAGTGACGCCGAGCGGAGCCACTATGATACAGAACAGCAATACGTGGCCAGACATACAGCCAGAAGTCCTTCGGGGGAATAACCAATAGCATCTAGCTGCAGAACCACAGAACCATCACAGCAGCGGCCGGCTGAGGACCGGTGGGCCCATCTCGGAATAACATTCTTCACAACGGATCATCGCCCACCCCTGGCCAGGGGAAATGCTGCGTATACGTATTTAAAAACTGCTTTTTATTAATTGGAAATATTTCCACTACTTCTCCAATTTATACTTTAGATGTTTAAGCATAGCAAAGCTCTTTCAAGATCTAAGTTAATGTTCTCTTCCTTTTTTCTTTTTTTTCTTCTCTTTTCTCTGATTTATTGAGGTTCTCTTTTCAGTTCAATACCTCCATATTATTCTTGGGTTATTATAAATTACACAAGTTCTTATAAAATGTAAGTGATTATGGCATGATAATTGAAGCTTATTTTTGGTCTTTATTTTTAGTTTTATCTTATTTTAATTTTTATTTAACGGGAAAGTGGCCAAGCCACAGTTGACATTCTACTTATGGTAGAATTTAGAATGTTAGATCCTATGGTATACATAGGAATGTTAAGGATAATTGGATCATTCTGGGATATCCGGTGGTTTAAGGGAGGGAGTTATATGCAAAGGTTGTGTTCATGGAACACAGTCCTGTACGACTCTCGGTGGGAGGGGGGAATAGGGGATTTTTATTTGTATATATATATGTTTTTAAGCTCGGCTCTCAACGGGACCTCAATAATTGGATGTACATCTATTGTAGCTTCGCACTCCAGAAGCATTACCAACAACTACACAACAACATGTATAGATTATGGCTAGTTTGAATATAATGATCTGGAACACTGGTGGAATAAATAAACAACACAAACGCAAAAGCGTGCTCACACTGATGAGAAAAGAACAGGTGGACGTGGCTCTGCTAAGCGAAACGCACATTTTAGAGAAAGACATAGATTCGTTAGCGGACAACACATATCATAACATTAGTCACTCATCCTTTGGAACGAGAACTCGGGGAGTAGCCATAGTCGTTAGACGGAAGTTGAACATTGAATTGAAGGGAGTATGGTCTGATGCAGATGGTCGGATAAATATAGCTAAGATTTTACACAAGAACAGGAAAATAGCGCTGGTAGCGGTATACGCCCCAAATTTATACGAAGTTAATTTCTTCACTACACTTATCAGAGTAATGTTAGACCTTCCCGAATACTCATTTATAATTGGTGCGGATTTTAATGCCATTTGGAATCCAAGGATGGACAAATCAAACCCCTCCTTTTCCAACGAACAAAAAAATTCATCTAATGCATTAAAGGATTGGTCGAAGATTACAGGTGTAAATGACTTATGGCGATCACTTAACCCCACGACCCGGAAGTACTCCTGTCGATCTGCGAGACATAACACATTATCCAGAATAGATTACATTTTTACATCCCGAGACTATTTGATAACTACGATGTGGAAATGATACCCAATGCATTATCAGATCACTGTTATTTACTCCTAAAAGGAACATTTGGTATACTATCAACCCGAGCCCCAAGATGGCGATTTAACACGATGCTGCTCATTAACAATTAATTCATAACACAAATCAAAGAAGCTCTTACGTTATTCCTTCGGATGAATGCGAATACGGTGCAGGACCCCAGAATATTATGGATGACGACAAAGGGAATGATCAAGGATTTCACTGATAGCTTTTCCTCCCAAATACGCAAGAATCAATGCTCAAAACTAGCTGAACTGGAAACGCTTTACTCAACGTTATTTAATTCTTTACAATACAACAACTCGGTTCGACTGGAAAAACCAAGTCAACATACTAAAAAAAGAGATTAACGCCATATACAGACAACAATCTGAAATGCAAATACGTAGCACAAGACAACAGCAGTACTCCCAAGGTTCCAAACCAAGTCACCTATTAGCTATGCGATTAAGAGTCAACGCAAATTTTGCAGATATAACTACCATTAGAGCACAACAAGGACTTGTTACAGAACCCAAAGAAATAAACACGACATTCAAGGAATTCTACTCCAACTTATACAAATCAGATACGACCTTCGATCAAAACAAAATGGACACATATCTTAATCAAATTAACCTCCCTAAACTTTCAGAGGATGACGCTAAACAATTAGAAACACCGATCACACTAGATGAACTTAGGGAGGCCATATCTGAAATGCAAAGTGGTAGGGCTCCTGGAAGAGACGGTATCCCACCAGAAATGTACCTCTCTTGTTGGGACATAATTGGACCCTTATTACTAAATATGATTTTATACTCAGTCAAGGAGGGGAACTTCCATAAGAATGACAATATTGCACTCATAACAGTCCTCCTTAAAAAAGACAAAGACCCCACGAGTGCGGTAGTTATAGACCTTTAAGCCTCCTCGGAACCGATATCAAATTGTACTCTAAGGTATTAGCCATCAGACTACAAAAGCATATGATGTCTTTAATTCATCCGGACCAAACTGGCTTCATAAGAGGCCGCTTGATCACTGATAACATAAGACGATTACTACACGTACTAGATGCTAACAAGGAAGACAACACACCTAAGGCGATACTGTCCCTGGATGCAATGAAAGCTTTTGACAGGTTGGAATGGTCGTATCTATGGGCAGTATTAGAAAGGATGGGGTTAGGAAAAGGATTCATTGATATGATTAAAGTATTATACAAAGACCCATCGGCCATGATTACAACAGGTACAATCATCTCCGAAATCTTTCCGGTATCACGTTCTTCCAGACAGGGTTGCCCTCTTAGTCCCGGACTATTCGATCTATCACTAGAGCCTTTAGCACAATATATAAGACAATCCCAACCCATAGAACCAATCATAATCAAGGGCACACAACACAAAATTAGTTTATATGCGGACGACGTAATACTGTTCATGCAAAACCCCAACACCGCATTGCCTCCTCTTCTCAAGTTGATTGAGGACTTTGGAGATTTATCGTGATTTAGGATAAATTGGCCAAAGTCGGCCTTCCTCCCACTTAACGCCCCTGCAAAAAGAAATATAACCCTCCCAAAAGAGATACAGATGGTAAAACACTTTAGATGTTTGGGAGTTGAAATATTCCCTACCATAAGCCAAACGGTGAAGCACAATTACATAAAAATCCAAAACTAAATCAAATACGACCTTGTCAGGTGGTCAAAACTTAAAAACTCAGTACAGGCACGGATATCAATAGTTAAGATGGACGTCCTACCTAGAATCAACTTCTTCAGCTCAATGCTACCGTTACCCCCTCCAAAGGGTTACTGGAAAGAATTACACTCCTCCACATACAAATTTATTTGGAATAACAAACCACCACGTATAAAAAGATCCACCGCACAGAGAAACAAAGCAGACGGAGGTATGGCATTTCCAGATTTCTACCACTACTTTAAGGCGTACACTTTAAGACCACTAACAACATGGTTTGATCCCCAAGCATTAGTATCCTGGAGAAATTTAGAAGAAAATATAGTAGCTCCACATAGGCTGAAGGGCATAGTATACACCAAATTATCAATTAAGCAATGCAAACGGAAATTTGGCCCCATAATCACTCATGCGATCCGGATATGGCGTGAAACACAAAAAAAATATTCTACCCCACATAAATGGCATAATCATACTCCCTTATTGAATAACAATGCACTCTTGATTGGAAAACAACCTATAAGATTCCCTAGATGGGAAAAGCAAGGCATACACTCATTAGGAGACGTTTTCAACAAACAGGGTTTTTGTAGTTTCAATGAAATACGCAAAAAATGTAATCTCACCAAGTCCACATATTATTTTTACGCACAGTTATTGGCATGTTTGAAGGCTCACAGTGTTCCATTAAGGATACCAATTGTACACCACAGATACCACAATTTTTTCTATGAAAGAGAGACATCGAGAGGTTTCGTTTCAGATTTTTATCATCAATTACTAACGGCCTCGTATGAAACCCTCCATCTAGACTCAGTCTGGAGGAGGGATATACCAGACCTGGAGACAGACTTTGACTGGCAAGAGGCCTGGGCAAATGTACGACTTGCATCAAGGAACCCGGACCATCAACAAATCAATCTTAACTATATTCACAGGACATACTTAACTCCTATAAGACTGAACAAAATGGGTCTTAAACAAGACTCCAAATGCTCCCTATGTACAAATGGGGACGAAGGGACATTTATGCACATGTACTGGGACTGCCCACCAGTTAAGATATTTTGGAAAGAAGTGACCCAGCAATTATCAAATCTCTTAACTCTGGATATACCTGTACACCCCTCTGTATTACTGCTGAATGATGTCTTTGAACATGCAGTACCTCCACAGCTAAAGAGATTGGTTTTATCCTGTATCACAGTGGCTAAAAAGCTGATAGCATCACGATGGTTTCAACCGGAAAAAATGTGCCGGAAGGTCTGGACTCTTACATATCTCGATGTGATTTATCAAGAAATATCTACAGCAAGAATTTTGGGTTTCAATGAATCCAAAATGACAATGTGGTTAGAAGTGGTGGAGAGAATAAAAGCTAGCATATAATGGTAGTGTCTGGTTAGGAACAAGTTATAATGGTTGGATTATCCAATGGGGGGTCAGGGAGGGGGGGGGTACGAGCTGGAGCATATATGTGTAGGTTTTTAGATAACAGGTATTAGGGGTATATCCTGTATAAGACATTTGACTAAATGGTAATTTCATTGGATATGCACTGTAATTAATGCTTGTATATCTTATCGTGTGTTGTCATGTTTGTTTATATGTTTCTTTTTTTTTTATCCGCTTTTTCTCCCATTTTTTCTATATTTTTCTCCCATCCCAATTTCGTAACATCCAATTCAACCCTCCCCTGTCACGAACGCTGTTTCTAGCCTCCCACAAGCCGGCTGCAATGTGGACTAAGTCATACATAGCACAAGTCCCCTCCGGTACTTGAGGTAACAGCAGTCGCATCTTTTCACCTGCGCAGCTCGATCTCTCAGTGGCGAGGAGTAACGCGTGGGAGGCTCACGCTGCCCCCGACACTTCCTGATTCTACTGCGCAGGCGCACCAACCGACCTGTAGGAGTCGCTGTCCACAACGCCCGATCCCCACCCATCAGTTTCCCACCCCCTAATACGGCCAATGTGTATTAGTACGGACGACCAGCTAAACTGAAAGCAAATGTGGAGCGCTGGGCTCGAACAGGCGAGCCCAGCGTCTCCAGATTTCATGGCGAGCGCCTTGCCCACGACGCCATGTTTGTTTATATGTTTGTTTAAAAAATAATAAAAAAAGAGAAAAAAAGAAAATCATGTTTATATCTCACACAAACCTCAATGTTAGTGCCATAAAATACAATGTATATTGTTTCTTTACCTTTCTGTGAACGCCTAGGAAAAAAAACACGTTGCAATAATAAAGCAGAGCACATCTCAATAATTTATATTCTCCTTTGGTTCAGTACAATTTACTCAAGCATAGTAACACACAATATTTCTGACACTGGGAATACATTCCCTGAGGTCCATAGATGTCCCTACATACCTATGAAGAACATGCAAATGGACCTTGTAGAAGTGGAGCAATCTTCCATTTACTTGGGTATGTACTTTTTTGAAAATATGGCTAGGGCATAAGATTCGTATTTACAATGATGGCCTAGTGAGAGAACAAAAGGTCCTCTCGAAGGGTAACAGGGAAAGGAAACAAAAAAAATTAAATAGAAAAGAGACAGATGATATATAAATCACAGAGGTAAGGGAAATATTCAAAACACACATCAAACAAACAACCAAATAAATGTACAAATAAAAGGTATTTAATACATAAATATATGGTGATCAGCTCTGGTTTTAAGTATATCAAATAAGGAGGGGTCAGACCAAGGTTTTGTAAATTGTAAGCCAATGAATTTCACGCTGAGAGTGTAACGATGGCCAATTACAGATGTGTACAAGTCACAGTGATGAGGCATTTGTAGCAAGTTATACAAAACATTAAGGCGATCAAGGACACTCTTGTTTGATGCATGTCAATTATATTGCCATAGTCAAACAAAATGGGAGAATGGAGATTTGGATGTTACCTCACCCCTACATACACTATGCTGCTCTGCAGTGACCCCATGCCTCCCCTTCTTCTTACCCACCCCAAGGACACAGCCAGTAAAAAAAATAAACTGTCAAAGCAGTGAATGACCGTCTCCTCCAGCCATGCAAAATCACCAGGGATGGTGATAAACACTAAGACAATAGAAAATCAGTCCAAAGCGTTTAAGGATCCCCTCCAGACATGTTTTTAAGGGATATGTCAAATACTGTACTTTGAGTAATAATTATTGGGTACCCAATTCTTCACATGACAATCATTTTTGTAATGACATGTACTATGTCATATTTTCTATGATGTGCTCTATAGCATGTTCATTCTCGACTAAAATATCACATTGATTGAATGTATAATATCGCTATATAATGACCTGTGCGTGCTGGCATGACCTTTGCACCCTGCCGAAGGCTCTCTTGAGCTGAAACGCATTGGTCTCTGTGGCTGGATACTGTGACTGAATACAGTGCTATTTTATCACTGTCTCTGCTACTGATTTGCACACACTACTGATTTGCACACACTACACCCACACAGTGTTTGTTACATTGTGAATATTGGAGTTGTAAATTGACTGGAGTAATACAGTGCTATTTTAACGCTGTCTCTGCTACTGATTTGCATACACTACTGTTTTGCACACACTACACCAACGCAGTTTATTAAAGGAGCCAGAGCTACTGTATCACTGATTCGACTGCCACTTTGCACCCACCACACTCACACTGTGACTACTACATTGTGATTATTGTATCGTAAATTAATGCTATTTTTTATCATTGCTATGCTGCCAGTTTTTTTTTATCTTTACACTATTTGTATTGCTTTTTTGTGTTAATACTGCTGCTAGGCCAAGGAACCAAGTACAAGAATTTAACTCCTCTATGCTGTAACAGAATATAAACATGTGACAATAAAGCTGATTCTGTACAAGCGTTTTTCAATTGTGCCAAGCCAGGGAATAATAAAGGCTTTTAAAATGTTTCAACGGAACAGTGTGCCACACGTTGGGCACTGGGTATTCTACAAAGGAGACACACCTCTTCATTCCTGCTACTGTAATTATTTGACTTAGCTCCTATCTAATTTTCTATCTAATTATCATACGTTTGAAATCATGTTGACTATTGGACAGGAATTGGCTCCCAAACTAGTCATCACAAATCATGGCCACAGGCCCACCTCTTAAAATGTTATTTTCAATGAGCACAGAGAAATGTTCCACTTTGAGCAGATTATAACCAGCCGTGTAGTGTCAAACTCTGCACATAGGAACAAGAAACAAAACACAGTTTTCAGTGTAAATATCATTGGCTGTTAAATTCTTGTGTTGCTTATAATACATTTAAATAAATAGTTGTTAACATACCTAGTCTTTTAGAATGCCCTCTATTTTGTGTGGATGCATTAGTATAGTATATGTAGTGTATATATATATTAGTATAGTATAGTGGTGCCTATGGGGTGGTGCTCCAGGACGGGTGTATATGAGGCTGTAAGGGGATCATCACAGTATACCCACTAAAAAAACCCAGTTATGAAGTCCCTGGGAAGAGTAATGGGGATCCAAATTAACAATAATAAACAATAAACCACATGTGTAGCTAACAGACACAGCAGAGCACATCTCAAATTACAAGAGCTACTGCCTTGTTTTTAAAAGCCCACATTTCACAATTGAAGTGCTTTTGTCTTGGTAAAAAAATAAATAAAAAAGAAGAAATCTAGCTATTCATAAGTTATTGCTGTAGTGCTTACAGTCCCAATAAAATTGCCCACTGGTTGCTGGCATCAAGTATAATTCAATTCAACTGATCTGTATCTTCCTCTCAGTCACCCCTCTACACATCCCCATAGCTGTCAGACTGTTGTGAAGATATCGCTCCCTCTTTGTTCCTGGTTATTTACTGAGCAGCAAGCCCCTAAACTGAGATAGACAGCAGAGGCCTGATTAGTATTCATCTGGGTGTGGACACTGACGCAACAACACGGAATAGGAGGAGGGAGCTATAATGTGTGTGTGTGTGTGTGTGTGTGTGTGTGTGTGTGTGTGTGTGTGTGTGTGTGTGTGTGTGTGTGTGTGTGTGTGTGTGTGTGTGTGTGTGTGTGTGTGTGTGTGTGTGTGTGTGTGTGTGTGTGTGTGTGTGCAGGGCCGCCTCAGGGGGTGTGCGAGCAGTGCGGTCGCACAGGGCCTCGTGGGAAGGGGGGCCTCGCAAAAAAAAATATATATATATTATTATTATTATTTTTTATTTTTTTATTTTTTTTGCTAGGCCCCCCTTCCCGCGAGGCCCTTTTTCATCACAGACCTAAAATCTAGTTTTGCTTACATGCTTATATATTTCACATTAGACGTTTGTAGAATAGTGTTCCGGGCTCTGCGGCTCTGGTGCTCTGCAGATAGACACGTTTGTAGAATAGTGTTCCGGGCTCTGCGGCTCTGCTGCTCTGGAGTCACTATTGTTTTTTCTTTTGTGCAAAGCATTGTTGGAGGACTAACACTAGGGGGAGCCGAGCTGGTTGGCGTCGGTCTGGTAGTCGGTAGAAAGATGTGAAGAAGACCAGATCCACGAGGGGGTACAGCCAGGTATAGGGTCTATTCAGCGCCATCCAGAGGAGCGAGTGGATGTCTTTTGAAAAGCAGCATGGAGCAGAAGAAATAACACCGTGTGCCATAAGCTTGTTATCAATACCAAGTATGATTAGGTTATGCCGAGACGAAGAGGACGTTCGGCAGATGGACTGAAGATGAAAGTTGTTAGAACCTTCAGTCAGGCTATAGCTATGTCGGCTAGTAGCAATTAGCTAAAGGCAGGGACAGGTAACTAGCGTTAGCTACGTTATCGAGTGCTAACATGTGGCAGATAAACTATGACTCCCAAGTTCATCCCAACGGGGGGACAATATCATGGATGGGACTGGTACTTTTCATCTCCACGGTAGGAAAATGCGTCGACGTCGTCTCCTTCCAACTTTGCCATTGAATCTGCGTTAGGGTGAGTTTTTCAAGCAATATATTCTGTTCCCGCTGTGGTCTCTGTCTCTCTGTCTCTCTGTCTCTCTGTCTCTCTCGTGCTGCACCCACCCGCCGTGGTGTGTGTCTCTCTGTCTCTCTCGTGCTACACCCACCCGCCGTGGTGTGTGTCTCTCTGTCTCTCTCGTGCTGCACCCACCCGCCGTGGTGTGTGTCTCTCTGTCTCTCTCGTGCTGCACCCACCCGCCGTGGTGTGTGTCTCTCTGTCTCTCTCGTGCTGCACCCACCCGCCGTGGTGTGTGTCTCTCTGTCTCTCTCGTGCTACACCCACCCGCCGTGGTGTGTGTCTCTCTGTCTCTCTCGTGCTGCACCCACCCGCCGTGGTGTGTGTCTCTCTGTCTCTCTCGTGCTGCACCCACCCGCCGTGGTGTGTGTCTCTCTGTCTCTCTCGTGCTGCACCCACCCGCCGTGGTGTGTGTCTCTCTGTCTCTCTCGTGCTACACCCACCCGCTGTGGTGTGTGTCTCTCTCGTGCTGCACCCACCTGCCGTGGTGTGTCTCTCTCGTGCTGCACCCATCTCTCTCTCTCTCTCTCTCTCTCTCTCTCTCTCTCTCTCTCTCTCTCTCTCTCTCTCTCTCTCTCTCTCTCTCAATTCAATTCAATTCAAAAAGCTTTATTGGCATGAAATTTCACAAATGTTGCCAAAGCACAATTATGACATAAACAGCAAACAACATAACAATATAAGATCAAAAGAAATAAAGGAGATGGTGCGGTGAGTAAAACATGGTACATGTATATACAGTATATGTGTCCTACTGGTTGTCCCTTTTCTTGTGACATGAATTGACATATTTTGCAGCTAAAACTGCACATTCTTTCTGTACCACCAGGAGGAATGGCAATTTCTGCACTTCTGTCATACTTTGGAATTCTGGGGAAATTATTTCAATTTTTGGAAAGAATTCCTCCCTAATATTTCTGTAATTTTCACATTGTGTTAGGAAGTTCTGTCTCTACGGCTCCCATCACAAAGACAGCACAACCTATCCTCTCTGGGCAGCCAGGTCTGTCTGTGTCTGCCCTTCTCTATTGCCAAACCATGGTCACTCAGTCTGTACCTTGTCAGATTCTTTCTTAGATTCTTATCAGTTACTGTGCTGAGGTAGTCTGCCACAGTATACTGTCTGTACTGTGTGTGTGTGTGTGTGTGACTGACTGACTGACTGACTGACTGACTGACTGACTGACTGACTGACTGACTGACTGACTGACTGACTGACTGACTGACTGACTGACTGAAAGAAAGATGGAAGAGAGAGAGAGTTGGTGTGAGTCTGTCCGCGTGTACGTGCATGTGTGTGTGTGTTTCTATGTGTGTGCATGATTCACGGCTATGCTTGCGTGTGTGTACGAGGCGTTTCTTTGTTTGTGCGCGTCTGCACATATATTTCTTTGTGTGTGTGCACAGATCTGTTCATCCTTGTGTACAGGTGTGTGTGTGTTTATGTGTGTATGCATCCCGAGTACGAGTTTGTGCGCGTGCATGTGTGTGTGTGCACGCACGCATGCGCGCAGTGAAGCGTAGAGGCGTGGGCTGTGTGGGTGAGGAAGCCGTAAAGACAGTTTACTTCGCTCTATGCCAGCCAGTGCCAAGACCAAGTTAATTACTTTATTTATGAGGGAGGCAAGCGGCAAGAGAAGGCAAATGGAGACTTAGTATTGTTGCTTATCCAGACGGAGCAGCGAACCAAGCAGATTAACAACGTGGGCCCGATATACGGCTCCCCTGGATTGATTACTCCTGAGACAGTGGCTGGCTCCTCACTTCAGAGATGACCTCAGCTGCTCTCCATTGTGGTGCGTCGCGGTTGAAACCTCCGATACATGCGGACTTGCGGAGTCAGCCAGCCGCTTCTTTTCACCTGACAGCGAGGACTCTCACTGGGGGAGTGTAACGCGTGGGAGGCTCACACTACTTCCCCCAATTCCCTCCCTCGCTGAGCAGGCGCCCCGACCGACCTGTAGGAGTCGCTGTTTACAACAACCAGGATACACAATTGGTTAGTATGGACGACCGACCAAGACGGAGGTACCGCTGACAGCTGGATTTGATACCAGTGTCTCTGCGGTGGTAGGCAGGCGCTTAGTCCGCTGCGCTACCCAGCCGCCCGGGTTTGCATATTTCTAATAAAATATATATATCGAATTAAAGCCGCATTTGTTGCCTGTCGATAGCCCTTTCAGGTGACAAAATCCGTTGAGCGGTTCTCGAGTTACATGCCGGTATTTGAGGCTTGCGCAAAGTACACAGTATTGCGCAAATACTACTCCTGACTCTTGGGGCTCTAGTTCCGTCAATAATTTGGCGATCTTGGAAATTATTCGACAGGGTTGTAGCCAATGAGTGTGGCTTTCCAATGATACCCCTGTACGAATCAGGGATCTATGTGAAAAACTCACAAACGGAAACAGGAAGAGAAAAACCGCAGAATGAATTGAAGTACAAATTCAATCTATTATTATTATTATTATTATTAAGTCTATGAGAAAACTGAGCTTTTCTTTTGTACACAGTTTACCAAAATCACTCCTAATCACTAATTTCTGAACGGATCTTTATGCAATTTGGACATGTACAAGGCTTCAGGCTATGGATCTCTGTTTTTCAAGCCATATGGATTTCTGGGGAAATACTACTTCTGGACTACTAACTACTACAGAAAAACTTGAGTAACAAGTTTTTCTACAACTCAAGTTCAGACCTATGTTACTTTATTTCATTAGCACTAAAAGTGATCTTTCTTTATTGTATCATAAACTTCAGAATGTTATCTTTCAAATGAGACCAGGCTTATGCATGTGCTATAAGTATAAAGTATAGTATTTTGGTTTGAAAGAAAGGTATGCAGTCCTCAAAAACGAAAACAAAAATGGCCACTTTTCTGCTCGCATGTTAAGAGGTGACCCAGGTTGACAGGACCTTGCTCCCCTATGTGGCTGTAGACTGTTTCTGTCCCTACTATAAACTGTGGATTAACCTTTTTAACATACTGGATTACTGTGTGGATTACTCCCCCCCCCCCCCCCCTGCACCATGGCTGTGCTGACTAGGACTAGAGACAATTGACAATGTAATCAGATAGTCGTGCGGAGCTGTGGGTGAACTAATCATGGGGAGACCTGGAATGCCTGCCTTCCTCTGTGAATTGGTTGAGCAGGCGCCCAGGTCTGCCCCTATGTTTCCTCCCCTGCTGTTTTACAAGTCTCCAATTTGACATTCTTGACTACTTCCTGTTTGTCAAGGGGGCATAGTAATATAGGTGTGGCTGGGTAGTGTAGAGGTCTAAGCACTATGTGTGGCTGGGTAGTGTAAAGGTATACGCACTGGAGTGGCTGGGTAGTGTAGAGGTCTAAGCACTAGGTGTGGCTGGGTAGTGTAGAGGTCTAAGCACTAGGGGTGACTGGGTAGTGTAGAGGACTAAGCACTAGGTGTGGCTGGGTAGTGTAAAGGTATACGCACTGGAGTGGCTGGGTAGTGTAGAGGTCTAAGCACTAGGTGTGGCTGGGTAGTGTAGAGGTCTAAGCACTAGGGGTGACTGGGTAGTGTAGAGGACTAAGCACTAGGTGTGGCTGGGTAGTGTAGAGGTCTAAGCACTAGGTGTGGCAGTGTAGAGGTCTAAGCACTAGGTGTGGCTGGGTAGTGTAAAGGTATACGCACTGGAGTGGCTGGGTAGTGTAGAGGTCTAAGCACTAGGTGTGGCCAGGTAGTGTAGAGGTCTAAGCACTGGAGCAGCTGGCTAGTGTAGAGGTATAAGCACTGGAGTGGCTGGGTAGTGTAGAGGTCTAAGCACTGGGGCATCTGGGTAGTGTAGAGGTCTAAGCACTGGGGCATCTGGGTAGTGCAGAGGTCTAAGCAGTGGGGTGTCTGGGTAGTGCAGAGGTCTAAGCACTGGGGTGTCTGGGTAGTGTAGAGGTCTACGCACTGGGGTGTCTGGGTAGTGTAGAGGTCTACGCACTACCATACCACCACAGAGATCGGGTTAAATTCCTGGCAGTGGTACCTCTGGCTTGCTCAGCCGTCCATATGAACGGCACGGTGGTGTAGTGGTTAACACTGTCGCCTCACAACAAGAAGGTCCAGGGTTCGATTCCCGCTTGGGGACCAGGTTTCCATGATGCCAGGTACCCAGGTGGGGTATCTCCCAGGCCTTTCTGTATGGAGTTTGCATGTTCTCCCCGTGCTCGCAAGGGTTTCCCCCCCGATAAGATAAACCCAATGGAAAAACATGCACAACAACAGATCGCTAACGCTGTGGCATCCTTGACGAAGACGGACAGGAGCACTTGGATTGGTCCCCTGGTGCGGCTCAGGTTGACGCCTGTCTTCTCCCGGCTGCCCTTGGGGGGGAAGGACGACGGGATGGGTTAATCGCAGAGACTAATCGCATTGGCGATCCTACAGAGACAATGCATGCGTGTGCGTGTGTGTGCGTGTGTGTGTGCGTGTGCGTGTGTGTGTGTGTGTGTGTGTGTTGAGGATAATTGCATGCCAATTAAAGACCTCTGAGCAGGTCCTGCATTATTATTATTATTATTATAACACAATTGGCAGTGTTTGCAGGTGGGAAGCCAGTGGGGTATGAGTCCTGGTCATTGCAATAGTGACTCCTACTGGTCGGTCGGAGCACCTGTTCAGCAGAGAGGTGATCTGGAGGAGATAGCATGAACCTCTGAGGCCTAAGAAAGAGGCTTTGGCAGTAGTAATGTCTTTAGAGAATGCTGACAAGAGGTCATGATAAGTGGTGATGTCACCAATGAGGCAGGTCTTTTTGCACTCCCTCTGTCAGCGGTAAACCTCTAGGAACAGCAAGTACTGTGATTTATGTTCCCTATCACTAATAGACCACCCTTATCCTGCAGTCACTGACAGACACATGCACGGCTACATATACACACACACGTACACATAAATACACATTGGACAAATGACACAAACACTTCAATATTTTAGGCCATTATCAGGTAGGTTGGTTTGGATATTTTGTTACAAATTGCTTGATGAAATATATATATTTTTTTTATGACTGAGAGGATAGTTATATCCTCCAACGTTTTGATGTAATGGGCTGTGATGCCGGATACATAGGGGCTGCTCGGTAATGACGTGCAAAATGCACACTCCAAAGGCAAAGGTAATGGAGACGATCTGCTCTCCTGCGTCACACGTGGCAATTTGGAGTTGTGTAGAAGTGAACTTATTCAGCAGCAGCCATCTAACCGGGCCTGAAACGTATGGTAATGAGAATGAGTGCATCAATAAGAAACCCAAGGCCCGGTCTCTTAAATTAGACCTCCCGTCCTATCCCCTTGGTGATGAATCGAAGCCTCCAAAGACACAGGCATCTGGACCAATTTATGGCCGCAATATGGCTCCTCCTGGTTCCAGCCAATACTGCTGAGTGGCTGCTTTGAAGGCCTGCATATGAATGAAGAAATAAAAATAAATGTGCTGTTTCCGTCTCGGACTGTGAAAATAGAGTGTGGTTTTATTGCCTCTCTTGGCAGACTGGTGATTACAACAGAAACTTAAGAGAGCCAGGGTGCAGCGCAGGTTATGAGGTAGTTTCTCTATTAATCAGGAACAGAGAGAATAAACTATTCCCTTTAGAGTGTAATATGTATAATACATATTATTTGCTGCTGAGATACATGTCATCCCTGGGGAATTGCTGGCCGTTGTATCCGTGTTGTTGCAATTAGTTTCTGAGTCAACTTGACCAAAGTGACCTGCATTAGAATACTTTTTTTTCTGTTTCTGTAACCCCTGAAGGGCAACACGTGCAATCAGGAAACAACTCTGCTCATGTATCACATTTACAGCAATGCCTGTAAACGTGACCGCAGTATGTCTGTGTGTGTGTGTGTGTGTGTGTGTGTGTGTGTGTGTGTGTGTGTGTGTGTGTGTGTGTGTGTGAGTGTGAGTGTGAGTGTGAGTGTGAGTGAGTGTGTGTGTGTGTGTGTGTGTGTGTGTGTGTGTGTGTGTGTGTGTGTGTGTGTGTGTGTGTGTGTGTGTGTGTGTGTGTGTGTGCATGCATGTCCGTGTGTGTGTGTGTGTGTGTGTGTGTGTGTGTGTGTGTGTGTGTGTGCATGCATGTTCACCGACAGTCTCACAAGCTATAATTGTCATGCAAATAGAGTGACAATCTGTCTCCACTATTGGCTGCTGACAAAGTAAAGACCTAATGATTATTGAAAACCCTTGTGAAACCTCCAAGTGTGAGTGTAGGCGTGTGCATGTGTGGAAGTGTGTATGCATGTGCGTGGTGTGTGTGCAAGTGAAATTAATATCCACCAAGAGAAGCCTCCTGTGAGCCTGGGTCGATTTCATTCTGAGAAGCAGGTGCAATCAGCCCCACTGTAAATAATGACATTTCACTGAAGCTCTCCGGCATGCAGCCAACTAATGCCTGCAGACACATTAGATGACACCTGCCATGACACTCGCAGCTGGCTATCTCTGTGATTCAACACTGTTTTGATAAATAGGATGGTATTAGTTAGTAGAATAGTATTCACCACGGCCTGGCTGGGACTAACAGGCAGCAGATAAGCCCTCCTGATCGCCCAATCAGTTGGGAATAGTGATGTGTCAGTCGCAAACGAGTCGGCTCCTCTAAGTGAGCGATGGGAGCCGGCTCTGGTCTGAAAGACGATTTATTTTTTCCTTTCTTTTTTTTTGTAAATGGTAAATGGACTGCATTTATATAGGGCTTTTATCCAAAACGCTTTACAACATAAGCCTCACATTCACCCATTCCTTCACACATTCACTTGTCTCGACAAAGGCCAGAGGGGTGAAAACACAAGCCACTGCTGGAATACAGTATAAATCGGTAATGGCGCCTTCTTCCATGGTTTTCTTGGATAGCTCAACGAACGCTCAGTGCTGCCACCACTGGTCGCCAATAAAAACACATTACTATCACTGTTAACCTGTCTGTGCTGATCTTATTGGCGTTCAGTGGTGGCAGCAATGAGCGTTCGTCGACTAGAGTATTTGAAAGGAGACTTCGGAGAGAAAAGGGTCATTTTATACTGTATTTCAACATACAAAGCTCACCGATAGAGCTAAGCCAAGAGCAGGTTGATGGTTGCTGGGGAGCCTGTCTCATTCTGCAGGTTTGTACTCCTTCTGGGGGAGGGTGCGGTTCACAGCTTTTAGTGAAGACAGGGGATCTGTTCCTGCGGCAGGAGGGGGGGTTAGTTGCCTCCTTTAGGCAGCAAGGGCTGGGGAATTAGCCTTGTACGTGCAGCTCTTTCTGTTCTCCAGTTTGGTATATCAGAGCTCAGTTTGCTCGTACTGCCACAAGCCCAGACCCAAGGGGAGGGTCTCGTCAGCAGGGCGAGTTAAGTTCTAACCCTTGCTGTTTCATGTTCAGCTTGTAGTTTGTGCATCCCAACCTTGTCTATTTTGTTAGTGTTAGGTCTTAAATATAGGAGAGAATCCGGGGTGGGTTAACGTGGAGAGACAGACAGGCCCATGTGTGAGGATTCATTCTACTGCCTCCTTGTGAAGTGTGTGATACAGGTTTATTGTATAGTTCCTAGTGGGAGATTCTGGGGCTTGCTGTGAAATTGCACAAGCTGAGTGTATATTGGAGTGCTACATCTTACACATGAGTGCTGTGTGGAACATTACTTCCAAGTGCTGTGTGTGATTTGTAGTTGTTCACCTAGAGGCTTTGGCTCCTATGTGGTACTCTGTGACTCATCCCTGTGTATCTTCTTTTATAAATAAAGCTGGTATATTTTTCTGGCAATTGTCTGGTGTGTTTGTTATGTTCAAAGCCCCTTTGTCAGAGCCCTTTCCAGGCAGGTTTATTACAATACCATCCAGTAGCAGGCAGGGGGCCACAAGGCACTTATCTAATGCTTTTATCCAAAACGACATACAAATTGTGTACAAGTCAGCAAGAGGGGTACATGTCTTGTGGTTAAGAGTAAGTGATATTCTTCATCTAGCAGTGTCAAATTTGAATCCTTCACTTTGAGTAAATAGTAATATAGTAGCATAGTACTATATAGATAGTAGTGTAGACAGTAAAAAGAGAGAAAAGAGAGAAGAGAGACAGGGTGATAGTTATCTATGATGGTGGTGTTTAGGGTTGTTTTTTTGATGAGCGGTTGTGACTCTGGCTTGTTTTAGAGAGGTGGGAACCACTTCCGAGTTGAAGGTGGAGTTGAGGGTTGCAGTCAGGAAAGGGAGGATGTCTGGTGCAATGGTCTGTAAGGGGAGAGAAATATTAGGTTCCTGCACCAGACAACCAATCAACAGAGAGAAAGATGAGGTTCCTGCACCGGACAACCAATCAACAGAGAGAAAGATGAGGTTCCTGCACCGGACAACCAATCAACAGAGAGAAAGATGAGGTTCCTGCACCAGACAACCAATCAACAGAGAGAAAGATGAGGTTCCTGCACCGGACAACCAATCAACAGAGAGAAAGATGAGGTTCCTGCACTGGACAACCAATCAACAGAGAGAAAGATGAGGTTCCTGCACCAGACAACCAATCAACAGAGAGAAAGATGAGGTTCCTGCACCAGACAACTGACCAACAGAGATAAAGATGAGGTTCCTGCACCAGACAACTGACCAACAGAGATAAAGATGAGGTTCCTGCACCAGACAACTGACCAACAGAGAGGACATGAACAGTTAATCAGCTGCCTGTGAATCCATTTAGATTTTTTGCAATAGGCCCTCCTTCAGCCAATTGGCATTAATACACATACACCTTCACACACAGTCACTTGACCTCCCTGCCAAATGTCAGCCTCCTAGGGCGAAAACTGTGGCCATTAATGGGTGTGGAAATGTGCTTATACCAACTGACCGACGGATCTATAGAGCTACTGGTTGCATCTTAAAATATCATATTGAGCAGGTCTACTAAGAACCTTCACAGGCATATTAGAATTGTACATCCAACAGTGCAGTTAGAAGAAACAAGGCAGGCTAGCATGCCTGCTACTGGAAAAAAGCCAGGGTGTCTACTGGAACCGTTGCTGCTACATTGTCTACAGTCACCCCTCAGGCATCAGGTACACCACAACCAATTGCCACTCAGAGCTCTTTAAGCCAATTTATGCCAAAGGTCATGACCCCAGCAAGACAGAACACTGTGGATAAGGAATTGGCTAAAACAGTGGTTCTCAACCTTTTCTGGGCCAACGTTCCCCCTATCTGATGTTCAGCTCCCATAATTTCCTCATCCCCCTATAGGCCTACCCAAAGGGAATTTTATTTTTCAGCCCTCATTGATTGATTGATTGATTGATTGATTGATTTAAAATTGTATTAACAGATTGCAGAATGGGTACAATACAGTACAGCTCAATACACACAATTGTTAAGGGGATGCAGACCAGAGAAAGACTTTCGTATTGTTTACATCAGGGTCCCCCATTTTCAATTCATCATATGACATACATGACATACAGATAGACAGTACTGTTACATCTATACATTTATGACATACCACAGATGAGCTGGACATGCTTCTAAGCTCCTTACCGGAAGATGGTACCCCTCTCCTTCTATTGGGCGACTTTAACCTGCCTGACTCATCTCAGTCGGTCCCAGTGGTCTCCCTCCTACAACAATTTGACCTGACTCCCACTGCCATGCCTCCCACCCACAAAGCAGGCAACTCCTTGGATCTCATATTTTCCCGTAACTCCAGCATCATTAACACCACGGTAACTCCCCTACATGTATCTGACCATTCCTTCATATCCTTCTCACTAACTCTCATGCTTAACCGAAAGGTCTTCACCCCAACTCAAACCGTCTCACTCAGACGCAACCTGCCCTCCCTATCCCCCTCCACCCTCTCCTCTGACATAATATCCACTCTACCTTTGAGTGACACCTTCTCTGCTCTTCCCACAGAGATGGCAACCTTCACCCTCCTCTCAGCCCTTGCAACCTCCTTCGACAAGCTCTGTCCCCTCGTTGAGAAACATGCCCGCCGTTCCCCACCCAGTCCATGGCTGACGGATGCAGTGAGAGAACAAAGACAGGTCCTGAGAGCGGCTGAGAGGAAGTATAGAAAGTCACGCCTCACTGCTGACATCGACACATATCACAACCTCTTGTTAACATTCTCCAAAACCATTACTAATGCCAAAGCTTCTTTCTTTCACCATAGGATCGAGGCCTCTGCCAAGAATCTTCGCAAACTGCATGCTACCATGTCCTCCCTCCTCACTCCCCCCCCCCCCCCACCCCCTCCTCCCTCATCTTTTTCTGCCAAAGACTTTGCGATCTTCTTTGAGGAAAAAGTGGAGAACCTCCGCAGCTCCTTCTCCCAACCCCCACCCATTCCAAACACTGAATCGAGAACCTCATCCTTCACTCTGTCATCTTTCTCTCCCATTACAGAAGCCGAGACCCTGACATTGGTAACGTCGAACCGTCCGACTACATGCCAGCTGGACCGGCTACCCTCCCCACTCCTCCAGACCATAGCACCGGACATCCTACCATTCCTAACTGCAACCATCAACTCCTCACTCAACTCGGGGGTGGTCCCCACCTCCCTAAAACAAGCCAGAGTCACGCCCCTCATAAAAAAACCAACCCTGAACCCCACCATCATAGGCAACTATCGTCCTGTCTCTCTTCTCTCCTTCCTTTCTAAAACACTTGAACGTGCTGTATCCAACCAACTTACTGCTTATCTCTTACAGAATGACCTCCTAGACCCCAATCAATCTGGCTTCCGGACTGGCCACTCAACAGAAACGGCCCTCATTGCGGTCACAGAGGCACTTCACTTAGCAAAAGCGAAAGGCCTCTCCTCTGTCCTGATTCTCCTAGATCTATCTGCAGCCTTCGACACAGTCAACTATCAGATCCTCCTCGCGGCCCTCGCAGGAATGGGAGTGGCTGGATCTGCGCTGACATGGCTGACATCATACCTCAATGACCGCTCCTACCAAGTGTCATGGAGAGGGACTCTGTTGGCCACCCGCCCCCTGCGGGTGTCCCCCAGGGCTCGGTCCTAGGACCCCTTCTCTTCTCCCTCTACACTAAATCACTGGGTAACATTATCACGTCTCATGGCTTCTCATATCATTGTTATGCCGATGATACTCAATTCTTCCTCTCCTTCCCTCCCTCAGATATCCACGTCTCTGAGCGGATCTCGGCCTGTCTGTCCGACATCTCCGCCTGGATGACGAGCAACCACCTCAAACTGAACCTAAGCAAAACAGAATTGCTCCACCTGCCGGCCAAATCCTCCCCCCTGACCGACCTCTCCATCACAGTCGAGAATGCAGCTGTGACCGCGTCCCCGACCGCCAAGAACCTTGTTGTTGTCGCAGCGACAACCAGAACCTGCAGAGTCCTCCTGAGCAATGTCAGAAGGATACGCCCCTTCCTGACAAAAGAAGCTACCCAACTCCTCGTCCAATCAACAGTCATCTCCCACCTCGACTACTGCAACGCACTGCTAGCTGGCCTCCCGGCCACTGCCACCAAGCCTCTTCAACTCATTCAAAACGCAGCGGCCCGCCTGATCTCAAACCTACCGAAGTCGGCGCATGTCACCCCACTTCTTAGGGACCTGCACTGGCTCCCCATTGCTGCACGTATCCGCTTCAAGGCCCTCGACCTAGCATACCGTGCGGCAAAGGGAACCGCTCCCGCCTACCTCCGGTCAATGGTCTCTAACTACACACCCTCAAGACCCCTACGCTCTGCATCTTCTGGCCGCCTCAGACCTACTCCTATCCAAGCTCCCGGAGGGTCATCAAAGAGAAGCCGCCTATTCTCAGTCCCTGCCCCACAATGGTGGAATGAACTACCCATCCCAGTTAGGACAGCCGAATCCCGTCCAATCTTTCGCCGTCGACTAAAGACTCACTTCTTCAACCATTATCTGAAATGATAAAAAAATTTAAAAAATAAATAAAAATACAAATCTAACCCTGACTAACCTTACTGTCATGCACTTGTCCTAATAAACGAACCTACACTGTAACACGCAACACTTTGGGGGTGGGTAGGCGGGTAGGGGTAACTGTACATTGGATTATCGACAAAACCTTACTTGGTCCAAGAAGAGGGTCTCGTGTATTACTGGGTTAGGACATTTACTGTCCATTGGAGGGGGTTGGGTTAGGACATTTACAGGGGCCAGTTTTGAATTGCAGTCTCCCGTAGGTGCTCCTTGAGAGTGGTTTTAAAAGTGGGTAGTGATTCACATTCCTTTACAGCTGAGGGTAGGGCATTCCACATTGATGTGGCATAATTGCAAAACGTGTTTAGTCCCTTGTTTGAGCCGAATCTGGGTTTAACATGATTTGTGGAGCTCCCTCTGGTGTTGTGGTTGTGGTATTCACTGACCTTTGGGAAGTATTTTGACATGTACATGGGTACCTTAGTCGTGTAGTGTATCTTGTAGACCAGGCCCATTGCAAGTTGCTGTACTCTGTCGTCTACTCTAAGCCATCCGATTCCTAGGTTGTCAAAGTGGGCAGGGGTGAGGTGTCAAGTCAAGTCAAGTCAAGATATTTATTTGTCACGGCATACAAGTATACAATGAAATGCGGGTGGTCTTGCCCGCAACGATGTGCAAATAAAGTATAATAGAATCAACATTGTGCAATAAACAAGTAATATTGTGCAATAAACAAGTAACAGGTGGGTTCTAGGAGTAAGGTCAAGCAGTAGTCTGACCAATTTGTTTTGTGACGTTTGTAATTTAGTTTTTAGCACCTTTGAGGTGCTTTGGTACCATGAGGTGCAAGCATAGTCGTAGTACCCTTGAATGAGTGCTCCTGCCAGAGTCTTCAGGGTATTCTTGTTTACCAGAGAGGAGATCCGGTACAAGAATCTAGTTCGTTTGTTGACTTTTTTTATTACATTGGATGCCATTTTGTCACAGGAACGATTTGCCTCTAGGATGGAACCTAGGTATGTAATTTCATCTTTCCTTGTGACAATATTGTCACCCACTGCAACTGAGAAGCCGTCGGCCTTGCTGAGTTTGTTATTTGAACAGAAGAGAATGGACTCTGTTTTACCTAGGTGTAATGATAGTTTGTTGTCAGCGAGCCAGGTGCAGATTTTGCCTAGTTCCGAGCTGAGGGTTTTTTCAACCTGTAACTTGTTCTTGTCAGAGACCAGCAGGGCTGAGTCGTCGGCGAACAGGAACAAGTTGCAGTCACAAGCTGATGACATGTCATTTGCATACATTTGGAACAGTAGCGGTCCTAGTATGCTTCCTTGTGGAACACCACATCTCACTGGGAGGGGGGGGGGGATAGGGTACCATTTACCTCCACCATCTGTTTTCTCCCCTCCAGGTAGGATTGCATCCAGCTCACTGATAGACTATCAAAACCAATTGCTTTTAGCTTGTCAATCAGAATGGAGTGATTGACAGTGTCGAAGGCCTTTTGTAGGTCCAGCATGACCATGCCGCAGTATTTGGCGGTGTCCACCTCTTGTTTGATGTGGTCGTTCAAATAGAGAAGGTATGTGTCAGTGGAGTGGGAATTTCTGAAGCCAGATTGGTACGACAGGTACTTTTCGACCTGTTCGTATACTATTTTTTCCATGACTTTCGAGATGGAGGTAAGAATATAAACATGGCGGTAGTTGCCTGGGTCTAATTTGCTGCCCTTTTTGTGCAGGGGGGTTACTCTCGCAATTTTGAAGTCTTTGGGTACGTGTCCCTGTTTTATGGAGAGGTTTATTATGTGTGTGATGAATGGGGTGATGGCGGCTGCTGAGTCTCTGAGGAATTTGGAGGGGATATTGTCATAGTCAGTGGCCTTGTTAGGTTGGAGGGCGCTCAGTTTGTAAGAGCGTATGATTATTTTCTGTTAATCATGGGGATCTGTGAAATTCTCAGGCATTGATGTTTCGATTTGGCTCAGTCTATTGGTGTCAGTTAAGCCTGTCAAAGTAAAACAAAAAAACGTCACGTAAAATGAAATAACAGAGTATAGGAATTTGAAAATCAAACTTGAACGAAGCATTGTTATTGATAAGAAATAGCAGCCAATAAAAATACCATGTGAGTGACCCAGAATTCTGAGTGACCGCATTGTGGTGTAGTGAAATGGAGTCAGCACAACCTAGACACACAAGAGTTTTGGGGACTTTATGGAATTGAGAATTATTTGACAAAGGCACATTTACACAGGATATTATTTTACCAATGTGTCCTGATATTGGACTTGACTTCACATGCTCCTAGATTTGACCCATTATGATGTCACTGGTCAAGAAGACTCACCAGCGCCTCTTCTTCCTGAGGAGACAGAGAAAAGCCCACCTGTCTCCTCAGATTCTGGTGAACTTTTACTGGTGTGTCATAGAAAGCATCCTCACCAACTGCATCACAGTCTGGTATGGCAACTGCACTGCCTCAGACCGGAAACCGCCCAACACATCACCGGTACATCACTCCCTGCAATTGAGTCTATCCATCACAAATGGTGTCTGAGTGCGAATGCACGCAGCATTGTCAAGGACACCTCTCACCCCAATCATGGACAATCATGGACTCAATTTATACCTACCTACTGCTTTCACTACAACTGCCCTACACTGTAATCATCATAATAATCATGACTATCTACCTCATACTATAGTCTACCCATATAACATGATAGCATATACAATAGTGCTGTATATACTGTATATATAGTATATACATGTATATATTCATATTTACAGCATATATATACATATACATGTCTGAATATACCTGCATATAATCCTTCTATATACCTACTTATACACCTGCATATAACCCATATAACTCTGCATGTAAAATAATGCTGTATATACTATATATTTATTCTTACCATATATACTGTATCTATCTATCTATCAACATCTGTCTGTACATACCTGCATATAATCCTTTTTACATATCTGTAGATACTATATATATAATTTATATATCTGTATTAGTTACGCTGCTTGCCAGTACTACCATAGTGTCTTTATACCTGTATCACTGTAAATATTAATACTACAACTCTGTACATACATCTGATTAGCACTATACTCAGTAGTACTAATTTATATATTTTATACCCAGTTTAATATACCCATTGTACATTGTACATTGTATATTACTATTGCACTTTACTGTTACATTTGCACTGTGGTTGGATGCCAAACTTCTTTTCGTTGTACTGTATTTCATTGTGCTGTATAATGATAATACATTTGAATCTAATCTAATGTTTTGTCTAATTTTATTTAATGTGCAATTTGAGTTTCTGGTGGCTAATATGTGAAAATAACCTCTGTAATAATGAGTGCACTGCCTCAAATAAAATATTTATTGACTGGCTCCTGTGAAGGCAGTTTTGTGCCTGAAAATACTGGGATGTGCGTTCACATTGGATTAATGTTATCAGGGTACCGGTCTTCATCAAAATACAGTAGGTAATTTGCACGCAAATGTGTACTTTACAAATGATAGACATGGCAGATTCACATGGGATTATAATCAGCTATAATCTCAGCTCATTAAGGGGAGGGTCCTAACAATGCACACAGATCAGAGAGTACGCCTGGCTTTGAATGTGTGTACAGTATATTTGTTTGATCATGGATAGTGTAGACTGTTTGATTGTGCATACCATCCTAGACATTGGGTGGAGATTAAATAGAGGCTACGAATGATGGAGATTAAATAGAGGCTACGAATGATTGCTGGTTTTTAGTATCAGTGTTTTCTGTTAATACAAGAAGTCTTCTTCAGCACCAAATATATGATCATTTGAAAATTCTCGTCTCTCAGGCTTCAGTGTTGTCTGAATCTTGGTTGGAAAAAAGTCTGATCATCCATAGATTTGGACCAATACAATGTATTTAGAGTGGATAGAATTGGAAGGAGGGGTAGAGTGGCTATCTCTGTCACTGTTTTGAATGCTATCACTGTTCCTCACATTGAAGATTGATTCGGGACCTAATAATTAATTCCATGTGACGCCATCGGTTGACACTAGCTGTATAGACAAGATAGCAGACACACTTCTGTGAAACTAGCCACTGAGAACCTGCAACTCTCTTGATTCTTTACTAGATGTGCGTATGAGTCTCAAATTTGTGCTAAATGCTAGTAAAACAAAAGATATGTTCTTTAGAGCCAGAGATATAGTTTACAATGACCTTTGTATTATCTACTGTGAATGGGTCAGACATGGAAAGAGTCTCAGAATAGATGAGAGATTTACATATAAATACCATGTAAGTGTTCTTATACAGTGGTAAAACAAAACAAAAAACAGATTTGTATACAGAAATAGAGCTAGCTCCCCAATGATTAGCAGAAAAAGATTGTTGAAGCCATTTTCCTGTCTGTTATGGAGATGTGATTTATTGACATGTGGTAGCTTCCACTCTTAACACATTCATGGCCAACCATGTATATTATACCACGTTCTATTATATGTACCACTGTATTGCACATCGTTGCGGGCAAGACCACCCGCATTTCATTGTATACCTGTATGCCGTGACAATTAAAACTCTTGACTTGACTTGATATGTGATTCGGCGCCATGCTTAAAAAAGTGCCAGCAGGGGGCGCCAGAAATAGCGCTTGAGTGCCAGCGCTGTAGTCAATGGGAGGGTGATCACATTTGCGAAAGCATAAACTATATCTTAAATTATGGCTATGTGTCTAATACGCCAGTCGCTTATCAATGACTTGTTTGCAGTCAACATTGTCGAAACGGATTGTTTTTTAATCGGTTAATTTCCGTTTTATACCATTTTGAAAAACGCTCGTTTTTTTAAACTTCCAGAAAAAAAAAGATTCTGCAGGAATCGCGGGCTACAGGCTACAGACATAGCTTTAGGGCTTGTGTCCATAAGGGACGTTTTATGAGTTGTCAGCTCCTTTCTGTCATTGATTTCTATGCTGGAGAAGAGTCAATTGCGCTCCTCTTCCCAGCGACGCGCCTCGCGTTTTATGAGCTCTGGGCGGCAGCGTTTTTGGTCGGAGCGCTCTCAGCTCATAAAGTTGAAACTCGTTCAACTTTTGGGAAATAAGCGCCCTCATCAATGTAACTCATCGAGGAAGGGGCGGAGCCGCGGCTGGCGCGAGCTCTGGGGTGACCCAGAAAACCGCTTGCAGTTTTTTTTTTCTTCTTTTTTCAAAGCGGTCCGCCTTGAAAAAAAGGCTTTGAGTGGACACATAGCCTTAGGCTAACAAAAAAGTCCACCCATGATGAAAAAAAAACCCACCGGTCTGTAACAGGGAACACTGCATTATCGAGACAGCGCCCAGCTCCTCCTTGGTTAACCACAAAACGAATGGAAAGGTAGAGGGGCCACTGTAAAGATCAAATGTTTTAAAGCAAACTGCTTACTTTGTGTTCACAAACATGTAGTATACATTATTATAGCAATGTCCTCTACAGTCAAAATCTAACACAATACAAAAGTCAAAAATCTATAACAGCTTTCAGTATAGAGTACTGGAAGTATGCTACTGTTACCTCAGTAAAATTTGACGTAAGTTGGAGTAAAAGTCAAATAAAACAAACAAATCATAATAATAATAATTCATTACATTTATATAGTGCTTTTCTAGACACTCAAAGCACTCCCCACAATGTAGGGTGGAAGTTGCCTCCTTCACCACCACTGGTAGCACCCAACCTTGGGCTACGCTGGCTCAATGGCTGCCATACACTGGCACCAGGCACACATCACACTACACAATGGCTGAACAGCTCAGGAGACAGGGATTGATATCAGCCAATTAATTAAGGGGAAGGGATGATTAGGTGGCCTTGATGTTTGAGGCCTTGAGGCTGATTGGGAATTTGGCCAGGAACGTAGGGGAACCCCCTACTCTTTACGATAGGCGTCCTGGGTTCTTTATCGACCGAGATTCAGTTAGGACCTCGGTTTAGCATCTCATCCGAAGGACGGCACTCGCAGATATACAGTGTCCCTCACCGTAACAGCGGCATTGTTACTGACTAGTCCAGAGGACAGAGTGCTCCCTGCTGGACAACAACACCACTTACCGACAACGGCCTTGACCGGGGCTCGAACCGGTGATCTTCCGATCATGAGTCCAGAGCTCTACTCATGTAGCCATGCTGCCGGACTCATAATCTGTCGCTTATTACTGTTAACTAATAAATGCCGCTTGTAGAACTGTTGTATAAAAGCAATATCACACTCAAGGTCATGCTGTTATATTATATATCAAAAATCACCGTACTGGACCCTAAGGTTCAAAAAGCTGGCCGTTGATGACAACAGAACTGTTGATGGGGCACTTCAAAGAGTGACAGCAGCAGCAGCAACATGCAGCCAGCCAGCTCCACCACCTGGGGGGCAAGAGGGAGAGGAGGGAGTAGGGGCAGTAGAAGTGCAGCCACAAACGTCTGCTCTTTGATGAAAGAGCAACAGGAGATACTGCAAGAAGGAATCCCTCAGTAGATGCTATACTAGAAGGAAGATCTTATCTTGAGGAACTCCTTATCCAAAGAACTGCAGGCCTGCTGAGCTGGTGGGAGACCAAGGCTTCAGTATGCCCATGATTTGTCAAGGAGATGGCAGGGAGACATTAGTCCCTTCATCCAGAGGACTGCAGATGGTCCAAAACTCAGCCGCCCGCCTCCTCACAAACACCCAGTCCCGTGAACACATCACTCCTGTCCTCCACTCTCTCCACTGGCTCCCGATCAAGGAATGCATCAACTTCAAAACACTATTCCTTCAAAGCCCTCCATAGCCTGCCCCCCCTACCTGACTGATCTCCTTCTTCCTTACCGCCCCACCTGTTCCCTCCGGTCCTCCTCCACTGCTTCCCTCACTGTCACCGTCATCCAAACTCAAAAACATTCGTGATCGGGCCTTCTCACGCACTGCACCTCGACTCTGGAACTCCCTCCCTCAGACCATCAGAGACTCCCCCACACACTCCACCTTCAAATCCCGCCTCAAAACCCACCTGTTCTCCCTAGCCTTCAACCTTCCCCAACCTTAACCCCCCCCCCTCCAACCTGTTTTGATGTCTGTTACTGTGGCTTTATGTTTCTGTGTATCTCATGCTGTTTCCCCTGTTTTCCCCCATGTGTTACGATTCTGGTTCTTGACTACGGTCGGGAACCTCCCACTTTCTCTGTCATCTGTCACTTGATTACTGTCACTTGTTTTCCCTGTCATTTAGTGCTGTCAATTAGGGGTTGGCTTCTGATTGGCTGTCACGGGGGTGTGTGTGGAATGTTGGTATTTCTGACAGACCGAATACCAACATTCCACACACACCCCCGTGACAGCCAATCAGAAGCCAACCCCTAATTGACAGCACTAAATGACAGGGAAAACAAGTGACAGTAATCAAGTGACAGCTGACAGAGAAAGTGGGAGGTTCCCGACCGTAGTCAAGAACCAGAATCGTAACACCCGTGGCCTTTGTTTCTTTGTTTTTGTTAGGGTTTGAACCGACCTCAATCGCACGGCACAGACAGGAAGTTCAGAGTTAGCCAAATACTAGGGCGTATTTATTTACAGAGTCACAAAAGGGGTAAAGTAACAATTATGAAACAACAAGGGAGACTGCCATCGGCAGAGTTCTCTGCGGCTCTGCAGATCCTCCTGGTGATAGCGGTGGGGAATCGGTATTTTACGTTGTAGCGGCTCTGCAGATACTCCCAGCTTTAACTCGAGGTGGAAAACGGAGAGAGAGAGAGGTATCATTAACAGTCCAACGAAACACAGAGGCAGTGTGGTTCCCTCCTCCCTTAGCTGTGTTCAGAACCAATGAACAGTAACTGTTGTGAAGGATCAGATTAAACCGAATATGTATATTTATTTATATATATATATTTAATTGTATTTGTATATCGTTTGATATCCCCTGTATATTCCTTGTACAATATGCATTGAATATCCCCGTTTCTACTAAACAGCCCATAATAGTTTCATTCTACCATTGGACTAGAACCTGGCGCCAGGTTGCCATACCCCTAGGTTCAAGTTCAATCGTGCCGCCTAACATGTCGAGGCAGCCCCCGGTTCCGCGCAGTAATATGCCGGGCGAAATACGTGTGGTACTATTTGTTCATAGCGCATATATATATGACGCTCGTAAAGTAGAATTTTCTTTTTAGTCCAGTTCTTTACCCTCCAACAGAGTGACAGACGCAAAAGCCTCCCCACGAAGCACGTGCGGTGTAGTAGGGCCTACTTGGCCCAGAATAGGCATTGAGATATCGTGTAGATTAATAGTTGAATGGTCATAGTTTGGCACCATACCGTCGAGTTGGACGTATTCTATTAAGCTAATAATAGTCTATTTATGTATGGTGCATCGTTCGGTTCGAGTCCTACAGTTATCAGTACCCCCATCGTTCCTGACGTTATCTGGACGCTTATCCAGGCTGGTCAGACCCCTAGTGGTGATTGCATCCGAGGAGCTCCGGGTCAAGAGCGACTGGACCTGTATATTGGATTACTCTACCCGACGACGGCGAGCCTTCCACGGCTCTTGGATTATGCTTTATGTGCTTTGATTATTCCATGGATAAAGGCCAACACTGTCGAGTGTTGGAATTACCCCCCGGAGAGGACTACAGGTGAGGCGGCGCTCTACACGTGAGGTCGCACCACGTCTCTCCGTTGTGGACCGGCAGATACCGTTCCACAGAGGGTCCAGCTGTGTTCGTCTACGGCCCGAGGTTCTGTGGGCACTGGGTCTAAGACTTTGGATTCTCCCAAGACACCGTCGGCCAGATGGGATACCGCCAGCGACTTCTCTAACCCCCCCCTCCTACTGTCTTACAACCAGCGGGACCCCCCCCCCCCCCCCTTAGTGTATCCAGCTATAATTATTTAAGTACTATCGCTATCGTTTCCTAAATATTCCAGGTTGTATACTTACTCCCTGCGCAACCAGAGATTGGACATTCAATGTTGATTTACCTACGAATACTCATTTGCCATAAAAGTGCATACTTAACATTTCAAATCATAAATGTAATTAAGTGAATATTGTGTACACCCTTTGCTGTATTAAATATTCGATTTGGTCCATTTGTGTTGGTTCGTTTCATCAGGTGGGAAAGTGTTCATCATACTTATATCTTGTACTGGGTGGCCAGAAGTTAAAATACACGAGGTAGTGGTATTAAATATCATATCTAACAATACAGTCAGGGAATTGTACCCCTCAGCTACAGTAACAATCTTCAGTGCTCTCCACAACACACAAGTTAGCTGAGTTTAGTGCGAACAGAAATGATATCTTCAGTGTCTCTTCTAAACACACACTTCAACTGAGTCCAGTGCAAGCAAAAATGATAATCTTCGGTGTTCGTCACACACACAGACAGAATAATCCAGAGGGGTTTGGTTCCAACTCACCCAAGCGCAAACGCGTAAAGCGGGTAAACGAGGCGCAGCTCCAAGCGGGGAACAAGGTTCTCATCAGCGGATCTCCACAGAAAGTCCTGGAGGGAAAGTAGACGAGGCACAGCAACGGGGAAAAAGCAGGCAAAAGCAGTTGTATTCCAAAACGACCCGACATCGATTGAAGGGAAGTCCCAGTATAAAAAGCCTCTGGGGCGCTAATCAAAAACTATGACAGGTGCGCGCTGGAATTGATACTTGCTCCAAAAGCGTGTGGCGGGGAATGCACCAATCAACACAGCACCTTAAAGGAGCGGAGCGTGTGGCGGGGAATGCATCAATCAACACAGTACCTTAAAGGAGCGGAGCGTGTGGCGGGGAATGAACCAATCCTCACAGTACCCCCCCCTCCACGGGAGCCACCCGGCGACCCACTCGATCCCGGCCTGTCCGGACGGGACCGAAGGAAGCCAGCGATCAGGGGCACTGGAGAGGGGGACAGAGACAGAGGCCCGGAGAGGGGGACCGGAGACGGGGACAGAAGACCGGTGAGGGAGGCTGGAGACGGGGACAGGGACCCGGTGAGGGGGGCCGGAGAAAGGGACAGGGAACCGGCGAGGGAGGCCGGAGACGGAGACAGAGGCCCGGAGAGGGGGCTAGAGAGAGGGACACAAGGGGAACCCCGGGGCGAAGGACTGGACGCCGCTTGAAGACACTGGGCATGACAGGAGGGGCTCCACCCCCTGATGGTGCCGGAGGACCAGGCGATGTGGGGCTCATGCAGCGCGAGCCAAGGCCTGCCCAGGACTACAGGGACAAGAGGAGAGCTGGTGATGAAAAACTGGAGTCTCTCAACGTGGTTACCAGCAATGGTGAGAAGGACTGGACAGGTGCGTTGAGTGATGTCAGCCAGGCGACGATGATCCAGCGCGAAGACCTCCAAGGGCCTCTCGAGGTCCTCAAGTGGAATGTTGGCCCGGGTGGCAAACTCAACATCCAGGAAACTCCCATCAGCACCAGAGTCAATGAGTGCACCCACCGTCGCCCGCTGGTCCGCCCAGGCTAGGGTGACGTTCGTCAGACAGTTAGGTGGTGCACGGGTGGGGGAACAGGAAAAACGGCTCACCAGGATCTCCCGGGGTCCCGGCGAGCCTGGTCTTCTTGGCCAGGTAGGGCAATTGGAGACACAGTGTCCATCCCGGCCGCAGTAGAGGCAAAGGCTGGACCTGAGCCTGGACTCCCATTCGGCCGGGCTAAGGCGGGTGCGTCCCAGCTTCATGGGTTCCTCCTCGGTCACAGCTCGGGAGGGAAAAACCCCACCAGTCACGGAGGGGGCAGGACGGTCAGCACTGTAGAGGCGGCTGCCGGGAAGGGAAGCCCCTGAGCGGAGGTCGATGGCACAGTCGTAAGGCCGGTGAGGCGGAAGGACCTGAGCCCGGGACTTACTGAAAACCTCCTCGAGGCCGTGGTACTCGGGGGGTACGTCTGGGGGTCCCAGTCGTGCTCGCTCACGCCTTCTCTCCCGGAGGCGTCCGTCGATGCGGATAGCGAGGCTGATCAGGCCCTCGAGAGAATCGGGCTCCTCTTGGGTCGCGAGCTGGTCCCTTACTGCGTCGTTGAGCCCCCTCAGGAAGGTGAGACGAAGCGATTGATCGTTCCAACCGCTCTCCGTTGCGGCCAGTCTGAACTCCAGCGCGTAGTCTCTGACACTGCCACTGTCCTGCCGGAAGGTGCCCAACCGAGCTCCTGGGTCCTGGCCATGGGCTGGGTGGTGGAAAACCCTGCGGAGCTCTGCCACGAAGTCTGGGTAGGAAAAACAGAAATCAGCCCCCATTGCCCAGGAGGCAGTAACCCACTGTGCTGCTCGGCCCGTGAGCAGGTTAGTCATGTAGGCTACTCGGGATCCCTCTGACGAAAAACGGCTGGGTTGATGAAGGAAGACCAACTCACACTGCATGATGAATGTGGCACAATCCTCGAAGTTACCCTCGAACAGACGTGGTTCGGAGAGACGGGGCTCCCGAGGTGCGAGGTCTGCCGTGGGTGGTGAGCTGGCTGAGACTCCTGGGACAGGTGGGGTTAAAAGCAGAGTGTTTAATGCTGTACTGAGAGCCTGAAGCTGGTGCAGAACAACAGCCTGCTGATACCCCTGGGTAGTCTGCTGGGTGGCCAGAGTGTCAATGGCATCCAGAATAAGCTGGACCTCGGCCCGGAGGTCCTGTAAAGCAGCCGCAGCCGCACCCAACTGTTGGGTGTGGTCGTTGACCAACTCGATCTGGACCGCCAACGCTGCCCTGACCCTGTCTGTGTCGGCTGAGGTCGTCATGGTTGGGTCGTAATGTTAGGGTTTGAACCGACCTCAATCGCACGGCACAGACAGGATGTTCAGAGTTAGCCAAATACTAGGGCGTATTTATTTACAGAGTCACAAAAGGGGTAAAGTAACAATTATGAAACAACAAGGGAGACTGCCATCGGCAGAGTTCTCTGCGGCTCTGCAGATCCTCCTGGTGATAGCGGTGGGGAATCGGTATTTGACGTTGTAGAGGCTCTGCAGATACTCCCTGCTTTAATTCGAGGTGGAAAACGGAGAGAGAGAGAGGTATCAATAACAGTCCAACGAAACACAGAGGCAGTGTGGTTCCCTCCTCCCTTAGCTGTGTCCAGAACCAATGAACAGTAACAATCTTCAGTGCTCTCCACAACACACAAGTTAGCTGAGTTTAGTGCAAACAGAAATGATATCTTCAGTGTCTCTTCTAAACACACACTTCAACTGAGTCCAGTGCAAGCAAAAATGATAATCTTCGGTGTTCGTCACACACACAGACAGAATAATCCAGAGGGGTTTGGTTCCAACTCACCCAAGCGCAAACGCGTAAAGCGGGTAAACGAGGCACAGCTCCAAACGGGGAACAAGGTTCTCATCAGCGGATCTCCACAGAAAGTCCTGGAGGGAAAGTAGACGAGGCACAGCAACGGGGAAAAAGCAGGCAAAAGCAGTTGTATTCCAAAACGACCCGACATCGATTGAAGGGAAGTCCCAGTATAAAAAGCCTCTGGGGCGCTAATCAAAAACTATGACAGGTGCGCGCTGGAATTGATACTTGCTCCAAAAGCGTGTGGCGGGGAATGCACCAATCAACACAGAACCTTAAAGGAGCGGAGCGTGTGGCGGGGAATGCATCAATTAACACAGTACCTTAAAGGAGCAGAGCGTGTAGCGGGGAATGAACCAATCCTCACAGTTTTTCTCTGTTTCTCTGCCTACTGTCAGCGACTTCGGGTTCCTGAGAAGCGCTATACAAATAAAATGAATTATTATTATTATTATTATTATTATTATTATTATTATTATTATTATTATTATTATTATTATTATTATTATTATTATTATTAGAAAAAACCTTCTCCAAAACAGGGCAGATAATAACCGGATCAGCCCCTCTAAGCTGATTAGTCTTTCTTAATTCCAATCTGCCTTGAGACAATGTTACAATATTTAATATATAAACACATTTAGGATCATTCAATATAAATACATTTTAATGTTATTTAAGGTTTTTATACCAAACCTAATGTAAATGTGGTATTCTGGAAATTATGAGGTTTAGTATAATTACATTGAATAATTTAAGTGACATATCTGCACACATACCAATCATAGGTCAAAACATTGCTAAATTTGGCTGAATTATAAAAGCCAGAAGTGGTACTAAATGAAGAACTGAGCCAAATGATATGGCTCACTAAAAAAGAGCTGGTAACCCACATAACTAGTCGGACAGTCCGTAATGTTTGCACTGATTGCGATATAGTTAGGGCTGCCATCTTCCATGCAGAAAAATAAAGAACGCCCCCTGCTACTCCTGGCCAAGACCACCATGGGTGGTCATTGAGCTAAACTAATTTAAAGCGAGATCATCAGGTTCATACAGGAGAGAAACCCTATCACTGGGCTTCAATCACTCTGCATCTTTTAAGACACACCGGCGGACCCATAAATGAGAGAAACCCTACCACTGTAAACAACGTGGGAAGAGCTTTAATCAATTTGTCGATCTACAGACACACCAAAGCACCCACTGCCCACCCACTGCCTTCGGAGCAAGGACATCTTTGACCATTACTTCTGCCTTTGTTCTCCCGAGAGACATCTTCTTTCCGATTTTGGAATCATGCAGAATCTTTTTATTCAATTTGTGTGCAGAGTCAGCACTCTTTAAACCTGCATTAACTCAGCTGCTGTAACCTATAGGGAGGAGTGGGAAGACAAATTGTTAATGAAATTGAACAGTATGAAAAAAAATCTGGGAAAAATCGTATTAAGTAAAAATATGACCACTACCTTTTTACTGGGGGTGACAATGGCTTGCTCAATGGTAATCTGGAGGTTCCCGGTTCGATGCCCGCTCCTCCCAGGCAGTGTCTCGAAGTGTCCTTGAGCCTCCCACATGTTACACCTCACCAATGAGAGTCCGCGCTGGCAGGTGAAAAGAAGTGGCTGGCTGACTCTGCATGTATCGAAGGGGACATGTGATAGTATCTATCAACCGTCCCTAGACCGACCAGTGGGGGGCACATGCGAGCAACGGCCAGGAAGGGGAGGGGGGAATTGGCGTGACGACTAAAATTGTGATGGGAGAAAATCACAGAAAAACAGGAGGAGAAAAAGTGGATACAAAAAAAACTGTGACACTGCATGCTGCTTGGTTCTTCTGGGTTCAGATATTACAGGAATGTTTCTCTCCTGAGTCATGCTGTCAAATGTCTGCCAGGCCATGCTGTCTAATATCTGCCGGGACACTATGTTGTCTAATGTCTGCCAGGACACCATGTTGTCTAATGTCTGCCAGGACACCATGTTGTCTAATGTCTTCCAGGCCACCATGCTGTTTAATGTCTGCCAGGCCACCATGCTGTTTAATGTCTGCCAGGTCACAATGTTGTCTAATGTCTGCCAGGTCACCATGTTGTCTAATGTCTGCCAGGCCACCATGCTGTTTAATGACTGCCAGGCCACCATGCACCACAGAAAACATTCACCAACATATCTTGTAGTTGGCTTTTTATTCATTTTCACTGACGCTGTCAAGCCAAGTGTTTGATTCTTCCCAAGTGTTTGATTCTTGGTGGAGCATTGGAACATTTTCCCATCGGCATTGTGTGAAGACCTACGCCTACTCTGATGGAACGTAAGGTTTAATAGTCAAATACTGGACCATTCCATCTTTTAGTCAACCCTATATAGTCAAGAGGCTGTGGCTATGTATAGTGCACAGGTCATAATGAATGCATATGCTAATGTATATGCAAATGTATGGCAGAAAGCTAATTTGATTGAGCTTAATGTCATAAGGTAAGCAAAATCTCAAACAAGTCCATTAATGATCGAGGTTCCTTGTCTACAGGTGACACGTTGTGTCCGTTATCATCTCAGGCTCGTTATGCAAATGGGGAACTTATCTTCTCTCACTTGTCCCCAGTTTAATAATGACACCAATTAGGTATTCAGGTCAGGTAGGTGATTGAGCTGTTCTTATCTCTATTGAGTAAACAAGGTTTATTTCTCCTCATTCCTGGCGCCTCATTAGCAATCATTACACACTGCTGTAGCCTGGCTTCCACAAAGACATGAATCTACAGCGCAGAGATGACTACGATATGCACAGCTACACACACACACACACACACACACACACACACACACACACACACACACACACACACGCACACAGAACACACACAGAAGACACGCACAGGTCCCGCGTGCTCTGGGTTTTAAAAAGTGTGTTTGTTCAGCGGCGGTGGCGTGATACGACTCACGTTTTATTTTATTACCCACACCAGAAGCAACATATTGAACCGTCTGAATCTCCTCGCCGAAGGCACCACCCGCTGATGCAATTTGAGCTTTTTTTTATTTCCCTAACCTTGATCATAAAATGAGTTTTTGAGCGTTCGTGTGAAGTGGTGTTGTGGAAAACAGGCACTGATTGGATTGCATTTGGCGAATATGGAGGTAGATGGATATACGGATCCTGATACAGTGCCTGGTAGCTCTGCTTGTAGTTGTGGTCGAGTCTCCATTGGTTATGGTTATGAGCAGGCTAAATCAATATTCAATTTCAATTGTTCACGCATACTACACACTCCAGCCCAACCACACGTACACAGCGGCACGAACAGACTCGGCATGTGTCCACATGTTCATCAGATGCTGTGGCTATGGCTGTGAGGGCTTTCAAAGACATAGAACATCCACTATCTACATGGCCAGCCCAACCCTTGTGCATCCCTAGCAATGGCTGAGCTCACTGGGCTTAAGAGATGAAATGATGGCTCATGTTTAAAGCCATATAATTTTAACTGTTTACTATTTAAAAAAAAAATGTTTACCCATGATTAACAGTAATAGCATAATCTCAATATATCTCTCAACAGATTACTCATATTTATGAATTATAACCACTCAAATCTGTGTTTGTTTGATACAACGTTTTTTTTCATAGAAAAAACGGATAAATGTTGTTTTTTACCATATTTCTCATATTTCTTTTGAAAACATTACCCGACGAAATATCTCGACGAAATACCTCTGAATACGAATCAAAAGAAATATTAAAGATTCGATGACTAGTTCGGCCAGAAACGGCGTTGAGGCGAAACGTTACAACATTTCTTTTCATCGAAAAAAAACGGATAAATGTTGTTTTTTACCATATTTCTAATTTTTTTTTTTAAACATTACCCGACGAAATATCTCGACGAAATACCTCTGAATACGAATAAAAAAAAATATTAAAGATTCAATGACTAGTTCGGCCAGAAACGTCTTTGAGGCGAAACGTTACTAAGCGCTCATACTGACCCAAATGTTTTGCGGGAGGTTCCAATGGTTACTGCGGCTGGAATCTTGGGCTCGCCTCGCTGGTGGGAAGAGAACCAGACCTGCTCTGTGCAGGACACTTCCTCGTTGGCGCGCGCCGGCTTTGGGGGGCTTGTGTTTCGGCGTGTGGCGCGCTGTCGACTGCGCGGTCCGGTTCGTCTCTGGTTCTGTCTTAGAAAATCCACTCGCTCCCCCCCCCCACCACCCCAAACCATGTCTCCGGAGTTTCAATCACCGGCAGCCCGGTACAGCCTATCTCACCTCCCCTGAATTGTGGCAAAGTTATCTGTAGAGCGATTACGCCACCATGTGTTTTACATCGGTAACAGCACATCCTAACCTAGACGGGGTTCTTAGCTTGTGGAATATGCAAAGGTTTGGTAAATATATCGAGAATTGAACGAATGAGAGCAGATTTAAAAATGGTTAAAAATGCCGTTTTAACATGGGAGCGGACGGAGAGTAGAAAACATGACCAGGGGTAAACAAGGCACTAAATACTGTAACAATTTTTCTAGAGTGTTTCATGTTATAAGCTTTTGAGACAATGAACATATATGTAAAATTAAGATATTTACCCAATTTCATGAAATAATAATAAACACAGACACCGCTGTGCTCACACACACACTCAAAATATTTCAAAAAAGTAGTTTTCATGACCAGGGGTACACAAGGGTTAAATGAATTCACTGAAACCACTGTTTTTTGAAAGATGACGTGATATTCCCCTTGAAAATTATCACAACGTCCTATAACTGCCGGGAATAAGTGGCCAGAATAAATTTTAGGATGCACCTATCAGAATCCTCTAAGTGATCGACCAACCAAAAGATTATCCAATCATCATCCTATCTATATAGAGCCATAGAGATGCGTAGTGTGCACTTCTGAAAAATCCCGTTCCTCGCGGTCTTATGCCTTGTGAGTCAGACAACCTTCTACAATATGTATAGGAGAAATGTACTGTTCTCATGTGTATAGCGCCACCTAGAGGCTCTGGTGTATTCTGCAAGGAGGTTACAGATCCCCTATAACTCTTTCCACTATGTGGCAGTAAATGCAGAGAATTCAGTGTTCCAACCACCATTGCATCTGAAATGAGGAAGAAGCAGTGCAGAATTAGCCTCTTATAGGGCATGGCAGCTGTGGGAATGCTTCGGTTGTATCGTGCAGGTACACACGATAGGTGCACACTCCGTAATATCTTTGTATAGAGCCAATCAACTGTATAGCTGTGTGGTCCCAAGCTGTCCTTCATCTTACCTACAGCCAACGATGACCTTGATGAAGGAGATGATGATAGATCGATGAAGTGGTGGTAGGGGGGAGGGTGGGGGTGGGTAGGGGGTATGAGAATTCTCATTCAACGTCCCTCCATTGCACAAGCTTGCCTTCACTCCATTCTCTGCACTTCTCTCAATCTCTCTATCTCCCGCTCTCTTCTCTCCCCTGGAATGGGTTTCATGCTTCATTAGAGCCACTGCACCGCGTTTCTATTTAATTCCATTACTTCACGAAGCTCAGTGATACACGGTGGTGATCATGTTCTTATAAGCCCATTTAAGATTTCATTTGCAGGCCAAAATGAGCTCCCCGTCTAATTCATAAGTTATAATGAAATTCTTTGGATCACGCCGTCGGCGGCTTCTGCGGCATTTCGGTTAGGCAAACACAACTAGGCACATTTTATGGGAACTTATTCAAAAGAGGGTCATGATTTATTCTTCATATGGGATCCAACCGCACAGTATTGCCACATCATCTGCCCGAGAGAGAGGAGCATTGTCATTAAAGCGTGGATTCCCAGAGATGGAGAGAGATGGAATCTGCCGTCACGGGTGGGGGGTGGGGGGGCAATGTGAAGTCCATTTGGACGATGGAAGGCCCCTTCTGGCTCCCCTCTGATAAGGTTTTCGCAGGCGATAGCTTTAGCTTTTCATTAGTGCTGATAAACCTCTTACCTGTATATTTCTCTACCCCCCATCTCTTAATAAGCACAGTTCATCTGAATTCCATTTGGCCACAATCAGCCGAAGTCATTTTTCTCTCACTCTCTTGCTCTCTCTCACTCGCTCCCCCCTCCCTCTTTCTCTCTCTCTCGTCCCCTATTTTCCTTTCTCTATATCTCACACTCTTTCTACCTTTCTCTCTTCCTCCATCTCTCTCTCTTTTGCCCCCCCCCCCCCTTCTCTCCGTCGCAGATATTATCTCGCAAACTAAATTATGTCTCATACATCATAATTTCCTTGAGTGCAAGTAGATGCTCCAAATAGAAAAGGCTGGGAAGGGTGTATCAAATTAATCTCAATAATTGGTCTTAGCTTGTTTGAGCGGCCTCCTACACTGAACTGAGTTGGCATAATGAAGCTCTGACCTCCTCTAAGATGAGGTTGGGCAGTCTAATCCTGAACGTGTGCAACACATGTTACATCTGAGACACAAAGACAGACACTTATAACCCCAACACTCATAAATCATACATTGCGTGTTGTCGCCTTAATCCTGATTATAAATAACATGCTCAGGTCCAGAGCTGGTGAATTATTCATGATTCACTAATGGATATATTAAATACAATTCTATGTTTCCATACATGTATAATGTGAACAATTACCCTCAATGAATCATTCAGCGTGGGCTCCTGGGAAATGTAGGCCCAGGATTTATGGTAACAGGTTTAGACCAGTGGAATGTAGGCCCTGACATTATTGTAACAAAGATGTAGGCCGATGGAATGTAGGCCCAGACATTATGGTAACAGAAGTGTAAACTAGTGCAATGTAGGCCAAGGCATTATTGTAACAGAAGTGTAAACTAGTGCAATGTAGGCCCAGGCATTATTGTAACAGATGGTTTAACTTTAGGCTAATGAAATGTAGGCCCAGGCATTATGGTAACAGACGTTTAGACCAGTGGAATGTAGGCCCTGACATTATGGTAACAAAGATTTAGGCCGATGGAATGTAGGCCCAGACATTATGGTAACAGAAGTGTAAACTAGTGCAATGTAGGCCCAGGCATTATTGTAACAGATGGTTTAACTTTAGGCTAATGAAATGTAGGCCCAGACATTATGGTAACAGAAGTGTAAACTAGTGCAATGTAGGCCCAGGCATTATTGTAACAGATGGTTTAACTTTAGGCTAATGAAATGTAGGCCTAGGCATTGATTATGGTAACAGACGTTTAGACCAGTGGAATGTAGGCCAGGGAAAGGCCAGGGAAAGGCCAGTTGTCAAGGGCAACTACAGTCAGCACAACCAAAAAGCATTGTCATTAAATCATTATGCTGATTAGCTGAATTCCAGGGCTGCGTTCAAGACCCTTAGTGAAGTCCAAGACCAATACTGTCCAGTTCAAGTCTAAAGTCCAGCACTCCAATCTAAATGATTGATATGTCATTGTTGCCTTGATATTAGTTAAAAAATATCAGACCTTTCAATATGCTTTTCCTATATTCAGTGTCTCTTCAACGACCCATAGAGGGTCCTACTAATCACCCCAAAGTACCAGAAAATACCCCAAAATACCCCAATATACCCCAAAGTATACCCCAAAATACCAGAAAATACCCCAAAGTATACCCCAAAGTACCAGAAAATACCCCAAAATACCCCAAAGTACCACAAAATACAGCAAAATACCCCAAAGTACCCCAAAATACCCCAAAGTATACCCCAAAATACCAGAAAATACCAGATAATACCCAAAAATACCCCAAAATACCCAAAGTATACCCCAAAGTACCAGAAAATACCAGAAAATACCCCAAAATACCCCAAAATACCCTAAAATACCCCAAAGTATACCCCAAAGTACCAGAAAATACCCCAAAATACCCCAAAATACCCTAGAATACCTCAAAGTATACCCCAAAATACCAGAAAATACCAGAAAATACCCCAAAATACCCCAAAGTATACCCCAAAGTACCAGAAAATACCATAAAATACCCCAAAATACCCCAAAATACCCTAAAATATCCCAAAGTATACCCCAAAGTACCAGAAAATACCAGAAAATACCCCAAAATACCCCAAAATACCCTAGAATACCCCCAAAGTATACCCCAAAGTACCAGAAAATACCAGAAAATACCCCAAAATACCCTAAAATACCCCAAAGTATACCCTAAAGTACCAGAAAATACCAGAAAATACCCCAAAATACACTAAAATACCCCAAAGTATACCCCAAAGTACCAGACAATACCAGAAAATACCCCAAAATACCCCAACGTATACCCCAAAGTACCAGAAAATACCAGAAAATACCATAAAATACCCCAAAATACCCTAAAATACCCCAAAGTATACCCCAAAGTACCAGAAAATACCAGGAAATACCCCAAAATACCCCAAAGTACCCCAAAGTATACCCCAAAATATACCCCAAAGTACCAGAAAATACCCCAAAATACCCTAAAATACCTCAAAGTATACCCCAAAATACCAGAAAATACCAGAAAATACCCCAAAATACCCCAAAGTACCCCAAAATACCCCAAAGTATACCCCAAAGCACCAGAAAATACCAGAAAATACCCCAAAATACCCTAAAATACCCCAAAGTATACTCCAGAGTACCAGAAAATACCCCAAAATACCCCAAAATACCCTAGAATACCCCAAAGTATACCCCAAAGTACCAGAAAATACCAGAAAATACCCCAAAATACCCCAAAATACCCCAAAGTATACCTCAAAGTACCAGACAATACCAGAAAATACCCCAAAATACCCCAACGTATACCCCAAAGTACCAGAAAATACCAGAAAATACCCCAAAATACCCCAAAATACCCTAAAATACCCCAAAGTATACCCCAAAGTACCAGAAAATAGCAGAAAATACCCCAAAATACCCCAAAGTACCCCAAAGTATACCCCAAAGTACCAGAAAATACCAGAAAATACCCCAAAATACCCCAAAATACCCCAAAGTATACCCCAAAGTACCAGAAAATACCAGAAAATACCACAAAATACCCCAAAATACCCTAAAATACCCCAAAGTATACCCCAAAGTACCAGAAAATACCAGAAAATACCCCAAAATACCCTAAAATACCCCAAAGTATACCCCAAAGTACCAGAAAATACCCCAAAATACCCCAACGTATACTCCAAAGTACCAGAAAATACCAGATAATACCCAAAAATACCCCAAAATACCCAAAGTATACCCCAAAATACCAGAAAATACCAGAAAATACCCCAAAATACCCCAAAATACCCTAAAATACCCCAAAGTATACCCCAAAGTACCAGAAAATACCCCAAAATACCCCAAAATACCCTAGAATACCTCAAAATATACCCCAAAATACCAGAAAATACCAGAAAATACCCCAAAATACCCCAAAGTATACCCCAAAGTACCAGAAAATACCAGAAAATACCCCAAAATACCCTAAAATATCCCAAAGTATACCCCAAAGTACCAGAAAATACCATAAAATACCCCAAAATACCCCAAAATACCCTAGAATACCCCAAAGTATACCCCAAAGTACCAGAAAATACCAGAAAATACCCCAAAATACCCCAAAATACCCTAAAATACCCCAAAGTATACCCTAAAGTACCAGAAAATACCCCAAAATACACTAAAATACCCCAAAGTATACCCCAAAGTACCAGACAATACCATAAAATACCCCAAAATACCCCAACGTATACCCCAAAGTACCAGAAAATACCATAAAATACCCCAAAATACCCCAAAATACCCTAAAATACCCCAAAGTATACCCCAAAGTACCAGAAAATACCAGAAAATACCCCAAAATACCCCAAATTACCCCAAAGTACCAGAAAATACCAGAAAATACCCCAAAATACCCTAAAATACCCCAAAATATACCCCAAAGTACCAGAAAATACCAGAAAATACCCCAAAATACCCTAAAATACCTCAAAGTATACCCCAAAATACCAGAAAATACCAGAAAATACCCCAAAATACCCCAAAGTACCCCAAAATACCCCAAAGTATACCCCAAAGCACCAGAAAATACCAGAAAATACCCCAAAATACCCAAAAATACCCCAAAGTATACTCCAAAGTACCAGAAAATACCAGAAAATACCCCAAAATACCCCAAAATACCCTATAATACCCCAAAGTATACCCCAAAGTACCAGAAAATATTAGAAAATACCCCAAAATACCCCAAAGTATACCCCAAAGTACCAGAAAATACCATAAAATACCCCAAAATACCCCCAAAATACCCTAGAATACCCCAAAGTATACCCCAAAGTACCAGAAAATACCAGAAAATACCCCAAAATACCCTAAAATACCCCAAAGTATAGCCTAAAGTACCAGAAAATACCAGAAAATACCCCAAAATACACTAAAATACCCCAAAGTATACCCCAAAGTACCAGACAATACCAGAAAATACCCCAAAATACCCCAACGTATACCCCAAAGTACCAGAAAATACCAGAAAATACCCCAAAATACCCCAAAATACCCTAAAATACCCCAAAGTATACCCCAAAGTACCAGAAAATACCAGAAAATACCCCAAAATACCCCAAAGTATCCCAAAGTATACCCCAAAGTACCAGAAAATACCAGAAAATACCCCAAAATACCCTAAAATACCCCAAAATATAGCCCAAAGTACCAGAAAATACCAGAAAATACCCCAAAATACCCCAAAATACCCCAAAGTACCAGAAAATACCCCAAAATACCCCAAAATACCCTAAAATACCTCAAAGTATACCCCAAAATACCAGAAAATACCAGAAAATACCCCAAAATACCCCAAAGTACCCCAAAATACCCCAAAGTATACCCCAAAGCACCAGAAAATACCAGAAAATACCCCAAAATACCCTAAAATACCCCAAAGTATACTCCAACGTACCAGAAAATACCAGAAAATACCGCAAAATACTTTAGTGTATAGTGTGATAGTGTGCAATAGTGTAATAGTGTGTAAAAGTGTAATAGTGTGCTAGTGTAATAGTGTGTAATAGTGTAATAGTGTAATAGTGTGTAATAGTGTAATAGTGTGTAATAGTGTAATAGTGTGTAATAGTGTAATAGTGTGTAATAGTGTAATAGTGTGTAATGGTGTAATAGTGTGTAATAGTGTAATAGTGTAATTTTGTGTAATAGAGTGTAATAGTGTAATAGTGTGTAATAGTGTAATAGTTTGTAATAGTGTAATAGTGTGTAATAGTGTGTAATAGTGTAATAGTGTGTAATAGTGTGTAATAATGTGTAATAGTGTAATAGTGTGCTAGTGTAATAGTGTAATAGTGTGTAATAGTGTAATAGTGTGTAATATTGTAATAGTGTAATAGTGTAATAGTGTGTAATAGTGTAATAGTGTGTAATAGTGTGTAATAGTGTGTAATAGTGTAATAGTGTAATAGTGTGTAATAGTGTAATAGTGTACTAGTGTAATAGTGTAATGGTGTGTAATAGTGTAATAGTGTAATAGTGTGTAATAGTGTAATAGTGTGTAATAGTGTGTAATAGTGTAATAGTGTGTAATAGTGCAATAGTGTGCTAGTGTAATAGTGTAATAGTGTGTAATAGTGTGTAATAGTGTAATAGTGTGCTAGTGTAATAGTGTAATAGTGTAATAGTGTGCTAGTGTGTAATAGTGTAATAGTGTAATAGTCTGTAATAGTGTAATAGTGTGTAATAGTGTAATAGTGTGTAATGTTACGATTCCTGGAGCGTTTCACTGGCATGTCGATGGTAGAGAGAAGTAGAACTCGGTATGCAGATTTAACACAAGGAGAGGTAGTGCAGGATGAAAATAGATGAAGCATGAGTCGTGGATGAAAGTAATAAGCACTTTACTTTAACGTGGCAAACAATACAAAACTGACTCACTGATAAGAACGGATAAACAAAAGGTTGACAACACACAGGACGAGGGTAACATGAACAATGACCGAGCACAGGAGGGCAGGGCAAACAACACTAATATACACAGACTAATTGACACATGAGGGTGATTGGAAACAAGACCCAGCTGTGTGGGAAAGACTGAACAGCCTGGGGTAACATACATGAGGAGACTAAATAACACATAGATACCGAAACAGGGGGAGAATACACTAGACTAGACAATGGGGCACAACAGATACACAGACAACAAACAAGTGAACACAACAGATAACAAATTAATAAACATAGATAAACACAAATGCAGTGGTGTAATGTTCATGAGTGGTGCTGCAAGTCCAATGACCGGTCCATTAGGACCGGGGGCGTGACAGTGTACATTTACATTTACATTTACATTTAGTCATTTAGCTGACGCTTTTATCCAAAGCGACTTACAAGTTCTGTACGACAAGCCATCAGGAAGAGCACAACTCTATCAGCTGAGTAACAAATAAATATATTTGTATTAGTGTGTAATAGTGTAATAGTGTGTAATAGTGTAATAGTGTGTAATAGTGTAATTTCGTGTAATAGTGTGTAATAGTGTAATAGTGTGTAATAGTGTAATAGTGTGTAATAGTGTCTATTACACTATTACACACTATTACACTATTACACTATTACACACTATTACACTATTACACACTATTACACGAAATTACACTATTACACACTATTACACTATTACACACTATTACACTATTACACACTAATACACTATTACACACTGTTGTGAAGGATCAGATTAAACCGAATATATATATTTATTTATATATATATATTTAATAGTATTTGTATATCGTTTGATATCCCCTGTATATTCCTTGTACAATATGCACTGAATATCCCTTTAGTCTACTAAACAGCCCATAATAGTTTCATTCTACCATTGGACGAGAACCTGGCGCCAGCAGCCATACCCCTAGGTTCAAGTTCAATCGTGCCGCCCAACATGTCGTGGCAAGCCCGGTTCCGCGTAGGAATACGTCTGGCGAAATACGAATGGTACTATTTGTTCACAGAGCATATATATATGGCGCAAGTAAAGTAGAACTTTCTTTTAGTCCATTAGTTCTTTACCCTCCAACCTAGTAACAGACGCGAAGCCTCACCCACGACGCACGTGTGGTGCAGTAAGGCCTACTTGGCCTCAGAATAGGCATTGAGATATCGTGTGGATTAATAGTTGAATTGTCATAGTTTGGCACTATACCGTCGAGTTGGACGTATTTCTATTAAGCTAATAATAGTCTATTATGTATGGTGCATCGTTCGGTTAGAGTTATAAAGTTATCAGTACCCCCATCGTTCCTGACGTTATCTGGAGTCTTAACCAGGCTGGGCAGACCACTAGTGGTGCTTGCATCCGAGGAGCTCCGGGCCAGGACGAGGAGACCTGTACATTGGATTACTTTACCCGGACGACGGCGAGCCTTCCACGGCTTGGATTATGCTTTGGGTGCTTTGATTATTCCATGGATAACGGCCAACACTGCTGAGTGTTGGAACTACCCCCCGGAGAGGAGTCCAGGTGAGACGGCGCTCTACACCAGTGAGGTCGCCTCACGTCTCTCCGTTGTGGACCGGCAGCTACCGTCCACCAGAGGGTCCAGCTGTATTCATCTGCGGACCGAGGTTCTGTGGGCACCGTGTTCAAGACTTTGAATTCTCCCAAGAAATCGTCGGCCAGATGGGATACCGCCAGCGGCCCTTCTAACCCCCCCCTCCTACTGTCTTACAACCAGCGGGACCCCCCCCCCCCCCTTAGTGTATCCAGCTATAATCATTTAAGTACCATCGCTATAGTTCCCTAAAGAACCAGGTTGTATACTTACTCCCTGCGTAACCAGAGATTGGACATTCAATGTTGATTTACCTACGAATACTCATTTGCCATACAAGTGCATTTCAAATCATAAATGTCATCAAGTGAACGTTGTATATACCCTTTGCTATATAAAATATTCGATTTGTACATTTGTGTGGACTTCGTTTCATCAGGTGGGAAAGTGTTCATCATATCTATATCATGTACTGGATGGCCAGAAGTTAAAGTACAAGAGGTAGTGGTTTAATAATACCATACTTATCAATACAGTCAGGGAATTGTACCCCTCAGTTACAATTGGTCCTTCGAGCCGGAGGGTAACTAGTGTAATATTAATATAGTGTTATTAATATTAAAATGGCCTATGATGAACACTCCACGAAACGGTCCTCCTAACGTAGAACGCCCGCAGCGCAGACGACAGCCACCTAGAGGATTACGCTGTCAGTCAACTACCTAGCCTTCGACAAACGGTAAACGCGGTAAAAGTAGAAAGTAAAATTATGTCTGACCTTAACGACCAGGTTTCCCCGACCACAGAGGCCCTAGTAGGTTCTAATGTAACTGACCAAGCTCACGGTGGGGACCAGGAGGGAGCTGACATGCCTTTACCCCCCGCCAATACCGAAGAAGTAGTCCCCGACCAGCCCCGGGAGGAAGACAACCCTACAGAGAGAGAACTCTGCACGGAAGAAGAGGAGGAGAGCGCCGAGGAAATAGAGCTCCAGGACTCCCCAACGAGTACACCCAGGAGCGGCTCACCCAGGAGCGGCTCACCTCCACAACCGCCTTCCCCCAGCGAAGCGGAGAGGATGCTACAACAGGCGTTCCTCGTCAGCCTGACAGCCTCTACCGAACGCGATCGACTTCAGGGTGAACGCGATCGACTTCAGGGCGAACGCGATCGACTCCAAGCACAGATGCTTATCGAGCGCGAACAACTCCAAGCGCAGCAACGGAGCGAAGAAGAGCGCATACGCCTGGAGATGAGACGCCTTCAGACGGAAGAGAATATGGCAAGAGACCGGGCCGACGCACAGCGCGCCGCTGCCGGTGCCCAAAGAGAAGCAGATCTCACCAAGCGCGAAGCCGAGCGCGACAAGTTACAAGCGCAGCTAATGGAGCAGCTGATCCTCAAGGCAACACCCTCTCCCTCCGCCAGGGGTTCAAGGAACTCGTCGAGACAACAGTCAAGGGCAGCGTCTCCTAACCGAGCAAGCGACCCTGAACTTGACCAACAGACCAAGCCTATACCCCCCGCAGACCCCCTTCCCAGACCGCTCCAAGCGAGACCCAGCTACAAGGAAGGAGCGGCATACACTGCGGAGAAGCTAAATAAATGACTACAGGATCTGGAAGACCTGATAGAGGAAGAAGAGGGAGAGGAGGAGAACCAAGCCCGACGACAGCACAGTACTCCACCGGACCAGGAGGTCCAGTACAGCCCAGGCTATACCCCCGCGGCGCTGCGCTACAGACCCCCGACTCTATTCACGGGTGAGCACGACGCACGACCAGCCCCGAGGAATAGCACCTGGACCAGCGGGCCATGGTACCCTGTCGGTACCAGCCCACAGAGAGGCGCAAGAGGAGACTCGCCTAGGAGGTCTCTCCCCCAACGCTCGCCGATGTATCAGCCATCCACGGCGTCATACATTGCCACGCCGTCGTTTCCAGACTTCACCTATGAGAATCGAGCACAGTACACGGAGCTCCGGATGTGCTTAGAGACAATGATGGTGGATGTCGCTGATGAACGCCACAAGTATGCAATATTACTGAAGCACCTGAAAGTACCGCGAGCGCACAATATAGCGCTAGCCTATGCCACCTCTACGACCCCATACACCGCGGCCCTAGCAGCGCTGGACCAGAGATATGGACGTATATGGGATTACGTAATCCAAGAGATAAGGCATATTGATCGCCTACCCCCAGCAACAGACAATCGCTCATTAGACGACCTGTCAATCAAAGTGCAGTCCCTGGTAGGGATGCTGGGAGCGCAACGGGAAAAGGGCATGCATGAGCTATACGCCAACTCTAACGTCGAGAGGATTTTGGAGAAGCTGCCACCCGCAAGACAAGAACGTTTTAGGCGGCAGAGGGACTACCGGGATCCTAACGGCCCCGAACCATCCCTCCTTGATCTAGCCGACTTCCTGGCGAGAGAAGTCAGCAGCTTACGACTGGATACGTTCGGGCGGAGCACGCCAAGCTCCAGAGAGGGACCCAGGAGAATAAATGATGGAAGAAGATCGGTGACTGTCATGCACCAATCAGAGTCAGTACCGAGCAGTAAGAGCCACAGTACCCCCTCGAGAAAAGAGAAGTGGAAGATGGTGTGCCCCTACTGTGAGAAAGAACACTGGCTGTCACAATGTGACCTGTTCACAAAGATGAATGCAGAAGAAGTGAGTCAATGGATAAAGTCCAACAGGCGCTGTTACCGATGTGCGCGCAGTCACATGGCAGCCGAATGCCGCCTAAAGAAAAGGTGCAGTCGGTGCGACGGAGCCCATCTAGATATACTACACGACAGTAACAGAAGACGGCCTTCACCTGCACCATTGAGCGGCACCAAGGCAAGTGTCATGTACATTGACCCCGCCAGCAGCAGCGGCGCCCAAGTGCTCTTAAAGGTAGTCCGTGTGACATTGAGCTACCAAGATAAAGTCATGGACACTTACGCCGTCCTTGATGACGGGTCAGAGAAGACCCTTCTGCTCGCGTCCGCTGCGGCCCAGCTGGGACTGCGGGGGAGCGAGAACCAAATGACGATTCGGACAATAAGAAGAGATTTAAAGACGATAAAGGGCGAGCATGTCTCCTTCACTAACGCAGCAAACGGGCAGCCAGAGCGACGGTATAGGATTACAAATGCTTTCACCAGCCAAGAAATAGGACTATCGCAGTACACCTACCCCATCGCCAAGTTGATGGATAAATATGTGCACCTGCGTCAACTACCTATCCCGCTCATAGACGGCGCTACCCCGACCCTGCTGATAGGCTCCGACCATGCAGAACTCATAGTCCCGATTGACCGGGTCCATACAGGACCCCGAGGCTGTCCTGCAGCAGTCGAGACCCGCCTAGGGTGGACACTACAAGGCCCCCTCGCTAAATCTCTCAACCGAACAGCAGCCACTAGCTGCCTCCACTCCAGAACGACAGAAGAAGACACCACTCTCCTGCAGCATGTCGAGAGGCTATGGACACTAGAGACAATGCCCTTTAAGAACGAAAAGAAAGATATTCGTTCTAAAGAAGATATTTATGCCATCAACCTACTCGAGCAGGGGACAAAGAGAGTCACAGTCGGCGGAGTGATGAGATACGCAACTCCACTCCTGAGGCGAGAGGGAATGCCCACCTTTCACGCAAAGAAAGACGCCACGGAGCGCTATCTATTGAACACAGAGCGGCGCCTAGCCAAAGACCCCGCTCAAGAGCGTGTGTACCGCGCTGAGATTGAGAAGCTAATCACAGCGGGACACGTGACAAAGATTGACATTAAAGAGTCCGATCAGACGACCGAATCATGGTACGTGCCGCATCACAAGGTCCACCACAACGGCAAGGATCGCATTGTGTTTAACTGCAGCTACCAGATCGGATCCCAAAATCTGAATAAAGAGCTCTTGCCCGGCCCCACACTCGGCCCCTCCCTACTAGGCGTGCTACTGCGCTTCCGCCAGGACAAGGTGGCTATCAGCGGGGATATCAAAGGGATGTTCCTGCAGGTGAGACTAGTGGAGGAGGACAAGCCCCTGCTGCGGTTCCTATGGAGAGAGAGGATCGGAGATGAGAACCCAGCCATCTACCAGTGGGAAGTACTCCCCTTCGGAACCACATGCAGCCCGTGCTGTGCTACATTTGCACTACAGAAACACGTCGCAGAGGACCCAGCAGCAGATGAAGAGGCCCGACACAGTGTGAAGAACAGTTTCTACGTGGACAACTGTTTACAAAGCGTTTCGACTCAAGAAGAAGCCGAGGCTCTCCTAATCAAGCTACGCGCCTCCCTGATCAAAGGCGGCTTTGATCTCAGGCAGTGGGCCAGCAGTGACCCGCACGTATTGCGCAGCCTCCCCCGCGGACAAGGCTGCCAGCAGCGAGACCTGGATGGCGACCATCCCAGGAGAAGCCCAAGAAATGACACTAGGACTAGTCTGGCGCTTCAAAACAGACTCGCTCCACTATAGACACAAACCCCTGACTCCAGAGCAGGGAAGGTCGACGGCGACACCGACCACCAGACGGAGTGTGTACAGAACACTCGCCAGACAATATGACCCGTTGGGATGTATTCTACCTTACACCACCAGGGCAAAGATGATTGTACGAGCACTATGGGACAAGGACCAGGGCTGGGACGACCCCATACCCGCACACCTTGCCTCGACATGGAGAGAGTGGGAGACGGAACTCCGCTCACTCCCAGGCGTCAATATACGCCGCAGCTACTTCCCATCCACAGTGAGGCCAGAGACATGCAAGATTGATCTACACGTCTTCAGCGACGCCTCCGAAGTAGCCTATGGATCGGTGGCCTACTTGCGTGCCCAAGAGAAGGGAGGAAAGATACACACTGCTTTCATCCTGGCTCGCTCAAGAATAGCCCCACGAAAGCAACAATCTATCCCGCGTCTAGAGCTCTGCGCAGCCCTAGCAGGAGCGCATCTAGCCACGTTAATCCAACGTGAACTCACCATTCCGGTGCACAGAACAATCTTGTGGTCAGATTCCACGACAGTACTCACATGGATCAAGTCTGATTCATGCAGATACAAAGTCTTCGTGGGAGTCAGAGTCACCGAGATTCAAGAGTTAACAGAAGCAGCGAGCTGGCGGTATGTGGACACCAAACACAACCCAGCTGACGTCATCACCCGGGGAATGTCCCTGGATGACCTCACCCGTCGCAACATCTACAGTGACGGACCAGAATTCCTCAAGCTCCCGGAAGAAGAGTGGCCTACGCCCACCCCACGGGAAGCAAGTAACGAGGAGGCTGAGAACAAGAAACCTATGTTCTGTGGACTGAGCACAGTCGCCTCCACAGACCCCAACATAGATGACTGCATTACCCTAGAGAGTGCGCAGCAAAAGACATTCCTGTGGCACCACCCAGAGATTCAGTCCACCACTGACATTTCAGCAGCTGACTACGAAGAAGCAGAACTTCTTCTACTACAACGAGCCCAGAGAGACTCGTTCCCCGATGAGCTAGACTGTCTACAGGGAGGAAAGCCCATCCCATCAGACAGCAGACTGCTCCACCTGGCACCCGAGAGTGACGCCCATAATCTCATCAGAGTGGGTGGTCGCCTGCGGAGAGCCCCCGATCTACCGGATGACATTAAGTACCCGATAGTCTTGAACAGCCGACACAAGGTCACAGAGCTGATCATAAAGAAATACGACGAGGATGTACACCACGCAGGAGCAGAGAGAGTCTTCGCGGAGATCAGACGTCGCTATTGGATACTTCAAGGAAGAGAAGCGGTGCGACGCTTCCAGCGAACCTGTCTAGACTGCCGAAAGTGGCGCGCGCAGCCCAGCATACCACGGATGGCTGACTTACCCCCCTGTCGCCTCCGACTCGGCGACAAGCCATTCCACTCCACAGGCATGGACTGTTTTGGCCCGTTGTATATAAAGAGAGGAAGAGGAACCAAGAAGCGGTGGGGTATTGTATTCAAATGCATGACCACCAGAGCGATACATATCGAGCTCCTTCCGACCATGAGCACCGACTCATTCCTTATGGCCTTCCGAAGATTCACATCACGGAAAGGAAACCCGTCTACATTGTTGTCTGATCACGGGACAAACTTCAAAGGCGGAGAAAGAGAGCTGAGAGAGAGCTTCCAAGCTATGGGCCCAGAACTTAAGACCCACCTCGCTCCATCCCAGATTGACTTCCAGTTTAATCCCCCGAACGCACCCCACTTCGGTGGAACCTGGGAACGAGAAGTACGTTCTATAAAGACAGCCCTGTACGCCGTGCTTGGGGCCCAGACTGTGGCGGAGGAAGTCCTAATGACAGTCCTCACGGAGATCGAGGGAGTATTGAACTCAAAACCCCTCGGTTACGTCTCCAGTGATGTAGCAGATGTCGACCCAGTCACCCCCAACACACTCTTAATGGGGCGGCTGGACCCCGCGCTACCCCAGACAATGTACAGGCCTGAAGAAGCGAACGGCCGAAGAATGTGGAGGTACAGTCAAGTACTAGCTGACAAGTTTTGGAGCAGCTTCCTACTCCACTACCTACCGTCTCTACAGACCCGCCAGAAGTGGGTAAAAGAGAGAGACAATTTGACAGAAGGAACAGTCGTCATGATTATCGACCAGTCACTACCCAGAGCTATGTGGCCGGCTGGCCGCGTAAGCAAAGTGATCACCGGTGCCGATGGCAAGGTCCGAGCAGCTGAAGTACTCGTCCAAGGGCACACTTACACACGACCCGTGGCGAGGCTAATAGAACTGCCCCGACTCCCAGATACTATCGATGATGACCATGACCCCATGACTTTGTGAGTTGACTGACCCTTACAGCGGACCTTGAGTGGTAGACAGAGCGGTTAATCTGTCTCTGCTTAGCTAATTAGGTGGGACTAATTAGGGGGCGGCTGTTGTGAAGGATCAGATTAAACCGAATATATATATTTATTTATATATATATATTTAATAGTATTTGTATATCGTTTGATATCACCTGTATATTCCTTGTACAATATGCACTGAATATCCCTTTAGTCTACTAAACAGCCCATAATAGTTTCATTCTACCATTGGACGAGAACCTGGCGCCAGCAGTCATACCCCTAGGTTCAAGTTCAATCGTGCCGCCCAACATGTCGTGGCAAGCCCGGTTCCGCGTAGGAATACGTCTGGCGAAATACGAATGGTACTATTTGTTCACAGCGCATATATATATGGCGCAAGTAAAGTAGAACTTTCTTTTAGTCCATTAGTTCTTTACCCTCCAACCTAGTAACAGACGCGAAGCCTCACCCACGACGCACGTGTGGTGCAGTAAGGCCTACTTGGCCTCAGAATAGGCATTGAGATATCGTGTGGATTAATAGTTGAATTGTCATAGTTTGGCACTATACCGTCGAGTTGGACGTATTTCTATTAAGCTAATAATAGTCTATTATGTATGGTGCATCGTTCGGTTAGAGTTATAAAGTTATCAGTACCCCCATCGTTCCTGACGTTATCTGGAGTCTTAACCAGGCTGGGCAGACCACTAGTGGTGCTTGCATCCGAGGAGCTCCGGGCCAGGACGAGGAGACCTGTACATTGGATTACTTTACCCGGACGACGGCGAGCCTTCCACGGCTTGGATTATGCTTTGGGTGCTTTGATTATTCCATGGATAACGGCCAACACTGCTGAGTGTTGGAACTACCCCCCGGAGAGGAGTCCAGGTGAGACGGCGCTCTACACCAGTGAGGTCGCCTCACGTCTCTCCGTTGTGGACCGGCAGCTACCGTCCACCAGAGGGTCCAGCTGTATTCATCTGCGGACCGAGGTTCTGTGGGCACCGTGTTCAAGACTTTGAATTCTCCCAAGAAATCGTCGGCCAGATGGGATACCGCCAGCGGCCCTTCTAACCCCCCCCTCCTACTGTCTTACAACCAGCGGGACCCCCCCCCCCCCCCCTTAGTGTATCCAGCTATAATCATTTAAGTACCATCGCTATAGTTCCCTAAAGAACCAGGTTGTATACTTACTCCCTGCGTAACCAGAGATTGGACATTCAATGTTGATTTACCTACGAATACTCATTTGCCATACAAGTGCATTTCAAATCATAAATGTCATCAAGTGAACGTTGTATATACCCTTTGCTATATAAAATATTCGATTTGTACATTTGTGTGGACTTCGTTTCATCAGGTGGGAAAGTGTTCATCATATCTATATCATGTACTGGATGGCCAGAAGTTAAAGTACAAGAGGTAGTGGTTTAATAATACCATACTTATCAATACAGTCAGGGAATTGTACCCCTCAGTTACACACACTATTACACACTATTACACTATTACACACTATTACCAGAAAATACCAGAAAATACCCCAAAATACCCCAAAATACCCTAGAATACCCCAAAGTATACCCCAAAGTACCAGAAAATACCAGAAAATACCCCAAAATACCCTAAAATACCCCAAAGTATACCCCAAAGTACCAGACAATACCAGAAAATACCCCAAAATACCCCAACGTATACCCCAAAGTACCAGAAAATACCAGAAAATACCCCAAAATACCCTAAAATACCCCAAAGTATACCCCAAAGTACCAGAAAATACCAGAAAATACCCCAAAATACCCCAAAGTACCCCAAAGTATACCCCAAAGTACCAGAAAATACCAGAAAATACCCCAAAATACCCCAAAATACCCTAACATACCCCAAAGTATACCCCAAAGTACCAGACAATACCAGAAGATACCCCAAAATACCCCAAAATACCCTAAAATACCCCAAAGTATACCCCAAAGTACCAGAAAATACCAGAAAATACCCCAAAATACCCCAAAATACCCTAAAATACCCCAAAGTATACCCCAAAGTACCAGAAAATACCAGAAAATACCCCAAAATACCCTAAAATACCCCAAAGTACCAGAAAATACCCCAAAATACCCCAACGTATACTCCAAAGTACCAGAAAATACCCCAAAATACCCCAAAATACCCTAAAATACCCCAAAGTATACCCCAAAGTACCAGAAAATACCAGAAAATACCCCAAAATACCCCAAAATACCCCAAAGTACCCCGAAATACCCCAAAGTATACCCCAAAGTACCAGAAAATACCAGAAAATACCCCAAAATAGCCCAAAATACCCCAAAGTATACCCCAAAGTACCAGAAAATACCAGAAAATACCCCAAAATACCCCAAAGTACCCCAAATAGTGTGTAATAGTGTAATAGTGTAATAGTAGTAATAGTGTGTAATAGTGTGTAATAGTGTAATAGTGTAATAGTGTAATAGTGTGTAATAGTGTAATAGTGTAATAGTGTGTAATAGTGTGTAGTAGTGTAATAGTGTGTAATAGTGTGATAGTGTGCAATAGTGTAATAGTGTGTAATAGTGTGTAAAAGTGTAATAGTGTGCTAGTGTAATAGTGTGTAATAGTGTAATAGTGTAATAGTGTGTAATAGTGTAATAGTGTGTAATAGTGTAATAGTGTGTAATAGTGTGTAATAGTGTAATAGTGTGTAATGGTGTAATAGTGTGTAATAGTGTAATAGTGTAATTTTGTGTAATTTTGTGTAATTTTGTGTAATAGTGTAATAGTGTGTAATAGTGTAATAGTGTAATAGTGTGTAATAGTGTGTAATAATGTGTAATAGTGTAATAGTGTGCTAGTGTAATAGTGTGTAATAGTGTAATAGTGTGTAATAGTGTAATAGTGTAATAGTGTAATAGTGTGTAATAGTGTAATAGTGTGTAATGGTGTGTAATAGTGTAATAGTGTGTAATAGTGTAATAGTGTGTAATAGTGTAATAGTGTAATAGTGTGTAATAGTGTAATAGTGTGCTAGTGTAATAGTGTAATGGTGTGTAATAGTGTAATAGTGTAATAGTGTAATAGTGTGTAATAGTGTAATAGTGTGTAATAGTGTATAAGTGTGTAATAGTGCAATAGTGTGCTAGTGTAATAGTGTAATAGTGTGTAATAGTGTGTAATAGTGTAATAGTGTGCTAGTGTAATAGTGTAATAGTGTGTAATAGTGTAATAGTGTGTAATGTTACGATTCCTGGAGCGTTTCACTGGCATGTCGATGGTAGAGAGAAGTAGAACTCGGTATGCAGATTTAACACGAGGAGAGGTAGTGCAGGATGAAAATAGATGAAGCATGAGTCGTGGATGAAAGTAATGAGCACTTTACTTTAACGTGGCAAACAATACAAAACTGACTCACTGATAAGAACGGATAAACAAAAGGTTGACAACACACAGGACGAGGGTAACATGAACAATGACCGAGCACAGGAGGGCAGGGCAAACAACACTAATATACACAGACTAATTGACACATGAGGGTGATTGGAAACAAGACCCAGCTGTGTGGGAAAGACTGAACAGCCTGGGGTAACATACATGAGGAGACTAAATAACACATAGATACCGAAACAGGGGGAGAATACACTAGACTAGACAATGGGGCACAACAGATACACAGACAACAAACAAGTGAACAAAACAGATAACAAATTAATAAACATAGATAAACACAAATGCAGTGGTGTAATGTTCATGAGTGGTGCTGCAAGTCCAATGACCGGTCCATTAGGACCGGGGGCGTGACAGTGTAATAGTGTAATAGTGTGTAATAGTGTCTATTACACTATTACACACTATTACACTATTACACTATTACACACTATTACACTATTACACTATTACACACTATTACACTATTACACACTATTACACAAAATTACACTATTACACACTATTACACTATTACACACTAATACACTATTACACTATTACACACTATTACACACTATTACACTATTACACTATTACACACTATTACACTATTACACACTATTAGACTATTACACACTAGCACACTATTACACTATTACACTAGCACACTATTACACACTATTACACACTTCCACACTATTACACTACTACACTAGCACACTATTACACTATTACATACTATTACAATATTACACACTATTACACTATTACACACTATTACACTATTACACACTATTACACTATTACACACTATTACATTATCACACTATTACACTATTACACACTATTACACTATTACACTAGCACACTATTACACTATTACACTATTACACTATTACACACTATTACACTATTACACTATTACACACTATTACACTATTACACATTATTACACTATTACACTATTACACTATTACACACTATTACACTATTACACTATTACACACTATTACACTATTACACTATTACACACGATTACACTATTACACACTATTACACTATTACACACTATTACACTATCACACTATTACACTATTACACACTATTACACTATTACACTAGCACACTATTACACTATTACACACTATTACACACTATTACACTATTACACTATTACACTATTACACACTATTACACTAGTATACACTATTACACTATTACACACTATTACACTATTACACTAGCACACTAGCACACTATTACACTATTACACACTATTACACACTATTACACACTAATACACACTATTACACTATTACACACTATTACACTATTACACTATTACACTAGCACACTATTACACACTATTACACACTTACACACTTACACACTATTACACTAGCACACTATTACACTATTACACACTATTACACTATTACACTATTACACACTATTATACTATTACACACTATTACACACTATTACACTATTACACACTATTACACTATCACACTATTACACTATTACACACTATTACACTATTACACTAGCACACTATTACACTATTACACACTATTACACACTAGTACACACTATTACACTATTACACTATTACACTATTACACACTATTACACACTATTAAACTATTAAACACTATTACACTATTACACTAGCACACTAGCACACTATTACACACTATTACACACTATTACACTATTACACACGATTACACTATTACACACTATTACACTATTACACTATTACACACTATTACACTATCACACTATTACACTATTACACACTATTACACTATTACACTAGCACACTATTACACTATTACAAACTATTACACACTATTACACTATTACACTATTACACACTATTACACTATTACACTATTACACACTATTACACTATTACACACTATTGCACTATTACACTAGCACACTATTACACTATTACACACTATTACACACTATTACACACTAATACACACTATTACACTATTACACACTATTACACTATTACACACTATTACACTATTACACACTATTACACTATTACACACTATTACACACTATTACACTATTACACTATTACACACTATTACACTATTACACACTATTACACTATTACACACTATTACACTATTACACTAGCACACGATTACACTATTACACACTATTACACACTATTACACACTATTACACTATTACACACTATTACACTATTACACTATTACATACCATTACACTATTACACACTATTACACTAGCACACTAGCACACTATTACACTATTACACACTATTACACACTATTACACACTATTACACTATTACACACTATTACACTATTACACACTATTACACTATTACACTATTACAGACTATTACACTATTACACACTATTACACACTATTACACTATTACACTATTACACTTTTACAAACTATTACACACTATTACACTATTACACACTATTACACTATTACACTAGCACACTATTACACTTTTACACACTATTACACACTATTACACTATTACACACTATTACACACTATTACACTATTAAACACTATTACACTATTACACTAGCACACTAGCACACTATTACACACTATTACACACTATTACACTATTACACACGATTACACTATTACACACTATTACACTATTACACACTATTACACACTATTACACTATCACACTATTACACTATTACACACTATTACACTATTACACTAGCACACTATTACACTATTACACACTATTACACACTATTACACTATTACACTATTACACACTATTACACTATTACACTATTACACACTATTACACTATTACACACTATTGCACTATTACACTAGCACACTATTACACTATTACACACTATTACACACTATTACACACTAATACACACTATTACACTATTACACACTATTACACTATTACACACTATTACACACTATTACACACTATTACACTATTACACTATTACACACTATTACACTATTACACTATTACACACTATTACACTATTACACACTATTACACTATTACACTAGCACACGATTACACTATTACACACTATTACACACTATTACACACTATTACACTATTACACACTATTACACTATTACACTATTACATACCATTACACTATTACACACTATTACACTAGCACACTAGCACACTATTACACTATTACACACTATTACACACTATTACACACTATTACACTATTACACACTATTACACTATTACACACTATTACACTATTACACTATTACAGACTATTACACTATTACACACTATTACACTATTACACACTATTACACACTATTACACTATTACACCATTACACTTTTACAAACTATTACACACTATTACACTATTACACACTATTACACTATTACACTATTACACTATTACACACTATTACACACTATTACACTATTAAACACTATTACACTATTACACTAGCACACTAGCACACTATTACACACTATTACACACTATTACACTATTACACATGATTACACTATTACACACTATTACACTATTACACTATTACACACTATTACACTATCACACTATTACACTATTACACACTATTACACTATTACACTAGCACACTATTACACTATTACACACTATTACACACTATTACACTATTACACTATTACACACTATTACACTATTACACTATTACACACTATTACACTATTACACACTATTGCACTATTACACTAGCACACTATTACACTATTACACACTATTACACACTATTACACACTAATACACACTATTACACTATTACACACTATTACACTATTACACACTATTACACTATTACACACTATTACACACTATTACACACTATTACACTATTACACTATTACACTATTACACTATTACACACTATTACACTATTACACTAGCACACGATTACACTATTACACACTATTACACACTATTACACACTATTACACTATTACACACTATTACACTATTACACTATTACATACCATTACACTATTACACACTATTACACTAGCACACTAGCACACTATTACACACTATTACACACTATTACACTATTACACACTATTACACTATTACACACTATTACACTATTACACTATTACAGACTATTACACTATTACACACTATTACACTATTACACACTATTACACACTATTACACTATTACACTATTACACTTTTACTAACTATTACACACTATTACACTATTACACAATATTACACTATTACACTAGCACACTATTACACTTTTACACACTATTACACTATTACACTATTACACACTATTACACACTATTACACTATTATACACTATTACACACTATTACACTATTACACACTATCACACTATTACACTATTACACACTATTACACTATTACACACTATTACTACTATTACACTATTACACTATTACACACAATTTGGGGTACTTTGGGGTATTTTGGGTATTCTCTGGTATTTTCTGGTACTTTGGGGTATACTTTGGGGTATTTGGGGTATTTTGGGGTATTTTCTGGTACTTTGGGGTATACTTTGGGGTATTTTGGGGTACTTTGGGGTATTTTGGGGTATTTTCTGGTATTTTCTGGTATTCTCTGGTACTTTGGGGTATACTTTGGGGTCTTTTAGGGTATTTTGGGGTATTTTGGGGTATTTTCTGGTATTTTCTGGTACTTTGGGGTATACTTTGGGGTATTTTAGGGTATTTTGGGGTATTTTCTGGTATTTTCTGGTATTTTCAGGTACTTTGGGGTATAATTTGGGGTGTTTTAGGGTATTTTGGGGTATTTTGGGGTATTTTCTGGTATTTTCCGGTACGTTGGGGTATACTTTGGGGTATTTTAGGGTATTTTTGGGTATTTTCTGGTATTTTCTGGTACTTTGGGGTATACTTTGGGGTATTTTAGGGTATTTTGGGGTATTTTCTGGTACTTTGGGGTATACTTTGGGGTATTTTGGGGTACTTTGGGGTATTTTCTGGTATTTGCTGGTACTTTGGGGTATACTTTGGGGTATTTTAGGGTATTTTGGGGTATTTTCTGGTACTTTGGGGTAAACTTTGGGGTATTTTGGGGTATTTTGGGGTACTTTGGGGTATTTTGGGGTAATTTCTGGTATTTTGGGGTATACTTTGGGGTATTTTGGGGTATTTTCTGGTACTTTGGGGTATTTTGGGGTATACTTTGGGGTATTTTGGGGTATTTTCTGGTACTTTGGGGTGATTAGTAGGACCCCTTGTGATGCTAAAAGCTCACCACATCTGATGTAAATGCAATGCTAACCTGTGTGCCTACGCTGTTAACCTTTAAAAACCTTTCAAATTGCATCACTGTGCCATAGTTTAGCACAAGAGGATGAACAAGAAGTAGCTGTCTTTGACAGAATGCTTCATGGACCAACGAAGAAACTTCAAAGGTCAACAGTGTACTGTAGACCCACAGGTTAAGAGAAATTCCACCACAAACCAACATTCAAATCATAACTGATTCATTCTCTGTATGTATAAGATATCTCTCCTCTGAAATATTGGCAGTGGAAGGTGTAGACCTGTCAAATATGCATCAGTTCTACCCTCACTCAATGTCAAATAACTACAATAGGAGGGTAATTGAATTTCCTGATACCTTGATCGTCTCTCGATCAGCTCCCCACTCTCTCTCTCGTCAAGTAACGGAGTAGGGGCAAACTGACGCCCACCCTTCGCATCAGTGTAGTCCTGCAGTAGTTTAGGGCTATATCTCTGGCCTGACAATATGTACAGAGCTGGCTTTGAGCTCATTCCACTCTGTAGTAAGACTCCCTAGACTAAGACTAAGAGTGGAATGTCCCTTTACCATGCCATGTGGTGAGTTCTAAGTGTTATAGTTCTCACATGTACCTTCCATCTGTCCAACCACGCCCACCTCCGGCCAGCTTATAGCCCAGGTGTCAACTCCCCCTTCCTCATGTTTTCAACGAAACTTAGAGCTCACAGGCCTTCGGCAGTTGAATTCGTTGGGTAGGAGGGGTGGGGGGGGGGGGGGGGTAGGAGGGGTGGGTGGGGAACACTGTACAACTGTACAAGCAAAACTGTACATTGGAATATTGACAAAACCATACTTGGTAATTTACTGTACATTGGAGGGGGTTGGGTTAGGACATTTACAGGGGCCAGTTTCTAATTGCAGACTCTCCTATTTGTTTTTAAAGCCCTTAATGGTCACACACCCTCCTACATCTCAGACCTCCTATCCCCCTATTCCAACACCAGGTCCCTCAGGTCAGCCGATCAGAGGCTCCTGACAGTCCGGAGGTCTAACCTCAAGCTCAGGGGGGGCCGTGCCTTTGCTATCGCAGCCCCTGAACTGTGGAACAGCATCCCCACCTCCATTAGGCTCGCCCCCTCGATAGATGCCTTCAAATCGAGGCTCAAAACCCACTTCTACCTACTAGCCTTTCCCGTTCACTGACTCATGCCCTGTTTTTCTATGTGTTTGCCTGTGTGCCCTCCCATAAAACGGAGTGTGATTGTTGTCTATATGTATCTTGTGTATTTACCCTCTGTACAGCACTTTGGTTGACACGCGTCATGTGAAATGTGCTTTATAAATAAATTTGTTTGATTGATTGATTGTTCTTTGAGAGTGGTTTTGAAAGTGGGTAGTGATTCACATTCCTTTACAGCTTTGGGCATGTGGCATAATTGCGAAACATGTTGAGCCGAATCTGGGTTTAACATGATTTGTAGAGCTCCCTCTGGTGTTGTGATTGTGGTATTCACTGACCTTTGGGAAGTATTTTGACATGTACATGGGTACCTTGGTCATGTATCTTGTAGACCAGGCCCATTGCAAGTTGCTGTACTCTGTCGTCTACTCTAAGCCATCCTAGGTTGTCAAAGTGGGCAGGGGTGAGGTGGGTTCTAGGAGTAAGGTCAAGCAGTAGTCTGACCAGTTTGTTTTGAGATGTTTGTAATTTTGTTTATAGCGCCTTTGAGGTGCTTTGGTACCATGAGGTGCAAGCATAGTCGTAGTACCCTTGAATAAGTGCTCCTGCCAGAGTCTTCAGGGTATTCTTGTTTACCAGAGAGGAGATCCGGTACAAGAATCGAGTTCGTTGGTTGACTTTTTTTATTACATAAATTATTTTTATTACATTACATTACATGATGCCAGACAATGGGTGCACCACGATTACCGTTTCTCATAGGGTTTGAAAAGCTAGGTGGTAGGCATTTTTGTATGTCTTTTTATCAACAGGGTTTTGTTACTGACTGTTGTATGGTAGGTTTGTCCAGTGACCCCCCACCACCTATTATTGTTGTAATATGATGTGACCCTGCTGCCTCCTGGCGTTTAGCCCGGAGAACAGCGAGCAGCGTTTGAAGTTCCATTTTGTCTATTGAAGACTTGGTACTGGCGTTACACTTGGCGGGGATCCTTGAACCTAATCATGTGTGTTGTGGTATGATGTTTTAGTCATATCCCCCATGGGAAGATGCCTGGTATGATGCTAGACAGCTTGACGCCATGTTACCTCTCCTGGGGGAGGTAAAATGGTGGCATGTCTCGTGCCTTTTCCGTCAGCGGGTCCTTTTTCAGAAAAAAAAATTACTGTCTGATGTGCTGGATTTGGTCAGTGACCCCACCGTCCTATTCTTGTTGTAATATGATTTGACTCCGCTGCCTCCTGGCGTTTAGTCCGGAGAACTGCGAGCGGTGCTTGAAGTTCCATTTTTTTTTTTTTTTTAACTTTATTTTTTAGCGTTTATCGCTTTCCTGGTCAAGCATGACCGACAGTTGCAGGGTGAAACGGGAGAGAGAGCAGGGGGAGACATTCGGCAAATGACGGCGGGTCCGGGAATCGAACTCGGAGTCAACCAGATCCGTGACGCAGCACGGAGTCCCGCGCGAGCGCGGTAACATGGTGTGCTACTGGAGCACCCTCCATTTCTTTCTATTGAAGACTTGGAACTGGCGTTACACTTGGCGGGGGTCCCTGAACCTAATCGTGTGTGTTGTGATATGACGTTTTAGTCATATCCCCCATGATAATATACCTGGCATGATTCCTTAACGCCATTTTACCTCTCCTGTGGGGAGGTACAATGGTAGCATGTCTTGTGCCTTTTTTCATCGACGGGTCTTTTTTCTGACTGTGTCTGATGTACTAGATTTGTTCAGTGACCCCACCGTCTATATTATTTATTAATAACATTGAAGCCGCTGTTTCCGGTGGCGCTCAGCCCGGAGGCAGGCGGGCGGTGCCTGGTCCCATTTTACAATCTATTTCATATGTTGTGATATGACGTTTCAGTCTTCTCCCTCGGGAGAAGGCCTGATGTGAGGAGCTGAGCGGGACGCCGTGTTGCCACTCCCGCTGGGAGAAGGTAGGTGGTGACATATTATATGTCTCTCGACTCAGCGTTTTTTTTTATTTAATTTTTATCTGTATTCGCTTTTTCTGGTCGCGCAGGACCGACAGCTTTTTCTTGGCCACGCAGGACCGACAGAGGAGAGAGGGAGAAACGGGAGGAGAAGAAGGGAAGACATGCAGCATATGGTCACCAGGTCTGGGAAACGAACCCGGGACGACCGCTTCGTGACTCAGCGCGCTATGTGGTGTGCTACTGGAGTGCCCGACTCGGTGGGTTTTTTAACCGACTGAGTTTTTAAACATGGTGGCAAGCAGTGGCGGACTGGGACACAAATTCAGCCCGGGACATTCAGACGCACCAGCCCACACACCGGCCCACGCACCGGCCCCGAAACCGGCCCACACAACGGCCGTTATGAAACACTTGTCCAGTATTAAACAACCCAAGGCTGTGGCTAAGGAGTCAACATCAGGGAGACCAAATCTACACCCCGCCCCTAGATGTGCACTCATGCACAGTGCACACACACACACACACAGACACACACATACATATACCGTTACTTCCTGTCATTGGCATTTTTTTTTTTTTTTTTACTAACATCTTAGTGCCTCATTAGCCTAGGGATTAAGGATACATGAAGTATTAACTACACCATAATAATATTGAGGTTTTGATCCATGAGACATTCGGCAAATGACGGCGGGTCCGGGAATCGAACTCGGAGTCAACCAGATCCGTGACGCAGCACAGAGTCCCGCGCGAGCGCGGTAACATGGTGTGCTACTGGAGCACCCTCCATTTCTTTCTATTGAAGACTTGGAACTGGCGTTACACTTGGCGGGGGTCCCTGAACCTAATCGTGTGTGTTGTGATATGACGTTTTAGTCATATCCCCCATGATAATATACCTGGCATGATTCCTTAACGCCATTTTACCTCTCCTGTGGGGAGGTACAATGGTAGCATGTCTTGTGCCTTTTTTCATCGACGGGTCTTTTTTCTGACTGTGTCTGATGTACTAGATTTGTTCAGTGACCCCACCGTCTATATTATTTATTAATAACATTGAAGCCGCTGTTTCCGGTGGCGCTCAGCCCGGAGGCAGGCGGGCGGTGCCTGGTCCCATTTTACAATCTATTTCATATGTTGTGATATGACGTTTCAGTCTTCTCCCTCGGGAGAAGGCCTGATGTGAGGAGCTGAGCGGGACGCCGTGTTGCCACTCCCGCTGGGAGAAGGTAGGTGGTGACATATTATATGTCTCTCGACTCAGCGTTTTTTTTTATTTAATTTTTATCTGTATTAGCTTTTTCTGGTCGCGCAGGACCGACAGCTTTTTCTTGGCCACGCAGGACCGACAGAGGAGAGAGGGAGAAACGGGAGGAGAAGAAGGGAAGACATGCAGCATATGGTCACCAGGTCTGGGAAACGAACCCGGGACGACCGCTTCGTGACTCAGCGCGCTATGTGGTGTGCTACTGGAGTGCCCGACTCGGTGGGTTTTTTAACCGACTGAGTTTTTAAACATGGTGGCAACAAGTGTAACTCAGGTGTCACTTGTATGTTAAATGGGGGAGGGACTGTGGTGGATTTTGACGTCTCCAGGGATGCTTAAGTAAAATACAGATTGGCCTTATGAGCGTGCAAACCACCAGGTTCTCCACGGACATCCAGCAGCCTAAAACAGTGTCACACTGCGAATCAGGTATTCTGAAATAATGAAACAGGAGATAAAAGACAGCCGGAATACTCACATTAAATGAATACAGGTTTATTAGAAAAGAAAATATATATATACAGTACGCCCGTACGGACGGACTTTCAGTCTGTCAGAGTGCATACTGTATCACAGGTCTGTCAGAGTGAAAGTGACAAAAAGCAAAAGTGTCATGTGTTATAACACAGTGGAATAGAGACACCTCCTTCGATGCATTCTTGTTAGTTGTTCACCAACAATCTCAACATTTGTTTTATCATTAGCTCAAAAACACAGAACCGGACGAGACAAATTGTCCGCTCATATGTTCTGCTAGGATAATAACAACAATACTTCTGGTCGGTGGGTTTCAAAATAAAAGTCTAAAACACCGGAAAAGACGTTTATTTTGTACAGCGTTTTCCTCCACGAGTACTCGAGTACATCATGTGATCAATCTATCTGGATTATTTTTGCCCATCCCTAGTTTATCCTGTGCTGAAGTCTCCATTCCAATAGAGATAGTATATATTTTGGTGTTTATTTGATTATTGTTTCACTGCCTTTTTATTTATTACGTTTCCACAGTTTTGTCCTCATACTTTATTAACATTTTGTACATGGTACCACAAGGTACATTAATAATACATGTACATGTTAAAAGGATGACACAAAAAGCCAGACAGAGGGCTTGTTTCCAGTTTCAGTGTTTTATAATAAACAATCAAAGTGAGCATTTTTTTATTTAGGATATTCAAAATGTCTTCCAATGTTAAATAAAGGTTTATTGCACTTAGAAACGGTTTCCTTGCATTATTATGCTATTATTATATTAGTAAAAAAAATAAAAAAGGTTAATTGAAAACTTTTGGGAAATACATTTCACAAAAAAAAAATGCTCTCAAAACCGCAATAATATCGCTTAGCGGAATAATTTTCTGGGACAATTAATTGCCCAGCAAAATGTATTATCGTGACAGGCCTAGCTCTTACTAAGGTATTGGTCAGCCTGTAGGTTCCTGTAACCCCTGGGGGGCTCTGTGAGAGGACTCGTCTGGTTAGACGCGGCCGGAGACCCTCAAGGGAGGGTAACGGGGCAGGCCTGTGGTCACAGGGGGGGGGCCCCCACCAGTGGGTGGGCCAGTGGAGTGCTGCTCTCGGGCGGTCAGTCCATCTAGCGCCCCTGTGACTTATGGCCAAAACGCAGGCCCCATGTCTGTTTTTACGAGGGGCAGCTGGACTCATCCTGGCCGCGCCGGGCGGGGTCAGTCTTAACCTAGTGTCCACCAGGTCTCTGCTGTACTGGTCACCTGTAGGCCCCAGCATTCCTAGGAAGCTCACTGGCGGCTGCCTCGGCAGGCCTGGCTCTGAGCTTCCGGTGCCTGGCTCGGAGCTTCCGGTGTAAGAATGGGTGGGGCAGGCTTACCGTCACAAGGGAAGTTCACCCGGTGGGTGGGCCGCGGCGGAGCTGTTTCGGACAGCTGGCCCCCGTGGCACCCTCTGTGACTCATCGGTCAAGCATGTGCGCACTCCCTCTCTCTGCGCTCGACTCGGTAAGTAGCACAGTGGCCCTGGGGGGGGGGGGTCGGAACCTTTGGGGGGGTTCTGTCTCGTGGCCGGGGGCCCCGCCTATAAAAAGAAGAGGTGCGGCCCTTGGAGCTGGAACCCCTTCTGCATCCTGCTGCCGGGCGGCTGACAGGGTGCATGGTGAGGTAGACAACGATTTTCTGCATGATCTACTCTCTTTGTGCGTTGTTGGGTAACTGCCTCCCACTACGCATGGTCGGAGTCCTGCCCTCCGCTCCTCGTTAGGATGGGCGAGGGGACCCCACCCCGTGTTTTTTCTGATAGGTCTTGAAGAGGACCTCAGGGGGTGCATTTGTCGGGGCTTCGCGCCCTGCCTCGCCCGTTGTCCCATAGGTTTAGCAGAAAGCGTAGCCAATTAAATATAACGAAGGTTATCCGATAATCCTAGTTATATGATTGCCGTAGCTTTCTGCTTTACACGCAGCCCTGAGGACCCTTGGCTGTGTTTCGTTGAAATTCAGACTCGGAAGGGGGAGTTGACCACCACACCTGCGGGCTATAAGCTGGCCGGAGGTGGGCGTGGTCGGACAGATGGAAGGTACATGTGAGAAGTTTCAAGTAGGTGCGCGTGCGCGCACAAGGATTCCCCATAGGCGAAGCAGAAAGCTACGCCAATCATATAACTAGGGTTATTGGATAACCTGCGTTTTGAGGTACATTTTAAGAGTTACTTACTGGAGACAACATGTCTAAAGGCGACAGTATACTCACTGCAGACACGAACTTCGGCAGTTTCTAAAAACAAAATGGCACATGCAGAGGATATGGAGCTCATCATGGGTTTTGGCTGCCGCATGTGCACCGGCTTGCTAGACAAACTGGTCGGATGCTCTGCACACCTGCTTCCATGGCAACGTATGGTTATCTTAAGCTGTGGAGCCACACAGAGTATAGAACATATTTGACTGTGTTTCTATTCTGGGTAAGTCCACACTCATTTTCAGTATACCCTCCTGAGACCCAGCAATGCATTTTTGTACACTGTAGTGTATATCAAAAAGCAGGGTAGCCGGACCAGCACTCTCAGGTTCAACGTTTTTAATGGCAGCCTGAATAGATAGCAGACATGTTTCGGACAATGTCCTTCTTCAGTGATATGGCTAGCAATGGAAATACATTCAAGATGGTAGTTAAATACACCTGGCAGGTAATTACATGACATGACACGGCAGGAAATTACATCACAACGCAGGTGTGCCGGTGCAATGTGACCAAAGGAATGACCTATCAAAGTAGAGTCCAATCATAAATCCATAAATTATAGATATATCTATATCTAACACCAATCTATATTATAAACAATACAAAACAAAACAAAATTACCAGAAACTTGATATTATAACATATAACATGCCCATTCATTTCTAGGGCTAATTGAGCCCCTTTACATCTTTAATTAAATAGTTTCAAATTATACATTGGGCATCCTTGAGAAACATACCTCTTGTTTAGCAACAAACAACAACTTTAATAAAACCAGAAATAACACTGTAGGTGTAAGGAGGTTTACACTTGGAGAAATGTCGAGCTACCGATGACTTGACATCTGAATTTCTCACAGCACATTTGTGTTCACTGATTCTTGATTTAAAGGCTCTCGTTGTTTTGCCCACATAAGAAAAATTACAAGGACATTTTAGCAAATACACCAGATTAGACGAATTACACGTAATCCGTCCTTTGACTGGTATATTTTTCCCTGTTTTAGGATGTGCGAAAAATTGACCTTTAATCATGCCTTGGCACTGTACACAGGATTGGCAGGGAAAATTCCCATCTGGGATATTGGACATAAAATGGGCAAATCAGTTTTGACTAGGAGATTAGATAAATTCGCTTGTCTCTTATAAAAATAGTTAGGCGAATGCTGAAACGCTGCCCCTATAAGAGGGTCGGACTGCAGAATATGCCAATGTTTATTGACAATACTCCGTGTGTCTCTCGTGATAGGGCTGTAAGTAGACACAAAAGATACTTTGTCTGTTTTGTCTTCTTTCTTTCTGGGGGTGAACAAGGTGGCCCTATCGATATGTTTGGTTTTGTTCAGGGCTTTGAGTGTCAAATCGGCACTGTAGCCTCTTTCGTGGAAACTGCCACGGAGGACCTCTGCTTGTGCAATAAATCTATCGTCAGTATCACATATTCTCTTATAACGAAGTATTTGGCTATAGACTATTCTTCAAGGCTGGGGTATGATAACTGGAATAATGCAAGAACGAGTTACGGTCTGTCTCCTTTTTAAAAACCTCTGTGTGTAATGAGATGCCTTTAGGGGCTTTCTTGATCAGAACATCGAGGAAAGGTAAATTATGCATATCAAACTTCAATGTAAACTTTATTGTTTCTCTGTTCAGGTACTCAAGGAAGGCAAAAAGCTCAGATGATGAACCAGACCAAATAAAAAACAGATCGTCAATATAGCGCATATAAGATTTGACAAATTTCTCAAACGGGTTATTATTAAAGATATGATCTACTTCATATTTGGACATATAAAGATTGGCTAGGTTCACAGCGGCTGGAGAGCCCATGCTGAGGCCTCTGTTTTGCAAGTAGTATTTATCTTGGAATCTAAAATAATTTCTAGTTAGAACTAGGTCGGTTAAACTAACTAGCGCTTCTGTTGGGGGGAGTAATACTTCCCTCGAGTTTAAATAAAAACTCAGAGCGTCAAGTGCGTCAGCATGTGGAATGCTGGGGTAAAGACTGACTACATCTATGGTAACTAGTAAGTCTGTAGGACTAATGTTGCAGGTCGAAAGCCTGTTCAAAAAAGTAGTAGTATCTTTTAAGTAACCACGTTGAGAAGAGGCCAACTCCTTAATATGCGCATCAATGAATTGAGAGATTTTTTTCTGTGGCAGAGCCAATACCGGAAACAATAGGTCTACCAGGAGGGTTAATCAGATCCTTGTGGATTTTAGGTAAAGTGTAAATAATAGGGGTAACCGGGTACTCTACAAATTCATTTTCTGTAATTGCCTCTGACAATCTCAGGCTTTTGAGGACCGTGGGATTACAGCACCCAGTGTTAGAACTTGTGAGCGCGGTCTAACTTGACTATATTGATTCAAAGCTACCCAAGTAGCTTTCGAGACCTGCAGCTCCAAACATTTTCAACGAACCCAATTCCCACGAGGACGACAGCAGCTCACACTGCTAAATATGGAGAAAAGAGGCTATGCTTACTCAAAGGTGGAAAGCGACAGAATCTGTAGCTAATTCTGCAGTGCCAGAGAATTCGGCACCTCCACCCAAAGGAAGAGAAGCACTGGCCTTGTCACTCTCACGTCTAAGGCAGAGAGAGACACGTACCCTTCTCCACGGTACGACCCTCACCAAGTACTGGCAGGATGCCATCATACCGAGGGGCCTGCGCATCACCAAGGAACCCACGCTGGGAAGAGAATCACCAGAGTTTTGTGATAAATGGTGTTCGATCCTGGATAAATGTTCTATGGATCTACTTCTTTTAATCATTGATAATGAAGGCTCTAAATTAGCCAAGGTCAGAACGGAGCTGTCCTCGTTAGAGGACGAAATTAAAACTATTCTAACCCCTGACCAACTGACCGAACTGCTCGAGTCAGTGAACCAGAAACTCGATAAATACAAACACGACATCGAGCTGCACAAGAGAGCCAAGAGGAGAAGAGATGAGCAAGACTACGCAGTGCATATGGTGTACCCATGGCTCCATAATCCACCTTCCAGGAACCGCAGGCTGAATTGGCAGCCCAGAGACAGGCAACGGCATACTGACTCCTCCTCCACAGCGGTGAGCTCAGACGAGGCGCCCTCTGAGACGGGCAGATACCCCCTCCGAAGCCAGTCTATTTTTCGCGACGAGCAGGACGCTCTGCTTCCTCCTCGACCGGAGAGAGAACCCACAGGAAGACGAGGCGGAGCATGTCTATTGTCAGGGGAAGATGAGCAATGGAATGTTTATCCATGGCTCTTACAATGTATACAGTAAGCAATGTCCAAAAATTTTTATAAAACCAACAATAAATAATAACAATATTTATCTAATTTATTTTGTTATTTATTCACCGTCATTTGCAGTGTTTGTGTAGTGCTATTATTTATTTTCGGACATCACGATGCATCGTGGAGGCATGGCAGTAAATGTAAAACGTATTTTCTTATCATACAAATATTGTCATATTTATTATAATTATTTAATTCCAAGGATGTCTGTAGAGTTGACATGAACGCAATCACCATGATTCCTCCAAAATAAAGCCCAACACTTTGAGTGCCACGCCGGGTTTTCCTTTTTACCCCCTTGATGCCACCATCCACTCCCAATGTTAACGTTAATATCGCCTAATCTATGTTTAAAATTATGGCTATGTGTCTAATCTGCCCGTCGCTTATCAAAGACTCATTTTAGAGTCAACATTGGCAAGGCAGATTGTATTTTTATCGCTTCATTTCCGTTTGATAGCATTTTGAAAATCACCAGTTTTCCGGGAAAAAACAACACATTCTATGATAATCGCCTTTTACTGGAATATTCCAGAACGTTGTCATTTGTCTGCCTATTTATGAATCGTTTTCAAATAAACACTAGATGATCGATAGTATATGTGTGCGCACGCACGCTCATGCCGTGCGCTGATAATCGCTGCTGTTATTTCCTCATGGCTTTTACAGTCAAAACAGCTATATCACATATAGTGGAAACGCTTATATCTCCGTGAAAACGAGTCTGATTATCCTAACACTGATACCATAGCTTCCTTACCTGAGGTCAGATGGTATCCAAATGGTTTATTCCAATTTCCGATCGCCATTCGAAAAAATTTATAAATGTATTGATCAACCGTGTATACAGTGGAACACATGATCCGCGCGGCTCAGAGGCTCCAGAATTAACTCTGGTAGACCCCGGCTGCATCAGTGAGAAGTAAAATGTGGAGTTAGAAATCCGTTCTCCCATTCACTTTCATTGAGTCCATTCCAAAAGGGTGATTTACCATCTGGGAGACGATAGGGGGCGCTTTTTTCAGATCTGAGCGCCGGCGGTCCCTGGATCTCCAACGATAGGCTCGTGTGATGCAATATGATTTCAGATCGCTAATAAATTAAAAAAAATAAAAGAAATAACCCGAATATTCTCGGGCGTGGCACTCAACGGTCGGGGCGTAAACCCGAATATTCTCGGGCGTGGCACTCAAAGTGTTAAGAACATGGCGCACACCAGTCTGTCCGACTTACGACTGCTCTTCAGCGCTCCTAAATCCTGCTCTTAGTTAAGAGTGAATCCCAGAGAAAGGACCGTTCGTGAATCCCAAAATCGGCCCGAAAATGTCTTAAGTGGAACTACTGTTTGTCTGATCTTTTGTCTTAAGTCCGTTGGTGAATGAGACCCAATATTCGTATTATTATAGATCAGTTGCGGAAGAAATAATGTTGAAAATTCTTGATTGCATTGAATTGGATTGATTGGATTGGATTGAAGACAAAGTGGAGTCAACATTCCATAGTGGCCGAGACAAAGTCCAAAACGACATGACACCATGAGACACGTGGACTAGACTACAGCCCTGCAGAAAGCCTATAGCACACTATAGTCTGCCCTCCCAATATCCTGACTGTTGAGATACCTACCGCAGTAGACAGGCCCACAAAGAAATAGCTTTGTGGTCAATATACATTTCACCCCATCAACCCAGCACGGCGTGTATTCCATTTACAAGAGCATTCATTAGCAGGGGTTGAGACAAGCAAGCACCCTCCGCCTCACCTGTATCCCTCGCTGGGAGTAGGAGTCATGCAGAACGATTCATGCACCACCTCCTCCCATTTGAGAATGGGCCTGCATCAAGAAGCAAACCTTGGTATCCATGGAGATTTTGAGCTGCTATTTTGCCCTCAAGCACCTTTGATGAAGTGCGTGTAAAACAGTGATTGATGTGGAAAAGCAGAAGGAGAGGGAGAGGACAACAGCCCTGACGATCAAAGAGAGGAAGATGGGGAAACGGGCTACGGGCTATGTATGAGCTGGTTCCTCTTAAATTGCCTCTACAAACATGACTTTTAGATTCCCCAAACCATTCGTCATGTTGCAACGCGGTGATCCTATCTGACATTTATGAATTAATAAAAAGAGGGCAGAATATCAGCTATATCTATTTGTAGGTTTGCCCGCAGAGAGCAAACACACACATGCTTACATCCACATGCGTACCCCCCCCGTCCCCTTGCCGTTCGTCTCTCTGACTGCACACACAAACACACACACTGTATATACAAACACTCGAAAAAATTCTCTCACCCACATACATACATGTACCAAATGCATTATGAACTGGAAAGATGCGATCAATAGAACGCAAATCTCCACCAGGCGGCACACCGGACACTTAGACAAACAGACAAAACCACTGACCGCTCTCCTTATGGTTATTAGCAGGGTGCGATCCACGGGGGAGCTGGGGCAGCCATGGCTCCCTTAGATCAGACATCAGCTCCCCTGAAAACATGATTTGTGAATCTTTGGGGGGTCTCTAAATTACTGAAAATAAATGCTACTTTTGCCATGCATTTCTCATTTTTCTGTAATTTTCTGTATCATCATCGTGTATAATAATAAACTTATGCTATTTTGGATGTATGATTAATGATTTGCGCACTAATTCACACACGTAATATGGCAACATGCATGCTATTCTTGCAATTACCATTCGGAGCGCGGCGGCGCTGCAGCCTGCACGCACGGCACAAATCAAAGCCGTTGTCGGTTACACCTGCTGCTGGTGCTGCTCCGGTGGCGGGGACTATTATATCTCTGACAACAACGCCCGGTGGAGTTAGTAAGTCAGGAGTCTGAGAGATAATCACGAGATACTGTAGACAGTGTTGGATGATGATCTATCATCTATCTAACTAAATGGAATTTTTTTTTTTTATCATGGAATGTGCTGTGGAAGCCCAAACCGTCCAAACATCAACAAGTGAGTTGTCTATTATCTGTGTTCTGTAGTTACTGAAACTGATTGAATATATGACAGGATTCAAGAGGTTTATTTGTCACATACATACATACACAAGGCCTACCTACTACAGGCTACAGTAACGTCTGCGATCACAGTACCCGACTGTCCGACTCCGCCCTGCGAGGCGCACCCCCCCCCTTGGCTCACCCAAAGACCATGCTATGGTTCGCACACTGGTTATTAGCATTAGCATGCTGTATATTCATAACATCCTTTCTACAACATGTGGTGTCTGAAAGTGTTTGTGTGGTGGGGGGGGGGGTTCTATTGTTTGTATATAGCCTACATTATACAGCATGCTAACACTAACAAGCACACTAACAGACAGACACACTGTTATTAGCATTAGCTAACAGTCTAGACTGTAATATAGGAAGCATTGGAAGAATGATAGGAACAGTGATGCAGTCGTAATATGGGAACTGCCCATACGCCACGTGCACACGCGCTCCCGCACACGCGCACGCGCATACATGTTCCCTCAGTTGCGCACAGAACAGATGATTATTATGCATAACAATGTTTTAAATGTAATTGTAGTTACAATTTCTTTAATTGAATTAACTTAAACTAGAAAAGTAAATACAAACTAAATTAACAATGTAACTTAGTTAGTTTACAGAAGAACAGTTTCCTTCAGACTGAAGCACAACTTGTCTCATCCTTCCAGTCAGGGAGATCAAGCAGCCCCCCACCAATTGGTAGCCTACAGCCAGGGCTTGTATTTTGGTTTGGCACTTCTCGTTGTTATGCTATCGTATCCTATTATTATGCAAAGTCTAGGTGATAAGTGCCGGCCGGGTAGCGTGAATATTAAAGGCAACCAACTTGTGTTTGGCTTTTCTCTGATTGGCCGCGCCCCCCCGCCCCCACGCGCAGGCAAGCGCAGTCGTCCCACGTCCCAAATTAAATCCAAGGAGCGCACACGAACTGCTGTTCCAACGCACTTGTGTTGGGCTGCGGTAGCAGTGGAGCGCTATGAAATGCGCTGAACTAGAAAGCGTAACGTTATTATGTTTCGCGTTTTTAACAACCAACTACCAGATTCACTCGTGTATAAACAAAGCCCATACAGTTATGAAATGCACTGAACTAGAAAGCGTAACGTTATTATGTTTCGCGTTCCATTGATTAACGCCATTACCTGCTGTGCTGTAGGAAGCAGAGGTACAGTAAGTTACAGTAGGTGTAGGTTACATGTTTAATCAAAGCCCATACAATTTTTTAGATGAATGATTGTGGATATAATATAGAAAACACATCATTATGATATTATGTCTCTATGATACACAGCGTGGATGGGCTTTCAGAGGGAGAGGCATGACTTCGCGACAGCCATATTAGACACTCACTGTACATCAGTGTGGAACTGTAACGTTATATGTTATTTCGCCCGTGGAGGCTGCTGAGCCTGAAGCGCCAGCGGGGCGACGCGGTGGTTTATCCCCGGCTTCCGTGCGCCGCCGCCGGCTTGACTCGGTCCAGCTCCAGCAGCAGCGGCCGTGCTCCGTTGTAGAACGAAGCCCTTCAATGACAGAGCTCTCATATTTTGCGAATGCATAAACTATATCTTAAATTATGGCTTATCAATGACTTCGCGACAGCCATATTAGACACATCGCCATAATTTAAGATATAGTTTATGCATTCGCAAATATGAGAGCTCTGTCATTGAAGTTGGTGGTGGCAGCATTACTAACAGTAGCGATTTTTATTGTTTTGTCATGACCAAACATAATCCCAACATAGATAGGAGGTGTACTGTATGTCAAATGTCGGTCATGTGGTGGAAGAGTTTAGTACAGTCACACAACAGAACACCGCTGTAGTACAGTCACACAACAGAACACCGCTGGTTCGACCAGCGCTTCTGCCGCGCCGCAAGGGCGTGTGCTAGTGGATTGATTGATTGGCCGTGTGGCCAATCAGAGAAACGCTGAACGAAAAGCTGAACACAAGTTGGTTGCCTTTAATATTCACGCACCCGGGAACGAACGGAGGGAACAACCTCGTTACTGCCCCCAGAAACACGGGGTCAAGGGCAAACCCAACCCCATGGCAAGGCTGTAGCAGCGGAGCGCGAAGGAAGGCCCAGACCCACCAAAGGGACTGGACCCCCTGGAACGGGGGCCCAGAGAAGTCCATGATGCCAGCATCAAGATCCCACCAGGTGGGCACTTAGTGACCCCGCCCCCCACATCGCCAGCGTATTCGGACAAAGGCCCCTCAGCCGAGCGGGCCCTGTCCCCCCAATAGTCCACCGCCTGGCACACTGACCCTGCAGAACAGGCAGTCAGCATGGCCGTAAGCACACAAAAAAGGTTAACCAACGGAAGCAGGCAGCGCACCGGGGAAAAACCAGGCAACAGGCTGTTAACCCGAGCCTGGAGACTGCGGACGAGACAGGCGCCAGAGGGGACAGCTGAACACAGCCGCCCCGGCGGAAGGGGCGTATGCTGGCGTTGTTGCATGACCAAGCCTCCATTTAAAAAAAAAACCCACCCAGAGGGGTTGAGGCAGAGAAGGCTGACACGATTGGCAGACGTCATGAACGTGCAGGGGCACCCTCAACCGGGTAACCCGGGAGTTGACACTGCTCCAACACACCAGGGAATCAACCACCTTGGTGTTACCCAATGCGGTGGTTGTTCCTATAACCCCTCAAGAAAAAACTCCAAAACACACCTGCGGGTATACACCGGCTATACCGCAGTACAAGTGTTTCAGTTTCCAAAAAAGGGTTAACCCAGGCCTACGGGTCGACGAAACATTATTTCGGACCGGGCCCGGCGATACGGGAAGCACAGGGTCACCAGAGGAGGTCAAAGACCACCCCAACAGGCCCCTCTTCGCCATGCGTGAGAGAGGAGCGAAAAGAATGGAGAACCAGCCCCAAGCACACCGTACTTGGTATATTGTCAGTGGCTCTTGTATAGAGAGAGTCACTGAGTATAAATATCTTGGCCTGTGGCTCGACGAGAAATTAACATTTAAGTTCCATGTGGAAAATCTTGCCACTAAACTGCGACAGAAAATTGGTTTCCTGTACAGAAACAGATCCAATTTTCCTCTATTTAGTAGAAAAAGAATTGTGGAATCAGTCTTCTTATCAGTTTTGGACTATGGTGATGTAATTTATAGGCATGCTGCGGCATCAACTCTTAAACCTCTGGATTCTGCATATCACTCAGCTCTCATATTTATAACTGGTGACAGATATGATACTCACCATTGTGTCCTGTATGATAGGGTGGGTTGGCCTTCTCTTGCAGAAAGGCGCAACAAACACTGGTATTTATTTATTTTTAAAGCCCTTATTGGTAAACAACCTGTTTATATCTCCTCACTGTTAAATTGGAATATTGGAACCTATTGAACTCGATCGAATGACTGGATGGTTCTTAGGGTTCCTCAGATTTGTTCTGAGCTAGGGAAGTCAGCCTTTTCCTTTGATGCCTCTAACTCATGGAATGTCCTTCAACTCACGCTAAAATTGGAGGTTCTCCCTTCCCTTGGAATGTTTAAATGTATGATTTCAGACCATTGTGTGACTACCTGTAACTGTTTTAGTTGATATTTTAAAATTATTTTTAAACGTTTTTAATTTGTTTTACTCTGGTGTTTAAATTTCTGTGAATATTGTTTTTATTATGTACTGTACAATCGTCGTTTCTGTAAATGAGGGAAACCTCAGATGCTTACGATTTTAAATAAAGGTTGAAATGAAAAAAAAATTCCCAGGCGGTCTCCCAACCAAGTACTAACCAGGACCAACCTGCGTAGCGGCCGAGATCTGACGAGATCGAGCGTGTACAGGTTGGCAAGGCCGTAAGCCATTACGACAGTGCTGAGTAAAAAATTTACCCAACCAGGGTCTCCATAGCGCTTAACCCTGTGACACCCGGACCGACCTGGCATTTTTCCCCCTGAAAAAAGCCCAAGTCCCTCAGGGTACCAGAACAGCAGATCTGCATCCCCGGCGGACAACGGGTTCAACTGATCCGGACCAGCGTGACCAGAACCAGTCCCGTGCCCTAACCACGCCGACATGCCTACTCCAGGAGAAGGGGCAGATATGCGTGTTGATCTTAAACATGAAAAGAAGGCGCCACCCAGACGTTCAGGGCGAACCGCGCCCGGTGGCCCACCCCCAGGGCGTGAGACCCCTCTACATATGTTCAGATCCATTCCGTCATCATCCCCCAGATATGAACGAGAATCCGTCGACAACCAAAACAGGTCGTCGGAAGAGGAAAAACCTCCATCCCAGTTGCTTTATAAAAACGCCGTTTTAACCCCAAGCAACCAAGGCGTGCCAGTCAGTCGCCTGATTACAGAACACCCCGAGCTAGCACTATGCGTGCGTCGGGACACAACCACATCAATAAACAGGCTATTTAGACCTGTCATTGAATCCCCAAGGCGCCCAGGGGAACGACAAGAGGGGTGTGATACTTCCTAACTCCAACTCTTTTTAAAAGAAAAGAAGGAAGCACCAACAGTCTACACAGCCGGGGGTAAATTTTTTTTACATTTTTACATCCCACCACCCTCCCATAGAGAGGAGACGGAAATCCCCAGAGAGACTTCCCACCCGAGCTGTACAGATTGAAAAGAATATATTGCACCTTGAGCCATGTAAAAGTTTGGTTTTAGGGCTCTCCGGGGAGGAGGCACTGAACCCATACACACTCAATAATCGAATTGAATCGAATACACACACAATAGAGTAGGACTCCTTCTTGAGGTTCCACTCACCTTATCAATCTGAGGAGGAGGCTCTGTACTCTGAGGAGGCTCCCTCACATGGAAGGAGAGTCCCAACTCACAGAAGGCCCGAATAGGAGCTTGGTGAGGAGGAGCCCTGACCACCCCCCGAAACAGATCCATCATATGGACCTGAACAGCACACGGAAGTCCTACCAACAGAGACGCGCACAGTGACGTACTCTATGGCGGGGGAATTTCTGCGGTGCACACGCCCAGAAAACTCCCCCCCCCCCCCCCCCTCACCCTGTAACGTGCCGAACCGCAACGTGACAGGAACCTTGAAGGACAGGTGGGTTTACCCCTGACCAACAGAAAAAAGGGGGAGGAAAGGTTACCAGTTCACCCCTTTACGACCCCACACCCATGATACGATGTAATGACAAAAAGAGAGTATGACACAGTCATAGTCAGCTCCATGAAGCGTCTAACAGCTTCACACAGCGCATGTGCTAACCTGCTATCTGATTTTTACTAAGGAAAAACACAGAATAGAGAGGGCTCTCCAAGAGCCCCGGTACCAAACTTACACATGTGCTTCTGTGGCCAGCCCAACCCAGTTGTAGGTCACATGACACACACAACCCATCATCACCTACAAAAAATGGCAAAAACACTCTACAGAGGAACGCCGTTTTTCATAATGAGAGAATACATAATTCTCGATTAGTATCGGCCACAGGCCTTGCTAAGCAGACACGAAAAGCGACCAAACAATCTTTTCTTTTAGGAAAATAAAGTTCCTCAAGCAGTTTTAGCACAACCTCAGCAATCAGAATCAAGGCAGAATCTGCATATGGCTCGCTGATAACAAACTATCATTACACATGGGCAAAACAGAGTCCATTCTCTTCGGTTCAAATAACAAACTCAGCAAGACCGACGGCTTCTCAGTTACAGTGGGTGACAATATTGTCACAAGGAAAGATGAAATTACCTACCTGGGTTCCATCCTAGAGGCTAATCTCTCCTGTGACAAAATGGCATCCAATGTAATAAAAAAAGTCAACCAACGAACTCGATTCTTGTACCGGATCTCCTCTCTGGTAAACAAGAACACCCTGAAGACTCTGGCAGGAGCACTCATTCAGGGGTACTACGACTATGCTTGCACCTCATGGTACCAAAGCACCTCAAAGGCGCTAAAAACAAAATTACAAACATCTCAAAACAAACTGGTCAGACTACTGCTTGACCTTACTCCTAGAACCCACCTCACCCCTGCCCACTTTGACAACCTAGGATGGCTTAGAGTAGACGACAGAGTACAACAACTTGCAATGGGCCTGGTCTACAAGATACACTACACGACCAAGGTACCCATGTACATGTCAAAATACTTCCCAAAGGTCAGTGAATACCACGATCACAACACCAGAGGGAGCTCCACAAATCATGTTAAACCCAGATTCGGCTCAAATAAGGGACTAAACACGTTTCGCAATTATGCCACATCAATGTGGAACGCCCTACCCAAAGCTGTAAAGGAATGTGGATCACTACCCACTTTCAAAACCTCTCTCAAGGGACACCTACGGGAGACTGCAATTCAACACTGGCCCCTGTAAATATCCTAACCCAACCCCCTCCAATGTACAGTCATTTACCTAGTATGGTTTTGTCAATAGTTCAATGTACAATTGTGTTTGTTTGTACAGTGTCTCCTCCCCCCCCCTCAATGTACAGTGTTACTTGTTTATACAGTGTGCCCCCCGCCCCCCCCCCCCCCCCCCCCCAACCACCTCCAATGTAAATTACCCAGTATGGTTGTCAATGTCCCAATGTACCCAACCCCCCCCACCCAACCTCCTCCAATGTACAGTTTCTACGTCAAATGTATATACTCCCTTTTCTTGACTCCTTCTGTATCACAAAAAGTACTGTATTTGCAAATCTGGTATGTCATAAATGTATAGATGTAGCAGTACTGACTATCTGTATGTCATGTATGTCATATATGTCTATATGAATTGAAAATGGGGGACCCTGATGGAAACAAGACAAACGTCTTTCTCAGGTCTGCATCCCCTTAACAATTGTATGTATTGAGCCGTACTGTATTGTACCCATTCTGCAATCTGTTAAATAAAGTTTTCATTCATTCATTCATTCATTCATTCATTCATTCATTCAATCAAGCTAAGGGTTACATCGTATCCCTACCACACAGTGACACAATATAGTGTAACAACATGTCTGAGAGGAGGATGAAGAAGTCCCCAGGGAACCGGGGGGAAACACAACCCTTCTACTTTACCCTTAATACAGCCAGTTAAACAGGTAAACCTGTTAATGTGTGAACACACTGTTCATTGTCATTACAGGCTGAGAAAAGAACCATTCTTTACTCATATGTCACTAAGCATAGCTTTATAGGTTAGTTTAACCCCCTTAGTTGTGAGTACACAGTACATAAACACACATGATGTTTCTCAACACAACAAACCAGATCATTTTCACATCTGTAACAAACAACCCGATTTGCATGGAGAAGCTAAATACCAGTGACAAGACAATTCACACATAACTCGCATTGTATCCTAAATGTAGTGCAGCAACACTCGTTTTGGAAAACATCGTTATTTACAAAACATTTAGAAGGGAAAGCAAGAAGAAGTGCTCAAGGTCTGGTCAGACCTTGCCTACCTTGAGCGCAGATCAAGCGAAACTGCAGTCTCTAACAAGGCACCGTAGTAAACACAGCCGTTCTGTGTTGTCGACCTGGGCAGCGTCGCCACTCCATCCCGCCGCTACGGTCCCCCTTGTTGACGCAGTCCTTGCCGTCCTGGCTCAGGGCAGGTTCGACGAACATCCTCTGTCAAAGATGACGTCGTAGTCAAGAGTGTTTAAAACATGTTATAATCAAAGCACGTTCAACAGTGTAGCATTAAGCTAACGGCCGCCCTCGGCCGATAGCAGCAAGCTAACGTTTCCTAGCCTAGCCTAGGTAGGCCACAACTAGCATGCAAGCTAACGTTTCCTAGCCTAGTGATCACAACAGGCTAGCGCCGCAGCTAACAGCTGACTGGCTAACAGTAGGCCACCACTAGCACGTAAGCTAAGCAGCTATCACCTGAACTTGTACACAATAATATAACAATCACTCAGACAGGCCGCCGTTCTGAAACCCTCCTCACTGTTTAAGAGAGAAGAGAAACGAAATGTTAACACAGTTTTACAACGGTGATTTTACCAACACCCGGTGGGGCCAGCACAATTCCCATGGGCTGTAGCTGACTTGAACACAGATCTTCCACTAACGAACATCCATGCCCATATTTCCTCGTGAGGGAATACTCTCATTTGTATATGAAAGACGGGGCCTCACGGTGACAGAGAAACATCCACTCATCCAGAAAACACAGGGATCACCAGTGTTACTGGTCGTGGCCCACTAGTTAACTTATAATGGGCTTCAGACCAAGGTCCTCTGCCGTTGCCTAAGAGGCTTGAACAAAGAACCCTTAATCTGGGGCCGGTGTTCGTAAACATTGTCAGCTAGCCCCCATAGCACTAACAAACAAGTGGAGCTCGCAAGCAAAACATCACTCACCAACCTGGAACCCACCGCTCCTCACAACAGCGGCGCGTCCTACAGTTCAGCTGCCGCTGAAAGGTTTTACCGCAACCAGCCACAGCAAGGAACTGCAGTTGGGAGGCATGCAGCGGCGTGCTCCCAATACGAAAACCGGTGGAGGATTTTTAGAATGATCATCATCTTCCAGACACTCCAGTACGAAGACAATATCGCCGTATTTTCTCGAATATAGTGAGAGAGAAAATAAAGATATGATGTCAACGTATCTCTTGTTTTCCAACTCTTCTCCTACTATCACATTCACGTCAAGTGGGGATCTACCGAGGCACTTCCTTGTGGTGAAAGCGAGAAAGGAGGAGAGCAGGTGACCACACACCTGCTTATGTAGGTGAGCTGATAGGGGTGTGGTCAGACAAATATTGGGATATAAAGGTACATTGTGGTCTTTATTCAGTGCGCGTGCACGTGTGCGAGGACAGTGCTAGAGTGATGCCGAGCGGATCCACTATGAAACAGAACCATCACACTACAATAGCTGATCAAACTAAATCAGGACATCAAAAATATTTGTGTGTCTTGAAGTTCTTTCACATAAACAAGGTACACACACACAAACATAAACATACACACACACGTCACACACACACACACACACACACACAGACACTAGGGATGCCACAGTAAGGACATTTTCCCACCAGTTAATAAACTCATGACAACAAAGGTATTACCGGTGACACCAGAGCTTTTACAAGATGGCGCTCAATATCTGTAGAGTGCTTACTTTGATCTTTAACGTTATGCGGCTGCATTGATCCGCTGTGTCTGTCTACGTCTGTTTTTAATACATTTTCAATGAGGAGTATCCATTTGTTGGACAGACAGAGTTGACGTTAGGTTGTAATTTAAAAAGAAACCAACAGTCTATCCAATCATTGACGGATCAATGTAGCTGCAGCCTTAGATCTTTAAATCTTCCCCTTACTTCTTTGAACACACACGAATGCTCACACTGTCCCTCTTATATTTAGTGCACCGCGCAAACGTACCAGTTATGGATGGCTGTGTGTGTGTAGCCACCTTCATCATAGAAAGTTTACAGATTGCCTCATTAATGTTAACATGTTCACTATTAGTATTGGGTTTAAATCTGAAACATTGCCAAATCCTCCACCATCGTTGTGTGACCTATCATGTCATCTAGACTCCTTCTTTCTCTGAGTGAAATCTACTCCACTACTACTCTTTTGTGTGGGTACGGATGGAGCAGACATCCGTTCAGTTTATAATGTTGTCTGTCTGACTATGTATTGACAACACACTTAGTATTTTACAAATTAGAGTTTCTTTATTGGATGAACATGGGCACTGAATATGCAACTGAAATTAACGAAATGGGTTTTATTTCTATAAAAAATAAAAATTACTAGGGCGGCCGGGTAGCGCAGCGGACTAAGCGTCTGTCTACCACTGCAGAGACAGTGGGACAGTGGGATCGAATCCAGCTACGGTACCTCCGGTTTGGTCGGCCGTCCATACTGACACAATTGGCAGTGTCAGCGGGTGGGAAAGCCGGTGGGGTGGGTCCTGGTCGTTGTAAACAGCTACTCCTACAGTTCGGTCAGGGCGCCTGCACTGCGAGGGAAGGATCTGGGGGAGGTAGTGTGACCCTTCCACACGTTACACTCTCCCAGTGAGAGTCCGCGCTGCCAGGTGAAAAGAAGCGGTGGGCTGGCTACACATGTGTCGGAGGAAGCATGTGATAGTCTCCGCCCTCCCAGACCGACGGTAGGGGGTAGAGTGCGCAACGACCGGAAAGGGGATTGGGAATTGGCATAACAACTAACATTGGGATGTGAGAAAAACGGAAAAAGGAGGGGGGAAAAGATAATACAAAAAGAAATATTACTAATGGACACACGCACACACACACACACACACACACACACACACACACACACACACACACACACACACACACACACACAGTCAGGGAGCAGGGAACAGTCACAGCAGGCAACAGCAGTGTGGCCCCACTAACAGTGATGACATCATTAAAGCAGGCCGTTCCTAGAGACCTGAGGCAAAGCATCAGTAAAGAAAAAAAGCCCAGTACAACATGTTCCTCATGAAGGTCAAAGGTCGGGATGTGCCAATTCGTGCCCCTCCCCACCCATCCCCTCCACCCTCTCCTTACCCCCCGCTCTCATCCTGGATGGCAGGAACAGACGGTCAGTGACATCAGACAGTGGCACTTGGCTTGCCGACAGTAATTATGTTTTCAACCTTGTGCTCCCATTCAGTTTGACTCCTCTCCACCCCAACCCTGGCATTTCCACCTGACACACTTAAACAATCTCTCTCTCTCCCTGTGTCTCTTGCTCTTTCTTGTTTCTCTCTTTCATGCACACATACACACACAAACACACCTTAGATGTTTCAAGTTTGTAACACCTTGTACATTCCTTGTACATAAAGGATTTCCCTCTCCTATTCTCAATCGATGCATGGCCTTGAACATTTTCATCAAATAGAGGACTTCTTCCTCTGACCTCTGACCTTTATCGTGACGCTATCCACACAGTGACTCAAATGGTTCGGCTGATGTACCATTTTGGTACAAGTCACCCCCTGAAAGGTGTGGTACAAATGGCTACAGAGTACAAAGCATGATGGGGGGAGGGGGATGCAATGGGCAAGTTGATTGGCGAAAAATATGAAAACACAGAGACAGGAGAGAGAGATAGAGAAGGAGATGGCACAGGCGAGGGGGAGAGGAGGTAAGGAGGTGGAAGGAAGAACTTGGGAGGCTGGGTGGTTTCTCCTGTTTGCACTACTGGTTAGCTAGCTCTCGGCTGGCTGGCTGATATGATGGGGCCCGGGGGGAGCAGCAGCCAGCACACCTGAGGAGCATGGCAGATGCTGATAGACCCTGACAGAGACAGATAAGCCTTCTCCTGGAATCCCCTCCACTGTTGGCCACGCTGGTGCGGAAACCTTATCGCCGTGCCAAGTCTCCTGTCTTCACCACACCCCCCCTGCTACCCTCGTTGAAACTCACTATCCACCACAGCGACCACGCACCAACTCAAACAGACAGAGAGGCAGGCAGGCGGTGCCCTGTCATCTCCCTCGAAACCCCAAGGCTGACAGACTGCAGGTAGTGCACTGGAGATGAGAGTGAGTCTTAAACCGACTTTTGCAGTCATTCATCTGGTCATAGCTTGTACTTATTTTAATCAACAACTGGATGCTTGCTATAGTGATTTCCTCCTTCATAAGCACCCTGATCCAACCTGCCTAATGTAAGGACCCTGTTGCAAGTCCATACAATTGTTTTGTGTCCCTCATCGGTGCACTTCAAAATCCCCATCATTCCCATTGACATCGTCTCCATTGATCTCTCTCTATCTGTTTATACACACGTGCCTAATCAATGAGGCCCTGACTCAAGCCAACCCCCCTATCATTCTCAATTACGCTCATCACATAGCCTGCGGCTTTTAAATATGTGCACTCTGCATCATGTTAACTGGTATTGGATCCTCTGGTGGGTGGACAGACTGAAATCAATAGGCCCGGGGAGAGATGACTCTCTAACGCGGCGTGGCGGCGTATAGAGCTGAGAGCTTGCATCCACACTGCCAATGTGCAATGTCTTCTGGGAGACACGTATCTCGGCACCAGACAACAAGGCAGCATTGAGCGTGCTCTCCCGGGCCTATGGGTGGGCGCCCTGTTAATCCTGTCTGCTTGAGGTGAGACGCTGTTTTCTTTAACCCAGTCGCTTAACCCCATAATGCCCGAAGTAATGGGAAGACCACAAGGCCTTGTATTCAGAGGAACATTGGAGTGAGTTCAGGGGCTGAAAATGCATACAGGGTGGATCATTCAGACATGGAATAATGCATGGTGGAAATTTACATAACTACACATTCAAGATACCTCGCTGCATAAGTGACCATGTCCTTGCCATTGGAATAATGGCTTTGAGAAAGGCTGAAGCATCCTCTGTCAAAACAGACTAAAGTCGGAAAGCCGTTTCTCCCAATACAGGTGTCCTTGGCCTTTGGGCTCTTGGTTCGAATGACGTCATCCGTGGTGAGAAGCGATGGGTCAAAATGGCGTGTATAAAAAGGTAGATATTTCCATGCCAAATGCCAGTGCTGATCTGCATTTCAAATACCGCTTTGAGTGGTGACTAACAGGGCAAGTCACAAAATTATTCACTAAGATGGTCAACGGTGATCTGACTCATAAAACTGCTCATCTTTTATGTCTCGTGTCCCCGATTCAGAACGAGGTGGCATTTTGATGTGGCAGAAAATATGAGAGAGAGAGAGAGAGAGAGAGAGAGAGAGAGAGAGAGAGAGAGAGAGAGAGAGAGAGAGAGAGAGAGAGAGAGAGAGAGAGAGAGACGCACACTATTCGACAAAATAAATCAGTTTGGCTCGCGTCCTCCCATTCCCTCGAGAGGAAAATGGCCCTCTCCACTCTGAAGACATGAGCACTGTTGAGATTGAAATGAGTGTAACGGCCACATCCATAGCAGTTATTGTGGGAGAGGGGTTAAAGGTCCCCTCCACTCAGAAACATGTTTTTTCTACAGTTAACTCCTCTTGAAGGCATGACTTTAACTATAGTGATTGTTATTTATGCAGAACTTTTCACCAGAGCACCCATTTCACATTCTTCCACTGAAAAAAATATTATGTTTTTCAGCAAATCTCTTAGTTAGTAGATTGTGTAAGCTAAGAAGTGTTGTGTTTAAGCGGCTGGGTGGCGCAGCGGAGATTGCGCTCGTCACCAATGCGAGAGACTCCGGTCTCGAATCGGGGTGTCAGCATTGCCTCCGGCTTGGGCCAGCCGTCATACTAACTCGTTTGGCTGAGTTAGCGGGAGGGAAATCGATGGGGTGGTAATCTGGCGTTGTGGACAGCGACTCCTACAGGTCAGGTCAGGGCGCCTGCACAGAAAAAGACAGGAAGTGGTGAAGGCAGTGTGACCTCCCACGCCTTACACTTCACCAATGAGAGTCCGCGCTGTCAGGTGAAAAGAGAGCCGCTGGCTGTCTCCGCTTGTGTCAGAGGAAGCATGTGGTAGACCTCAGGGCTCCCTTGACCGACCAGTAGGGGGCACATGTGCACAACGACAAGGTAGGGGAGGGGGGAATTGGCATAACGACTAAATTGGGATGGGAGGAAAAGCACAGAAAATCAGGCGGAGAAAAAGAGGATTAAAAAAATAATAATAAAAAAAAGTGTTTGGTTGAAACACATTTTTGGCAAACTGTTTAGGTGGAAAAAGATAAAGTTAACCGGCTTGGGGGAAGATGTGAGGGGGGAATGGAGAAGGGGGGCATAGATCCTCAATGAGGGCAAAGGTGTAGGGATGCTGGGGCAGCTGGGTAGTGTAGAGCAGGGGTTCCCAAACTGGGGTGCCGCAGCACGGGTCCGGGGTTGCAGCTTGAATTATTATAATTTTTTAATGTAATCCAAACTGAGACGGTGTGGCCACTGGCCAAGAAAAACATTGAAATGTTCACATTGACAGCCAATGATGCAGCACACAAGTCAGGGTCTTTTTTTAAACTGATTAAACACACCTGACTAAACACACCTGTGCATGCTGAAGGAGAGGTTTGAGTCGCAGAGGTGAAGCGCCTGAACAAAAAAAAAGGCCTTCACGTGAAACCGAAACTTTGAGCCAGCATCAGGACCAACATGTAAACAAGAAAAATTAAGAGGAATTATCCATCTGGAGCAGAGAAAAATATGCATTCTTGCCATTATCTTGCCCATGCATGGACATCAATTACTTGTATTATCCTGTTAAAACTCATTGGAGAAATACATTTGGTCATATGTACATGCCATGTCTCATTCAGGTTTGTTTATGCATTGTTATTTCATTTTTTACAAAGGCATTATTTTCAGCCAAAACAAAATACATACCTATTCATAATATTGTTCATGGTGTTGAAGTTTCATTGGTACTGTAGTCTCCCCAGACCGACAATAGGGCAGCATGTGGTAGTCTGCAACTCTGCACCCTCCCCAGAGCGACAGTAGGGCAGCATGTGGTAGTCTGCACCCTCCCCAGACCGACAGTAGGGCAGCATGCAGGCCTGGACTGGCCATCTGCCCGGTGGGCCGACGCATCTTTGGGCCGTTATGATTTAAAAATGGTAGATGACTGAGAGGGGGCTGGTACATGACTGAGAGGGGGCTGGTATACATGACTGAGAGGGGGCTGGTATACATGACTGAGAGGAGGCTGGTACATGACTGAGAGGGGGCTGGGTGGTACATGACTGAGAGGGGGCTGGTACATGACTGAGAGGGGGCTGGCTGGTACGTACATGACTGAGAGGTGGCTGGCTGGTACATGACTGAGAGGGGGCTGGTACATGACTGAGAGGGGGCTGGTATACATGACTGAGATGGGGCTAGTACATGACTGAGAGGGGGCTGGTATACAGGACTGAGAGGGGGCTGGTACATGACTGAGAGGGGACTGGTATACATGACTGAGAGGAGGCTGGTACATGACTGAGAGGGGGCTGGTACATGACTGAGAGGGGGCTGGCTGGTACATGACTGAGAGGGGGCTGGTACATGACTGAGAGGGGGCTGGCTGGTACATGACTGAGAGGGGGCTGGTACATGACTGAGAGGGGGCTGGTACCATGTATTGTGCATCATTTCAGGTCAAACCATTAAAAAGTTCATTTCCACGGCAGCCATTTTGGATTTTGGTCTCTCACAAATTTCCCCCGCCTTTAAAAAAAATACACCCCGGCTAAATTTGTTTATATGACAAATCCATTGAGAAACGAAGTGCCATAGATGACCCAACTACTAGGTCCATATCGTATCATCATAATATTATTAAAAAAATCATTAGGATGAGGGTTCCCTTGATAAAGATGCATCTTTTCTCACAGTTCCCCTTTCACTGAAACAGTGACGAGTGGGGAAACAAAACGGCATCCTGCCTTTTTATCCGTCAATATCCTTTTTAGCGTTGAATACAACCCATGGTTCCCAACCTCAGGAACAGTTTTCTCCACTCCCGTCGGCAGAGAGGTGTTGTCAAGGTAACTGGCAGCCACTTTTAACCGTCAATATATGTGACAGTTCATTTTCTTCCCTGGATTAAAAGAGCTATAACGCTGACATGTGATTGGAGAGACAGGATGGCCAGGCAGTAGCGGAGCGTGACAATTTGTCGGCTCACCCACAGACGTTTCACAACTGGAGACGCAGTGGAGAGGATTTGCAACTGCTATTAAGGACAGTGGGTGGCGGGGAAAAAACCCTTGCAGCTGTTCAGCAATTATCATCTTGAGCGTGTTGGTTGTTGTTAGTTTTTATTACATTTGTGACCAGAATTGGTCATTCAATTACAAAGCAATGCAGCGTGCAGTAAATTGTTCACATTTTCATAATTGCGGATCGAGAGATCTCTTATTGATCTAGCGTTTGCTTGTGCCTTATCTGACTCCATTTTCCACTTCAATTCCGGCAATTCCACACCCCTCCATGTTCTCCAATTGTCTACACAACAACATTGTCAACAGTCTCACGGGAACCGTGTTTAAATATTCACTAGTCTCCGGGTTGTCGTAAAAGTTTCATAAATGATAAATGTCACCACGGGTCACATTCAGACAGAGAACGCCAGTGAATCAAAAGGTTAACATCCAAATTGATGTATCAAGTGGGATTTGCATACACGAATTATGGGCAGAGATCTCCATATTGCATAAAGGGTTATGGCTTCGCCTGGTCTTTTGGGAGCCAAGAAGAAGCTCTTGAACGGCTGAGAACACATCTATATATTCATACCCCGACCTGATTCACATAACTCTGACAGTAACGGAGGGGTTACAGCTCAGACCCACCTAGGGAGAGTACGGTGTATATAATATATATGGCATGATTGCCCAGCCATGAGCAGTAATGGACATAAATTACAACTCTGACAGAACATCCCGTCCTGCTAGCCTGGGAAGAAATGAAAGAGCAGGTCCTCTGTGACGCCATTCCTCTGCATATTGTTAAATGCCACTATTTGATCTTTTCCACTTATGTAGTCATTTTCCTCATCCGCTGCCCCTGAGCACGGGATCTAAACTGCGTACGGTGTGTAGAAAACTGAGAGAGCGGGTCAGCCGCTGCACTGTGACATTTTGTTTCGGTAAGACGTCACGGCCACTAGGTCTGTGTATTTCCCATGACTTGCTCTTCATACCCATTGCAAAACCAAATAACCCCATTTCCTTTCATCTCTGTGTGCTTACACCCCGGGCTGTTTGCACATCACGAGAATGATGTTCAATCTGTTTCATATTCAAAACGTGTCACACTGTTTCTCACTGCGGATGGAAAGAGTGCTATAGGTTAATTATAAAAATAAAAAAATCCTACTTCCGGTTTACGTTCAGATCGGATGGCGGCGTAATTTTTCCGAGCTCAGCGACCACTCCACTTATATATGAATTACGACGTTAATTTCACAACATACATTCACATAATACTTCACAGAGATGGCGAATCAAATATCGAATAAGAAGGGGACATTAAATGAGGTGGACGTTGAATGCATCAGGTCTTTGTTCCGTGGTGAGCTCGAGGCTAGCATGCTCCAGCTAACCAACAGACTAGACTCGCTCCAGGAGGAGGTAGCTAGCACGACCACGCGGCTCACTAGAGTGGAAGAAAGGATGGCAGAGGTGGCAGTCGTAACTGAAACCAACTCCACAGAGATTTCGGAGATCGAGGATAAATTCCTTTTTTACGAAAATAAGATTGCTGACCTGGAGGACCGGAATAGAAGGTGCAACGTTAGAATACGGCTTGCCCGAGGACATTGAAGATGATGCACCGATTCTATACCTCGAAAAGATGATTCCACATTGGTTTCCATCCATCCCTAAACCGGAGATTGAGTGGGCAGACTGTTGACCGGAACCCGCAAGAGAGACCACATCACCCCTGTCCTTGCCTCCCTTCATTGGCTTCCAGTACGCTACAGGATAGATTTTAAGGTTCTCCTATTTGTTTTTAAAGCCCTTAATGGTCACCCCCCCTCCTACATCTCAGACCTCCTATCCCCCTATTCCAACGCCAGGTCCCTCAGGTCAGCCGATCAGAGGCTCCTGACAGTCCGGAGGTCTAACCTCAAGCTCAGGGGGGGCCGTGCCTTTGCTGTTGCAGACCCTGAATTGTGGAACAGCATCCCCACCTCCATTAGGCTTGCCCCCTCGATAGATGCCTTCAAATCTAGGCTCAAAACCCACTTCTACCTACTAGCCTTTCCCGTTCACTGACTCATGCCCTGTTTTCCTATGTGTTTGCCTGTGTGCCCTCCCATAAAACGGAGTGTGATTGTTGTCAATATGTATCTATGTGTATCTACCCTCTGTACAGCACTTTGGTTGACACGTGTCATGTTAAATGTGCTATATAAATAAATCTGATTGATTGATTGATTGATTGATTGATTGAGGGCCTTCTCTAAGGCTATGGGGATTGCTCGGGAGAGGGGCATAGAAGTCTACCTAATTTACCCTGTGACTGTGACCACCTATTCACATCGGCGTCCGAGGCGGAGAGGTTCCTCCGATGCGATATGACATCCCCCCCGCCCAAGGGTGGTGAGCCGGCCCCGGCGGGGCAGGCGATGGGCACCGGGGAGTGACAGGACTCGGGCCTTGGTTTGCTAAGCGCAAGCTATGCTAACTATCGGGCTCTTTCAGCTAACTCTAACGTTCCACTCGCCTTCCACTGCCTTTCGGTCCAACAGAACGGTAACACTCATGATTTATCTACGCTGTATATTTCCAGAAATGGGTATGCACATTGACTATTTTCAAGTATAATTCAGACGACTTGTGCTTTTTTTTTTTTTTTTTTTATTTGTCTTTTTCCCCCTCCATTTTCCTCCGATTTTCTCCCATCCCAATGTTAGTCGTATGCCAATTCCCAGTCCCTTCCTGGTCGCTGCGCACTTACCCCCCACAGTCAGATAATCTGGGAGAGTGGAGGCTACCACGTGCTTCCTCCGACACACGTCCAGCCAATCACTGCTTCTTTTCACCTGGCAGCGCGGATTCTCATCGAGAGGGCGTAGCGTGTGGGAGGACCACACTATCCCCCTCGAGTCCTATCCGCGCTTAGCAGGCGCCCCGACCGAACTGTAGGAGTCGCTGTTTACAACGACCCGGACCCACCCCGCCAGCTTCTCCCACCCTCTAATACAGCCAATTGTATTAGTGCAGACGGCCAGCCAAGCTGGTGACAACCCCGGAGCTGTGAGCTGGATTCGAACAGGCGAATCCAGCTCACAGCTCCGGGGCTGGTGACGAACGCAATCTCCGCTCGGCCACCTAACCGCACGACTTGTGCTTTTTAACGCATTGGTCTTTTTATTGTCTGAGCATTGAACTTCGCAACTGGACTTCGCATTGACTGTTATGCATATTGTCTTTTTTCGAGTTTGTATTTGGACAAACTGTACTTCATAGTTTTCACTCGAACAAGCTATGTGCTAACTTTTCTGCCGGTAGAGAGGGATGGCCCTCTCTTGGTGGAGATATCTACGTGAATCAGGTTAACAGGCCTTAGCCTGATTAAGCTAAGCTGAAGGCATGCCGGTTGACCAGCTCTCCTAGCTAACATTACCATCGCCACATGTTTACTGTGGCTCTTTTGCTCCGGTTGCACACTGACTTTTTTCAAGTATAATTCAGACGACCTGTGCTTTTTAACGCATTTGCCTTTTTATTGTCTGCTCTAGTTCATCTCAGACGAATTGTGTTTTAATGTACCTGTTGTTACCGTCTGCACTTTAAACTGCACATTGAACGTTGCATAGATTTCTTCTCTCAGTTGAGTGAAGTGGGTTCTTCTTTTCTAATTTGTTACAATATACCTTACAAGTTATTAGTATGGTTAAGATAAATATTGTTGTTGTGGTTGCTGTGCTCGGTCAGGGTTGACAAACTGATGTTTGATCGATACCGGACAAGTATTTTGAAGGGTGGGAATGGTGGATTGTGTGGTTTTTTGTTTTTCTTTCCAGTCGACTCGCTTTGTTTTATGTTTGTTTTCATGCTCATGCTCGGATCTCAATAGGACCTTAACAAATGGATATATATCTGTTATGGTGTGCTACTCCAAACGAATTAAATTCAGTCATACTGCAGCCTTTTTAGACTATGGCTAATTTGAACATATTGATCTGGAATACAGGGGGCCTCAATATACCGCATAAACGCACAAGTGTACTAACGTGGCTAAAAAGGAAGGAAGTTTGCATTACTGAGTGAAACACACATTTTATTGGCGGAAAACGCAAGACTGGCAAAAATGTTTACCGTAACATAAGTTATTCTTCTTTTGACACCAAGGCCCGTGGGGTAGCCATAATAGCGAAGCGGAAATTGAATATTAAACTGTTAGATGTGTGGTCCGATGCAGGTGGCCGAATCACTATTGCTAAAATAGAATGTTCGAACCGAAAAATTCCGCTGATTTCTGCTTACGCCCCTAATTTGTATGACGCTAACTTTTATGCTGTACTCACTGCAGCAATGCTGAAACTACCTGATTACTCATTAATAGTAGGAGCTGATTTTAATGCAGTTTGGGATCCATTGATTGATAGGTCCAGTCACGCTGAAACCTCTGATCAGAAGCAAGCTACCACGGCCCTATGGGCCTGGTCTAAGGACACGGGGGTAATCGATATGTGGTGATTGCTCAACCCATCCGCGAGAGATTATTCCTTCTTCTCATCGAGACATAACACTTTTTCCAGGATTGATTATGTTTTTTCTTCCCCACAGCTCTTTGATAGCTTTGATGTTGACTTATTACCCATAGCACTTTCAGACCACAAAGGTTTCACTCAGTAAAATAACGTCCCGTGCCCCTAGATGGCGCTTTAACTCTACACTGCTGAAAAACGGGGAGGTTAACTTGCAATTTAAAGAGAAGCTCACTGAATTCCTGCAGTTTAATGCGGGCTCGGTACAGGATCCCAGAATTATATGGGATTCGGTTAAGGGTTTTATCAGAAGTAACACTACTCTCTTTGCATCTGATCTCCGCAAGGGACGTCTCTCCAAGCTGGTGGAACTGGAAAAGCTTCATGCCACGTTGATCTCTTCATTGCAGCACAACTACTCTAGTCGACTGGATCTTCAAATTAAGGTAGTGAAAAAAGAGTAACTCCATTTTAAGACAACAATCTGAATTTCAAATGCACAGAACAAGACAGCACTACTACTTTCATGGTTCCAGGCCTAGTCACCTATTAGCTATGAAGATACGTGCCAGTGAACAATTTGCGGATATCCCTTTCATTAAGAACCAACAGGGGGAGGTAACCACCAACCCCAAAAAGATGAATGATACATTTCGCTCTTTTTATTCCAACCTGTACAAGTCAGAGGTGGTCTTTGATCATACCAAGCTGGAGGATTTCCTTGATCAAATCAACTTACCACAGATCTCGGAAGATTGTGCTAAACTGTTAGCTGCACCTATCACGCTAGCTGAACTTAGAGAGGCAATTGCAGATATGCAACGGGGCAAGGCTCCCGGATGGGACGGCATCCCACCGGAGCTCTATCTCGCATTCTGGGATGTACTCAGTCCCTTATTACTCTCAATGATTTTACATTCAATCAAAGAGGGCAATTTTCCCAGAGATGTCAATATGGCGCTTATATCTGTTTTACTCAAGAAAGATAAGGACCCCACCGAGTGTGGCAGCTACAGGCCCCTAAGTATCCTCTGAGCTGATCTTAAGCTATATGCCAAGGTTCTAGCCACCCGACTTCAAAAGCATATGACATCTCTAGTTCACCCTGATCAGACCGGCTTCATAAGAGGCCGCCTAGTTACTGATAACATCAGACGGTTACTGCACGTGATTGATGCCAGCAAGGATGTTGCAGTCCCTACAGCGGTCATGTCCTTGGACACAATGAAGGCATTTGACAGATTGGAGTGGTCTTACTTGTGGGCAGTTCTTAGAAGGATGGTGTTGGGAGAGGGTTTCATTCATATGATCAAAGTTCTCTACACAGGGCCTTCGGCCATGATCTTAATGGGAAAGTACTGCTCGCCACTCTTCTCTGTCTCGCGGTCTTCTAGACAGGGTTGCCCTCTTAGTCCCGGTCTTTTCACCTTATCCCTCGAACCTCTAGCTCAATACATAAGACAATCCCAAATGATATCTCCTGTTTCAATTCAGGGCACACATCACCATATCAGCTTATACGCAGATGATGTACTCCTGTTTATGCAGAATCCCTCCGTCTCTCTGCCTCATCTTCTCAATGTGATAGATTAGTTTGGCGGCCTGTCCGGCTTTAAGATCAACTGGCCAAAATCTGCTTTTCTTCCCCTTAATGAGCCTGCGAAGGCTACCATCCTGCCTGCAAACATACTTATGGTGGAGCACTTTAAATGTCTCGGAATTGAAATATTCCCTACTATTAGCCAGACGGTAAGGTATAACTACTCCAGCTTGGGTGACAGGATTACAAATTACTTCAACAGATGGTCCAAATAAAAAAATGCATTACAGGCCTGTGCGTCAATAATTAAAATGAATATTTTACCCAGAATAAATTTTATCAGCTCAATGCTCCCGTTGCCTCCTCCTGTTGGTTATTGGCAGAAATTGCACTCTGCCTCATATAAATTAGTTTGGAATAATAAACGCCCGCGCTTGAAGAGATCAACTGCCCAAAGAAGTAAACTCAATGGAGGCTTAGCATTTCCAGACATAAAATATTATTTTCAAGCTTTCTCTCTGAGACCTCTGATCACTTGGTTTGACGCTCAAGCAGCCATGTATTGGCGACCATTGGAGGAGAAGATGGTGTCCCCTCATTGACTTCAGGATATTGTGTATACCAACATTTCAATTAAGCAAATTACGATTTGGCCCTCTTATCACACATGTGATCCATACCTGGCGTGACACCCAGAAAGCATGTACTAACCGGCATAAATGGCACACGCATTCCCCTCTATTTAATAACAATTTACTCCTTATTAATAATAATGGATTGAATTTATATAGCGCTCTTTGTGACACCCCAGTGACCCCAGAGCGCTTACAGAGGCCATTATTCGTTCATACACAGTCATACCGGTGGTGGTAAGCTACAATTGCAGCCAGAGCTGCCCTGAGGCAGACTCACGGAAGCGTGGCGAATAATCATCGCCTACGGCCCCTCCGACCACCACCAACATTCATTCACATGCATACACATTCATACGAGGCAAGTAGGTTAAGTGTCTTGCCCAAGGACACAACGGCAGTGGGATGGACATGGGCTTGAGCGGGATTCGAACCACCAACCCTTCGATCATTGGACGACCCGCTCTACCCCTGAGCCACGCGGCCAACAACCTATTAAGTACCCTAGATGGGAAAAGAAAGGTATCCACACGTTGGGGGATATCTTCGATAACTCTGGTCTCCGATCTTTCCAAGATCTATCCAACGGATATGATCTCCCCGGAACCTCCTTTTTCTTTTATTTACAAATAAGAGCAGCCCTGAGGGCTCATGGCGTTCCATGGGATGTTTCACTAGAGCATCACCGTTTTCACAAATTCTTTTATGACAAAGAGACATCGAGAGGCTTCGTTTCTGACTTTTATCGCCATTTACTTACGTCCTCGTATAAGGACCTCCCCCTGGATATGATTTGGAGAAAGGATGTCCCGGAGTTGGATGTAGATTTTGATTGGGATGCAGTCTGGGAAAATGTCCGGCTGTCCTCACGCAACCCAGATCACCAACAGATTCATCTACATTTTGTTCATAGGACTTATTTGACCCCTAGACAATTGAATCTAATGGGTCTCAGACCTGACTCTCGATGTACCTTATGTCCAAACGGTGCCATCGGAACATTTATGCATATGTACTGGGAATGTCCTCTCTGACCATACCTGTTCTGCCTTCTGTATTATTATTGAATGAGGTTTCTCAGTTACCGACCTCTACACATGTGAAGAGACTCATTCTAGCCGGCCTCACAGCCGCCAAAAAATGTATTGCTTCACGATGGATACACCCAGACAAGCTATGCCCGAAGGTATGGATTCTCACTTAGCTCGATGTGATATATCTGGAGATATCCACTGCACGGGTTTTAGGGGTTAACGAGTCGAATATTGCAATCTGGTTGGCAGCAGTTGCAAAGCTTAAAGAGCGCATATAACTTTCGATTGCTGGATAATATATAATATATTATGTATTTAATTCACGTTGAGGTCCTGGGGTGAGTTGGGGGTTGGGGGGGGGGGGAGCGAGCGAGCGAGTGCCCATGTCCACTTGTTTTTCTTTTCGTTTTTTCTTGTAATTTTAATTATGTATATTTTTTGGGCCCCTTTATCTGTGGGTCTGGTGGTCGTGGGCTCGGACTGGGGGGGGGGGGGGGGCGTGGTTCGGGGTCTCTGCGGGTCGAGGCATTAAAGAGGCGTGATGCTTTGGCTCGCGGGGGCGCCGGACTCCGGGTCCTCCGGAGTTGGGGCTCGCGGCTGCCGGGTCTGGAGATGGAGGGGGCTCAGGAAGCCTGTTATATAGTAAATGTTTTATTTTCCCTATTCCTTTACTGGTATATTTTGTGGCAACTTATTTTATTTCATACTTGGTTTTTATTATTATTATTCTTTGTTATTTTAATTTGTTGTCATTGTTGTTGTTATTGTTGCTGCTGTTGTTGTCATGTAAAGTCCTGTCTATTATTGCTGTTTATTATTGTTATTACTGTATTGTGTGTTGTCTTGTTATGAAAAAAAAGAAAAAGCAATAAAAAGATTTGATCAAAAAAAGAAATTAAAAAAAAAATCCCATTATATTATACAGATCAATTCCCAGAGCTCCCCACTCTTTCATCCTTTCTCTCCGTTTCTTTTTTTATTCTTTCTCACACACACATACACGCACACACACGGCCAACCACACACACATGAAAAGAGAGCGCAGCCCAAGACAGACACAAGTAAAGATCAGTGAGATTTCAATTTGATCACGTCATGTCCAACCTTTTGACATTTCTTTGTTGATTTGGTGGAAGCTGCTCTCCAGCCGCGCCCCCCCGCGTCCCATGCGGTCTCACCTCCTGGCTCCTGCTCCCACGGCGTGCAGCACTTCAAATGGCATGGAGGATTCAATTAGATATGCCCGGACTAACAGCCTTATCATGGCTGACTCTTTCCATTCTGCATTTTTTTTAGCACTGGGTACAGAGAGAGCCTCTCCCCTGGGAGCGGCACAGGCTTTTCAATGCCCCCCAGGCCCTCTCTCTCTCATCTCCAGCTTCAGCTATGGCGCACCACTGCCCCCCTTGGCGTAATTAGATGTTGCAGCCCTTTCTTCCAGTGGAGCTTTATAATGATGGATGGCAGAGGTTTACAGCATCAACTAGACCGGTGGGTCTCAACCTTTCTCATGTCAAGGACCCCGGAATTGATATAAATTAGGCTTCTGACCTCTATTTGATTGAATTTGAGAGTATTTTTTAATTGAGATTTGAGAAGAATTCTGTAGCTGAGATGACAGTAGAAGGTGGAACCTATGATCAGCATAGTCAGTATGTATTATCTCATTGGACTAGTGGTCCTATTCTTCTGGGGACCCCCTGGGCACCACTTATTGTTTTTATATATTATATGCTGCTATTGTTTTTATTTATTATATGCTGCTATTGTTTTTATTATATGCTGTTGTTGTTTTATTCCCAGGTTAGCTTATAAGTTATAACTTATAACGTATGACGTGTAGCACGCCAATTAGGGTACCTTGTGTATACTGTTTACTTTACTTTACTCATAGTATATATGCAGATTCTAATTCTTTATTGCCCATATTTATTATAATGTATATATATAACTGATAGGGCATACAGACTTCCTCTACTGTTTACTTTCTAATATTCGTATATTCAGAGTTAATTATATTGTTTACACTATTCAAATATAATTTTTTAATACTGAAGCAAACATGGAATTCAAACCACATCTCCACAAAGACCAAACTCTAGATCTTCAACACCAATGTCAAATCAGTTCTATTATACCGAGCAGAAACATGGAGAACCACAAAAGCAACCTCAAACTAACTGCAAACCTTCATAAACAGATGCTTACGACACATCCTGGGAATCTACTGGCCAAACACCATCACAAACAAACAGCTCTGGCAAACCACTCAACAAGAACCACTTGAAACCATAATCAAATGCAGGAAATGGGGCTGGATTGGACACACCCTGAGAAAACCATCCTCCAACACAACCAGGCAGGCCTTAACCTGGAACCCACAGGGGAAGAGAAAGCCAGGAAGACCCAGAAACAGCTAGAGAAGGTCTGTCCAGGCGGATCTCAAGGAAGAAAGAACATTATGGAAGGAAGCAGAGAAAATTGCCCAACACCGAACCAGCTGGAGAGAGTTCATGAATGACCTATGCTCCCCAAAGAGCAAAAGGGTTTAAGAAGAAAAGAAATTCAGATATAATCTCATTGCCTATATAGTATTTGTCTTTCCACTATTACCATGCCCATACCTGTACCTCCCCTCCTCCTTCCTTCATGCTGCAATGATGACACCCATATTTCCCCAAGGGGACCAATAAAGGAATATCTTATCTTATCTAGATATTCTGCATGGAACTAGACCACTCTGCATGGGGATGTCTTAAAAAGGGAAAACTAAACTAAACTGGATAGGACCATTCATATCAACCCAGAGATTGATCTGTGTAAGAGAGCTAGAGCTATAATTATGATCTGTGCCCTGTGTATGACCCACACTTCAGTGGGACATGCTGTACTGGATTTGGCCTTTTGAGGAAATGAAAGACATGCCTTGAATAGTTTATGACATTTCTCTAAAGAAAAGTTATTCAAGTCGAACTCAGGAAAGATGTCTGAAAGCATGATGAAGTCCCCCCCCCCCCTCCTCCACTGGAACAGCCAGTCTCCCTAGACGCCTCTGAAATGGAAGCGTAGAGTATGAATAAATGTGCAATGTGTGATATATTCATATGCATGTAGTGGTAGCTGTGAAATTGATGAAGCTCTCTCTCCTATGTAATCAATACACTCTACAATCCCAACGCCGTACACATGGGGGGTATGTTCTCTTCTCACGGCGTACATTTTTTGTTCGGTTTTCTCAAGAGGCCCCTATTTTCTCTCCATTCCTTCCCTTCTCTTCGCCTTGTGCCGCTGCTGCATCTATTTCCTAATTCACCCCCCACCTTCACCAAACACTGTGGCTGCCACTCAGCCAGAACAGAGGGGGGGAAGCGTGAAAGAGCATTTTCCTTTTTGCTCACAGCCCTTCTGAGGAACCTTTCAGTGACAAGTGGCTCTTGGTGCACTAGCGGCAGAGAGCAGGTAAGCCCAATGGACCGTTTCCATGCCAACGGTGCACCATAACATTCTCAATTCACTTACCCCCCCCCCGTAATCTGAGCGATGGATGGGGCTGGGCATGTTGGCAGTCAGTCAAATAGCAGCACAGAGAGAGAGAGAGAGAGAGAGAGAGAGAGAGAGAGAGAGAGAGAGAGAGAGAGAGAGAGAGAGAGAGAGAGAGAGAGAACTGTAATAAGCCACTTTGGGTTGTAGACAAAGAGCCACACACACTAACCATATATAGACATGTACAGTACATGCATGCAATACACACCTTGAAACACACTGGCAAGCACACATGTATTTTCCTTGGATATGTACCTTAAGAAGGCAGTCAAGATCCTCAAGGACCCATCTCACCCCGGCAACAAACACACTTTTCAGCACTATGCTGACCCGGACTAACAGGCAAAAATGCAGTTTCTTTCCCAGGGCCATAAGTGGACTAAACGCAGCTAGAATTTAAATACCTCGGTAATCACACCCTCCTATGCATTATGAGAAGCAACCGTGCAATACGAGTGGAATCGTGCAATAATCAATAATCGTGCAACTATATACTTTATTTATGTTTTATATATATATTTTGTATTTATGTCTCATTGCTTGTTTTTATATTATCTGTATTATTGTGTGTTATTAGCACCTAGGGTTTCATTCATTCATTCATTCATTACAGTATAATTTGTCAGTCAACTATATAAACTGAGAGTATATGCCGACACACACACACACACACACACACACACACACACAGCTCTATATCCTCCTATATACACTTCATCTTGTCTCACCTGTTGTTGGCCTGTGTTGTGGCTTCCTAAATGACAGACAAGATAGGCACACTATCTGAGGAATACACACGCATGCACACACGCACATGCACCCACACGCCATTGTTCAATGCTATTTTAAGAGCATCTACACAGACGTATAGATCTGCTAAATGTTCTGCTTTGCTATCTCATCCATAGCATATGTGCTTAAATACTCTTGGAAAATGTCTCTGATCCGTGAATGTTCAACTTTTGTTTCACAGATTTTTCATAAAAAATTAATGGTGATTGGTAGTTTTATGAACACAACCACTAGATGGCGACGGTCACCACTTTTCCTGCCTAGCAGCCAGTGTTCATTTAGTCAATGAAAATTATGACGAAAGATCTTCGTCAACGAAGCTTTTTCCCACGACGACAACGAGACGTGACGTCACGTTATTGAAGACCATGTGACGCTAACGTGACTAAATAATTAATTAAATATCGTTGACCACAACTGAGGACACAAAAATTTAGTTTACAAAAACCATGACGAATTCTCTCTTAATTTATGTTGACTAAAACAAGATGAGACAAAATAATTATAACTTCAATAATTCACATTATTATTTCAGCATTTCCCATTTCCGTTTCTGGGTTAAGCTCTGCAGCGTTTATGGCTAAAAGCCAAGCTACATAACATATGTGAGGCTAAAAACCGTGTCCCAGGTCTCTCGTGACTACAGCTTATACCAATAACCATGAATGGAATCTGCTACTCTCTCAACACTCCTGCGGCAGCCGAACAGTTCTACCAAAAGAACATAGCATTTAAGACGACGGAGGCTGAGAGGATGGCTAGGCTGCCAGAAGAGCTAATAGCTAATAGCCTGGGAGTCGGGACCTATATCCCAGACACAGACTTGCTCTCTTTCATCTGTGTACAGTACACCCACTACTATCAACATTACACATGGATACAACAAGGACAAGACCACGTTCACTTAAAAAGGTAATGTTGGTATGAAAAGAAAAGAAACAGACGAGTACTAACACTGAGATTGACCCTGCTATAAGTTGTTATGAATCCCTTTAGCGCTTGAAGCGCACTAAAACATCGTAATGACTTTTAATTTTTCATATAATGTTGGGTACATGCTCAGTAGAGTTAGAACGCTCCCAGTCTTAGGGGCTGTGATATTTTGTTACCACACTTTATGCACATAGAAGTGCGGTGGCAGGTTCGCTAAGCTAATGTTGTGTTAGCCAAATGCTCTGATGGGGGCCGCCATTTTAAGTTTTAAGTTTAAAGTGACATCAGCGATCTACGGTACGACTCGACGGACAAAAGGGAATGTGTGTGTGACGTGTGTGAAATTTGTACAGTAGGTCTCAGTGAGAATTGCAATCAGTGTGTACTGTGTATTTACACTATCCTAATGTTGCTTTGTTGGTTAAAAAAAAATAAGCAATTTAAATCAGAATATGTTCCATTCCATGTCTGACTATTTCTGAATCTATTGACCATTTCAAAGAATGTTTGGTTACTATTGGGCTTCTAGCCTTCTACTGAACTTATTGTGAATCAGCTGATAGGGTTTTGGCTAGACTATACTTAATAAATAGAATTGCATTATTTACAATATAAAAATATAAAATGCCTTTTTTTCATTAGCAAAAACTAGACAAAAATCATCAGTTTTCTGCGACTAAATCTAGACAAAAACAAAAAAGACAAAATCTAGACTAACACTGACTAAGACTAAAATGCTCAGATATTTAGTTGACTAAAACTGACTAAACGAAAAATAAATGCAGATGACTAAATATGATGAAAACGAAAAAGGAGCACTTGACACATGACTAAGACTAAAACTCAAATGAAAATAGCTGCCAAAATTAACACTGCTAGCAGCAGAGAGACAACAAAACCTTACCAACTGCTTGGCCCTCAGGCCACCAACCAATAGATGTTAGATCATACAGGGTCAAAGGTAGATGCTAGATCACACAGGGTCATCTGCGTTTTCATCCGTTTTTGGCCAGGCTGCAAAGCCGCAACTCGTCATAATTGTCACCTTAAAATTTGTTCATAAACCTATTCCTAACCCTAATCCTACCCTTAACACTTTGAGTGCCAACGATGCTACAATGTCGTTAGTTCATGCCGACCGTTGAGTGCCAGCGACGACAAATAGCGTTTTTTTGTCGTTTTTTTTTTATTAGCGATTTGAATTCATATTTCATCAATCTAGTCTCACGTTAGTGCTGCAAACTCTCTCTGAGCTCCATTGGGAAAATACCGCCCCCTATCGTCTCTCCCTGTTGTACTGCACCCCATTGGATTAGACTGAATGAAACACATGGGGGGGGGGGGGAATCCAGTTTCCTCATTTTACTTCTCCGGCAAGCCATCCGAGAAGATCCAAGTCATTGCAGAGCCGCAAAACAGCGTGGAATACATATTTCCAGTACCCAGCGCTGAATCAATAAACGGGATCGTATTTTTGGAATGGCGATCAGGAATTGGAATAATCTTTTTGGAGAACATCTGATCTGAGGTAAGGAATCTATTTTACCAGTCTTAGGATAATCAGACCTTTTTTCACAGAGATCGGCATGTGCCATATGTGTGTGTGTGTGTGTGTGTGTGTGTGTGTGTGTGTGTGTGTGTGTGTGTGTGTGTGTGTGTGTGTGTGTGTGTGTGTGTGTGTGTGTGTGTGTGTGTGTGTGTGTGTGTGTGTGCTGATCAGGAAATGAGAGAATCGATTTTTCAGCCCGTTTATACAGCGTGCATAAGTACACATACTATCGATAATCTAGCGTTTATTTGAAAACTATTCATAAATAGGCCGAAAAATTACAAAGTTTTTTGTGTATTCCAGAATATTCCAGTAAAGGCCGTTTATCACAGAATCTTTATATTTTCGTGAAACTTTCAAGAAAACAAGGGTTTTTCAAAATGGTATAAAACGGAAATGAACCGATTAAAAAACAATCCGTTTCGACAATGTTGACTGCAAACAAGTCATTGATCAGCGACGGCCAGATTAGACACATAGCCATCATTTAACACTTTAAGGACCAGCCACGAGTTAACTCGTGTTTCGATTCCACCCGTTGAGGACCAGAGCCACGAGTTAACTCGTGGCAAGTTGTTATTGTTGTATTCCATATTAATAAACGGATCAAGATCCCGGATCGACTCTGCAGATTTACCTTGTTGTAAATGTTTCTGTAAATAGTTCTATGAAGATCTAATAAATAAATGCATGATTATTTGAGTTTATAAAGCTGTTAGAACACACAACAGAAATATTATATAAATATGGGGTTAAGAAATAACATTGGTTAAAAATGTATCTAAAATACACCAAAGTTACCAAAAATGTTTGTTTTTTTATCAATTTTTTTTTATTACTTTACATGAAAACAAGACAACACAATAACCATAATAACAATACACAGAACTTCACAGGGAGATAACAGCAACAATAATAATAACAGAAATAACAAATTATAAAAACAGAGTACAACATTTTAAATTTTAAAGGGGTACTATCTTATAAATGGCCTTTCCCAGTATTCAGCACCGTTTCCCGGCCATGTGGATCCATATTAATAAGACTTATGTCTCTAATTCTCATATTGGCGCATTCTTCCAATTCCCCTCACAATATTCACCCTCACCGAACTGAGTCATCTTAAAATGTGCATATCGTAAGGTTATGTATATAACCAAGTTCTATGAATTATGGTGACGCTCAGCATCGGTTGCATAATATCTCGCTTCAGTGGATATGCACTGAATACATTTCAAAATGTACCTTTACATACCACATCCGTCTGACCACACCCCCATCTGCTGCCTACATAAGCAGGGGTGGGGCCACAGACTCATCTCCTTCCCAACAAATTTCACCACAATGAAAGATCAAGGGCCGCAGCGGCGTCCTGATGCTGAGCGTCACCATAATTCATAGAACTTGGTTATATACATAACCTTACGTTCTATTTCATTATGGCTCCGCTCAGCATCGGTTGCATAACAAGAGCTGAGCGGGAGCCAAAGCTCGACAAATGTACCCCGCTGAGGCCCCCCACAACCATCAGACCGGGGAGGACCGAGCCACTCAACCCTCCCTAATGGAGGATACCCTCCCTATTGGAGGCTTACGGGAGGGAGACGGATCCGACCGTGCGAAGAGGAACTCAAGCAACTCAATGCACAGGGTGAGCAGACCGTGGCTTGACCCCACGACTACGCACACGCACGACCCGCATGCCACCAGGGAACGAACGGAAGGAACAACCCTTGTTACTGCCCCCAAAATCACGGGGTCAAGAGCAAACCCAACCCTGTGGCAAGGCTGTAGCAGCGGAGCGCGAAGGAAGACCCAGACCCACTAAAGGGACTGGATCCCCTGAAAAAAGAGGGCCCGGAGAGGTCAATGACGCCAGGCATGAAGACCCCACCAGGCGGTCACTTAGTGACACCGCCCCCCACATCGCCAGCGTATTCGGATAGGGCCCCTCCAAGAGCGGGCCCTTTCCCCCCAATAGTACACCGCCTGGCACACTGACCCTGCAGAACAGGCAGTCAGCATGGCCGTAAGCACTCAAAAAAGTCCAACCAATGGAAGCAGGCAGCGCACCGGGGAAACCAGGCAGCAGGCTGTAACCTGAGCCTGGAGCACTGCGGATGAGACAGGCGCCAAAGGAGTCAACTGAAAACAGCCCCCCCGACGGAAGGGGCGTATGCTGGCGTTGTTGAGCACCATGACAAAGCCTCCATTAAAAAAAAACCACCCAGAGGGGTCGAGGCAGAAAAGGCTGACACGATTGGCAGACGTCATGAACGTGCAGGGGCACACTCAACCGGGTAACCCGGGAGTTGACTCTGCTCCAACACACCAGGGAATCAACCACCCTCTTGGTACCACATGCAGTGGTTGTTCCTATAACCCATCAAGAAAAAACTCCAAAACACACCTGCGGGTATACACTGGCTATACCGCAGTACAAGTGTTTCAGTTTTCAAAAAAGGTTATTCCAGGCCTACGGGTCGACGAAACATTACTTCGGACCGGGCCCGGCGGCTCGGGAAGCACACAGGGTTACCAGAGGAGGTCCAAAAGACCACCCCAACAGCCCCCTCTTCGCCACGCGTGAGAGAGGAGCGAAAAGAATGGAGAACCAGCCCTAAGCGTACTGCACTTGTTATTCCCAGGCGGTCTCCCAACCAGGTACTAACCAGGACCGAACCTGCTTAGCTTCCGAGATCGGACGAGATCGGGCGTGTTCAGGTTGGTCTGGCCGTAAGCCATTACAATAGCGCAGAGTACAACATGTACCCAACAAAGGGTCTCCATAACGCCTAACCCTGTGACACCCGAAAAAAGCACAAGTCCCTCAGGGTACCAGAACAGCAGATCTGCGTCCCCGGCGGACAACGGGTTAACCGACCTGGACCAGCGCGACCAGAACCAGTCCCGTGCCCTCACCACGCCAACATGCCCACTCCAGGAGAGGGGGTAGGTATGCGTGTCGATCTAAAACATGAAAAGAGGGCGCCACCCAGACGGTCCCATCTGGACCGCGCTCAGTGGCCCACCCCAAGGGCGTGAGACCCCTCTACCTATGTTCTGATCTATTGCGTTAACATCCCCCAGATATGAACGAGAATTCATCGAGACAACCTAGTAAACTGGCGCTCGGAAGAGACAAAACTCCATCCCAGTTGCCCTGTAAAAACGCTGTTTTAATAACAAGCAACCAAGGCGCACCAGCCTCATGCGTGATTCCCATCAGAAACACCCAGAGCCAGCACTTACATACGTGTCGAGACCCAAACCCATCAATGGATAGTCTAGCAAGACACCAAACATTGTTCCTCCAAGTCGCCTGGGAGAACGACAAGGAGCCGTCGTGCTTCATGTTCCTTCCTCTTTTTATTCAAAAAAGAAAGAAACACAGACTGACATGAATCCCACGTGACGCAGCTGAGGGTAAAAATAGTTTAAATTTTTACATCCCGCCACCCTCGCGACAGGGAGGAGACGGAAATCCCCAGAGAGACTTCCCACACGAGCTGTATAGATTGAAAAGAATATATTGCAACATTGAGCTATGTAAAACTTGGGTTAGGGCTCTCCGAGGAGGAGGCACTGAACCAATACACACTCAATAATCTAATTGAATCGAATACACACACAATAGAGCAGAACTCCTTTTTGAAGTTCTACTCACCTTGACAATCTGAGGAGGAGGCTCTGAAACTCTGAGGAGGCTCCCTCACAGGGAAGGAGAGTCCGAACTCACAGAAGGCACTTCTCTTTGAGGAGGAGCTTCGTGAGGAGGAGCTCTGACAACTCCCTGAAACAGATCCATAACATGGACCCGAACAACCCACGGAAGTCTTACCAACAGAGACGCGCTCAGTGACGTACTCTATGGCGGGGGAATTTCCGCGGTGCACACGCCCAATCTTCCAGGGCGTGGGACCAGGAAACTCCCCCCCCCCCCCCCCCCCTTACCCTGTAATGTGCCGAACAGCAACGTGACAGGAACTAACCTTGAAGGACAGGTGGTTTTAACCCCTGACCAACAGAAAAAAGGGGAGGAAAGGATTACCAGTTCACCCCTTTATGACCCCTCACCCATGATACGATGTAATGACAAGTAGAGCATGACACAGTCATAGCCTGCTACATGAAGCATCGAACAGCCTCACATAGCTCATGTGCTAACCTGCTATCTGATTTTTACTAAGGAACCCCTTTAAGAGCCCCGGTACCAGACTTACATATGTGCTTCTGTGGGCCAAACCGAACCCAGTTGTAGATTACAAGACACACACAACCCTTCATCACAACAAAAAATGGCAAAGTACACTCTTGCTACAGAGGAACGCCGTTTTTCATAACGAGAGAATACAGAATCCTCGATTACCTATTGGCCACAGGCCTTGCTAAGCACACATGATAAGTGACCAAACAATCTTTTCTTTATGAAAGAATTGTTTCTCAAGCGGAAAGCACAACCCCAGCAATTAAGCTGAGGGTTACATCGTATCCCCACAAACACAGTGACACAATATATTGTAAACAACATGTCTGAGAGGAGGGGGGGAAGCCCCAGGGAAACCGGGGGGATCACCCCTCCTTCCTTACCCTTGATACGACCAAGTTGAACAGGTAACCCTGTTAATATGTGAACACTGTTCATTGTCATTACAGGCTGAGAAAAGAATTCATTCCTCAATCACATGTCACTAAGCATAGCTTCATAGGTTAATTAACCCCCTTAGTTGTGAGTTCACGTTACATGAACACACATGTTCTCATCACAACTAACCAGATCATTTTTACACATGTAAACAACCACCCGATTTCTATGTAGAGAGAAGCTATACCAGTGACAAGACAATTCACACACAACACGCGTCATATCCTCAATGTATTGCAGCAACACAAGTTTTGGAAAACATCGTTATTACAAAACATTTAGAAGGGAAGGAAAGAAGAAGTGTTTAAAGTCCGGTCGGGACCTTCCTACCCTGAGCGCAGGCCAAGAGAACTGCAATCTGGCTAACGGGACACCGAAGTTGAACACAGCATCTCCTGTGTTGGCGACGAGGGTAACGTCGCTGCGCCACCCAGCCACTACGTTTCTCCATGTTGACGCAGTCCTCGCTGGCAGGGCTCCCGGTGTAGGTTCGATTAACATCCTCTGTCAAAGATGACGTCGTAGTCAGAGTGTTTAAGGCATGTTATAGTCATAGAAAACGTTCAACAGTGTAGCATTAAGCTAACAGCCGTCCGACTGATAGCAACAAGCTAACGTTTACTAGCCTGGTAAACACAGCGAGCTAGCACCGCAGCTAACAGCTGACTGGCTAACAGGTAGGCCACAACTAGCACGCAAGCTAAGCAGCTATCACCTGAAGTGTACACAACGTCATAACAAGCCACACTTCAGACAGGCCGCCGTCTGAAACCCTCCTCATCCTTTAAGAGAGAAGAGAAAAAGAAATGTCAACACAGTTTACAACGGTGATTTTACCAGACATACGGCGGAGCCGGCATAAGTCCCATCTGGGCTGCAGCCGACTTGAACATGGATCTTCCGATAACGAACATCCATGCCCACATTTCCTCGTTAGGGTGTACTTTCACTTTTATGTGAAAGATGGGGCCTGCACGGGACAGAGAAGCATCCGCTTGTCCAGAGAATCCTGGGATCACCAAGTCCTGGTCGCGGCCCACTAGTTGACCATCATGGGCTTCAGACCAAGATCCTCCGCCGTCGCCTAAGAGGCCGAACAGAGGACCCTAATCTGGGGCCGGCTTTCGTAAAAATTGTCAGCTAGCCCCCATAGCACTAACAGACAACTGGCGCTCGCAAGCAAACATTACTCACCCAGGCTCGAAAACCAACCAGTCCCTCACAACAGACTTCCACAGTCCAGCTGCATGGCCGGAGGGCCAAACCCATCCAGCCGCAGCAAAGCAGGACTGCAGTTTGGGGAGTATATCAGCGACGCGAGCCCCTAATACGAAAAAACCGGTGGAGGTTTAGAATGATCATCATCTTCCAGACACTCCAGTGACGAAGACAATATCGCCGTATTTTCTCGAAAATAGTGAGAGAGAAAATAAAGATATAATGTCAACGTATCTCCTTGTTCTTCTGTTTTCCTTTCTCCAGCTAATACTTTCTTCCTCGCCAAGTGGTGGTATACAGGCACTATATTGTGGATGAAATTTGAAAAGGAGATGAGTGTGTGGCCCCACCCCTGCTTATGTAGGCAGCAGATGGGGGTGTGGTCAGACGGATGTTGGTATGTAAAGGTACATTTTGAAATTTATTCAGTGCATATCCACTGAAGCGAGATATTATGCAACCGATGCTGAGCGGAGCCATAATGAAATAGAACAGTGATGTCAGAGACCGCCGGACTCCCCCGGACAAGCACCCCAACCCCGCTCAGCCGCACACGGCGGTTCTGACCTTTTCAGCTGCTGCGACCCACAGTTCAATCCCAGCCTGTCCCACCCCAATCACCCGCGCCGTGGATATCTCAAGATAAATCACATCCATCAGTGTTAGGGACCAGTTAATCACTGTGAGCTTCTCAGGCTCCTTCCATCTCAATGCTATCAGCTTCTTCGCTGCTGTGACGCCTGCTAGGATAACCCTTTTTTGTTGTATGGACGCGGTTAGTGTTGTTATATCGTTCAGGAGTAGTGTAACAGCTGTGAATGGGATTGTTAAGCCACATAGATCTGAAAGTTTGTCCGTTATTGACCTCCAGAAGCGGGCTACTGGTGGGCAATCCCAATACATATGCATATAAGTGCCAGTGGCCCTTTGAGAGCACAAAGTGCACCGAGAGTCGGTTACCAGTCCCATAGCAAATAGCTTCCTAGGTGTAAGATAGGTCCTATGAATATAATTAAAATTAATTTGCTGGTGATTGGGGTTGCGGGAGGACAATGCCACATTTGTCCAAACCTCATCCCAATCAAACTCGGGGTCCAACTCTGGGATATCCCCACGCCAGATTGTATCCAATAAAAAGAAATTATACGTGGATTGAATTAAGAGCGTATAAAAGTCTGAGACAAACCCTCTGGAGGCTGTCCTGTCCACTAAGAGCCTGAGGAAAGGGTGTGGGTGCAAAGCTTGAGCCCACGGCACGCCATGCGCCCTCAGCGCTGACCTTAGTTGAAGGTAAAGAAAGAAGGACTCGCCGGGAAGATCATAAAATTCTTTTAAGTCCTGAAACGCTCGAAGGCCGTTCTTATCATAGATATCCCCCAGAGTATGAACTCCCCTCCTTTGCCATTGAGGAATACTAACCGGTTTGTATCCAACAAGTAGTTGCTGGTTATTAAAAATTGGAGAGTCCAGGTGCCATGGGCATTTAACCGCACACGACTTCTGTACATTACGCCATGTTTGGATCACGTGAGTTATGATCGGTCCATATCTTAGTTGGCATTTTGAAATAGGGATAGTGGAGTATACTACATCCTGTAATCTTAGCGGTGAGACCGCCGCCGCTTCCAAGGAGCGCCAAGATACAGCATCTACAGGGTCTAGCCAGCACATCAGAGGTCTCAGTGAAAAGGACCAGAAATAAAGCTTAAAATCAGGGATTGCAAGGCCCCCATCTTGTTTCCTACGTTGAGTGGTAGCTCTTTTGATTCTCGGGCGTTTGTTATTCCAGATAAACTTATATATCATCGATTGTACCTTGCGCCAGTGGTCTATTGGAGGGGGCAAGGGGAGCATTGAGCTAACAAAATGTATCCTAGGTAGGACGTTCATTTTGATTATGGAAGCCCGGGCCTGTAAAGAGTTAGGAAGGGACGACCATCTATCTAGATCCTGGTGTATTTTATTATAAGTACCCGTGAAGTTGTATTTAGTAGTTTGACTTAGTGTGGGGAATATCTCTATGCCTAAGTATTTAAAATGTTCCACTATGGGGATATCAGCTGGTAGTTGCACCGCCTTGGCCAGCTCATTAAGAGGTAGGCAGGCTGATTTGTTCCAGTTAATCTTAAAGCCTGACAATTCACCAAAGTCGTAGATTATTTCCAGTAATTTTGTGGCTGATTGGGAGGGGTCATTCATAAAAATCAGTAGGTCATCCGCATAGAGAGCAATTTTGTGTGGTGTATTATTAATTATTATGGGGACGATGTCCTCTGATTGCCTAATAAATTGGGCCAATGGTTCGAGGGAAAGCGCGAATAGTCCTGGGCTCAGAGGACAACCCTGTCTAAAAGATCTGGAGACTGGAAAAAGTGTGGAACAGTTTTTGCCTGTCAGTATCATTGCCGACGGTGAGACATACAGGACTTTAATCATATGAATAAAACGTTTTCCAAGTCCCATAACCTCAAGTACCTTCCACAGGTATGACCATTCTAGTCTGTCAAATGCCTTCATGGCATCCAAGGACAGAACTGTGGCCGGAGCTGTATTGTCTTTACTGTTATCGATTACATGTAACAGCCTCCTAAGATTATCTGCAGCCAGGCGCCCCGGGATAAAACCAGTTTGATCGCAATGTACCAGTACCGTCATAAACTTCTGCAGGCGGCGGGCCAGTACCTTGGCAAACACTTTTAGATCGGCCCCGAGAAGACTCAAGGGCCTATAGCTTCCACAGTCATTGGGATCTCTATCCTTCTTGAGAAGTAAAGAAATCAATGCCATGTTGACATCTCTTGAGAACTCCCCTTGTTCGATAGCGTAATTGATCATATCGAGCATCAATGGACCCAATTGGTCCCAGAAAGCTAAATATACCTTGGGTGGAATCCCATCCCAGCCTGGTGCCTTACCCCTTTGCATTTCAGCAATCGTCTCCCTAAGTTCCATAAGAGTGATCGGTTTTCCCAGTTCCTTAGCCTCTTCCTCAGAAATGTGGGGTATCTCAAGCCCGCCAATGAACGATTCAAATTTAGAATTAAAAGATTTACCTCTGAGCTATATAACTGTGAGTAAAACTCTTTAAAAGTGTCATTGATCTTTTTCAAATCAGTAGTGACTGTTCTCTGTCGTGTCTTGATCGAAGGAATATCCGAGAAATTATCATTCGAGCGTATTTTCATTGCCAGTAGATGGCTAGGCCTGGAACCGTGAAAGTAGTAGTTTTGCCTTTTCCTATGTTTTTAAAACTCAGACTGTTGTTTAAGTATGGAGTTTATTTCTTTTTTGACTATCTTGCGTCGTGTGTTTAGTCGTTCATTATAGTTAGCTTGCAAAGATGCGTATGTTTCCAGTCCTTCTAGTTTTTTTGACCGGGATTTACGCAAATTGGAGGCGAAAAGTGTGACATGACCTCTGATAAATCCCTTTAATGCGTTCCACAGGACCCTAGGGTCTTCGACTGTGCCGACGTTGATCTGCAAAAATTCAACTAGTTTACTTCTGAACTCAGTACAGAAATCATCGCTTTTTAATAAGGTTGAGTTAAAACTAGGGAAGTCCGATATTATCGGCCGATATCGGCAGTAAAATGTGATATCGGAAAATATCGGTATCGATAAAAAAAAAAAAAAAAAAAAAAAAAAAAAATTATTTTTTTTACATTTATTTAACCTTTATTTACCCAGGCAAGCAAGTAAGAACCAATTCTTATTTTATTTATTGTCAAAAGTATGCATGTTGGTTTAATTCAACAACAAGAGATATGAAATGTTAATTTTTACTTTTTTAATTATCATATTTTGCACAGAAAATGCTTACATTTAGAAAACCTTTTGAATGCATCCAGTGAAATGATTAGTTACCTGAAATTATTCCGTTCTTTTGGGGGGAAACCCTGCATATATCGGTATCGGTTGATATCGGTATCGGAAATTAAGAGTTGGACAATATCGGAATATCGGTATCGGTAAAAAAGCCAATATCGAGCATCCCTAGTTAAAAACGCCATCTGGGAGCTCTTGTGGATAGCTTGCCAAAGGTTGCTATAAGGGAAATCCCCTTGTGATCTGAGAGAGCTAGGGGAACCAATGAGATGTCGAAACTATCAAAAATATTAGGGGACGCGAATGCATAGTCTATTCGAGAGAAGGTTTTGTGTCTGGCTGACAGGTGAGAGTAGTCCTTGAGGGTGGGATTGGATATGCGCCAGAGGTCTGCGAGCCCAGTGTCCTGGGCCCACATCCTGAGGGCCTTAGAGGACTGTTTTTGGTCATGTGTTTCAGAGGACCCGGACCTATCCATCCCTGCATCCCAGCACGCATTAAAATCGCCACCCACAATGAGAGCGTACCCATTAAGTTCCAACATATTTTTTGTGATTGTTTTATAGAACGCTGAATCAAATGTGTTAGGGGCATACAATGCGATTATTGCTATTTTCCTATGAGAAAACTCAACTTTTGCTATAGTAATCCTTCCCTCCGTGTCCGACCACACATCCAGGACTTTGATATCAAGGTTACGTCTTGTAACTATAACGACTCCTTTTGTCTTATTGTCGGCTGAGGATGAGGAGATAACATGATATTGTCGATTTGCTAGTCTTGATACATCACTTACCAATAAATGCGTCTCACTAAGGAGAGCAATGTCAATACTTCTTCTCTTCAATAACCAAAGGACACTGGTACGCTTGTGTGGGGTGTTAAGGCCTCCTGCGTTCCAAATTAAAATATTCAATTTAGCCATGGTCGAATCTGTCTAAATGCGTAGAGAACATACCAGTGCAACCAGGCTGAGGACAGAGGCGCTGATCCAGGCGGGCCCAGACGGTCAATCCCAAGAGTTCAGAGGAGGAACAATTACACACATACAGGACAACAGTACAGAAAACACAGAAATATACCACCCCAGTTACAACCCCCCCTACTTCTACTCTATACACTAACCCACCCATCCTAATATTAACCTTCCTATACCCACTCTCCAATCCCCTCCCTATGCTCCATCCGCTAAGGATGGTCATCTTCCTACCGTTTCCCACTGGAATCATGGATCCAATAAGACGCTCTTCACTCCGACCCCCTCTCTAGATAAAACCCTGATTAAACCCCCCACTAGTCTAAGAAACAAAACAAAAAACAATAAAGTTATTGGTCAAGGTGCAAGCATTTCACAGTCCCTCTGGTCAGGCACATAGGCTGGAATGACAAAATTCCTATATAAGAATAGGAGTAAACACCTTCATTAACTCGGAGGTAGTAATAAGCTATACCTGACACAACCTGATATTATATATTATATATATATATATAACCCGACATTCAATGACCTGAGCCTAAGGCTCAAATCCGGTCAAACCCAGTCTAAACAAAATAACAAGACCTAGAGACACAACAAAACAGATCAACCGAAGGTATTACTAGTGAAAACAAACGTGAACATTGGCCCTAATATGAGCCAACCATAAGGGAAAAATTAGCTATTATTATATAATAACTCAACGCCAACCCTGTAACCAACTACTTCTGAATCTGCGTATCAACGTCCCAATGCTTCAGCACAAATGGATATAAAAAATTAAAGCATACCTGAAGTCAGTTAAGGCAGGACCCGATCACAGTTAAATTGTGCAAACAGATGTCATTTAAACAGCAACAATAAAAATAAAATTATTATGTAAACCTCCGGTTACCACAGTGCGTTGCTCCTGTATGATCAGCTTTTAGCGTCCCACTCCGGACACTCAAATACAAATGGATATAAAAAATTAAAGCATACAAGAAGTTAGTTAAGGCAGGACCCGATCACAGTTAAATTGTGCAAACAGATGTCATTTAAACAGCAACAACAACAAAAATATGTAAACATTAACGGGTCTCGAATGTCCCGGTACGGGCGATAGATATAGCATGCTAGTTAGCCCGAGGCTAGCGCGTCAGCTAGTGATGAATTGTGTTATGTACATTGTCCAGCTAGCTCGCTAGCATTCATAGAGGCGACACACATGTACGACCACGAGGTCAGCATTAGCAAGTAACAGAAGTCATTAGGATGCCCCGCTAGTTTGGATGGGCAAGGACTAGTTAGCCTGTTTGGGCATGATATTAGACATTTGTGATTATTCAGCCATATCAATGTATTAGGCCCACATCGTCACGTCACTCACCCGACACAGTTATCAAGCTACGGTCTCGGCTACCCCCCCGAGATATTCCTCCACTTTAGCCATTGTACAAAAAGGTCGACGTTCATCGCCCTTAAGCAGCACAGATAATCTTGCGGGGAAGACTAGCGTAGGCCTCAGGCCCAATTTCCATAGCCTGGCCATGACCACTTTGTATTCGCCTCTCTGTGCTTGAACCTCCGGCGTAAAGTCTTCGAAAATGGCCACTTTGTGATCGCCGAGACTGAGTTCACCTCTCCTGGCACAGGCCGACCGCATGATGAGCTCCCTCTGTTGTAGCCTGTTTAGCTTAACAATGATGGGCCTCTGCCCCTTGTTCCCTCCAGGACTGGTCTTGCCCGCTCTGTAAACCGACTCGCACACAGGTGGGCTGGGGAGGACATCCTCCCCCAGGATCTTTTGCAACAACTCCGGCATGGTCTCCGAGGGACGACCTCCCTCACTGAGTTTGGAAACGTCAGCCTGCCTAGCCAGCAGGGAGCTCTCCAGACACGCCATCCTCTCGCCCTGTTGCGAGGCCTCTGCCGTTAGCGAAGCTAGTTCGTTAGCATTAGCCGTGGAGGTAGCGTGTAGTGACTCCATCTTCTCTCTCAACGGGTCGACCACCAACCTAATTTCCTCCGTCACTGCCCGATGAAGAGTATCAAAAAATTCCGCCTGTGCCTTTTTTTGCGCGTCAGTGAAGCGTACTTCAAAGTCTGCATGGAGTTTGGTCATGACCGAGAGAACAGCTTCACTTATTTCACTGATTTCGGGTGAAGGCGAGGATGGTTTCGGTGATAGTTTGCCGGCTGGCGTAGTCATGGCTCGGGTCTCCATTAACACCGCAAAAAGTTGAAAAAAGTTGACGAAAGTAGTTGACACTCGACGAATCAACAAGAAAATCAATAACAAATAAAAAAAAAAATAAATAAATAAAGACTAATGGGGTGAAAAGTGTATTTTAGCACGTTAGTAGGGAGCTCTCGTGAAACACGTCCTACTCCATGAATGCCTGGCTCCGCCCCCCCCCCCCCCCCCCCCCCCCTCAGTTACCAAAAATGTTGTGCCTTTATTTGCTGTTTTATTGTGAATCAGAGAGTCATGACGTTATGGAGGGGTGTCGGGAGAACCCAAGAGCACAACACAAGGCACAGGAGAATGAGGCGGTTTAGGGTATTTAATGTGGAAACCCAGAGAATGACAAGGAAGGCAGTTACATTTAGTTCTTGCTCGCGTTCTGCTCTAGCGGGATGACCTCATCGTTACCTACTGTAACCTTGAAAGCTTCCGCTACATGCACCTTCACTTGTGCGGCCACGTCCATCCCTCTCCTCGTGACCAGCCGCTTCCTCCTCTCCCTCTCCGCTATCTGTGCTCTCTGCTTGGTGCCGTTTGTCGGACTATACTCAAATCAACTCGATATGGATCTAATCAGTGGATCGCATATTTTCGTCATGAAAGCAGAATGAGGCTGATCCCTCTCTGCCTCTTGGGACATTTCAATCGGGCTACCAACTTGAAGACGTGGAAGACATTTGGGTTATCAAAGCTTTTGGATTGCAATAAGAAGATTTTGGATCTGTTTACCGTGCACAGGACCTACCAAAATTAACTGGCTAAGACACTTGGACCAACGCATTCAGTCATTTTGGGAGTTGTTAAAACTCACTCCACTCAAAATCAAATTTAAATCGACGTGGCTGGAAGAAATTAATGCCAGCCAGCCAAAACAAATTCTGGAGAGACGACCCAACAAGGTCGAACCACAGATCTGCTGATAAGACTTTGTAGTGAGCCCCCCACCCCCCCCCCCCCCGTCTGTCTCAAGGCTAGTCCTGCATGTATCAATAAATGCGCATGTTGGTGAATTTATGTGTGCCATTACTATCAAATGTAATAATTGTGGAATATTACTATAATGAGCTGTATGTGTATGAACCAAGCATCCTTTGTGAAGCACTTTGGTTGACAAGTGTCATGTTTAAATGTGCTATATAAATAAATTTGATTGATTGATATAAGCGAGGGGTGTGACCGTGCCTCTTCCTTCCCTCATATTTTCATTCGGAAGCGTTTGGCTACAAGCGCGCTTTAGACAGTGGAAATTTAGCTTATAGTTTTCTTGTTGCTGTTTCTTCGAGATGGCATCACTACCAAGACTCGAGAAGACCTTCTTGGGGCTCCACTAGCGCTCCCTCCTCCCAACCTCCGCCGTTCGCCCCGGTGGCATGCGGCGCTGAGTGTAGTGCCGCCCAAAAGCCATCGAGCGCCCCTCACTTGTGAGGAAGGTAGTTCCGGTGTCTCCATCAAAAGGACCCCCGACACGGCCGCACTCTCTCTGATGGCAGACAATTGCGGCACAAGCTCTCCGCCTGCTTGCTCTCGCCGTTAAGAGCGGTGGTGAGCGAGCAGGGCGGGTGGTTAGTAGAAGGAGGAAGAGTACGCGGGCGGGCTGCGGAGGGAAAAACCCCTTCGGTTCTGCGGAAGAGCTGGTGCCAGAGAGGGTCTTGCGCTCTCCTACCATCACATCCCAGAGGTGTTACTTGGAGGGGGCGGGGTTTCATCTTTGATGCCTCGCTGGCAAAAGCCTGGGTTCAATTCCCCGACGCCAAATGACGAGAGGCCTTAGACGCGAGACGTAAACAAGGACAGTAAGGCGGCCGATGGAGCGCACCTCGAGGAGGCTCTATCCCCCCCCTTTCCTTCACCTCTCTCTTCCTCTGTTTTTCTCTTTTACAACCTAAACCCCCCATATTCCCCCCATATATTTATTGAAGCAGCATGTAAACATTTCACTGAATGTGTTTGTGTATGCCTCGAGCGTAGAGTGTAACGGGGCAATTCTTGCTTGTGAATGGAGCCGCAGGTGCTCGTGTGGCCAAGTTTTAGACAAACGCAGACCCAGGGCTCGTGGTTGGTAGCTAGCTTCGTGTTGTGGTTTTTCTAAGCGATGACTCGTGCATATGGGCTTGCGTATGTGTTCGCTTGGGAAAACAACACACGGCTGGAGACACTCCTTTTTCACCTCGTATGTCTCTCCACTTTACGTGAGGTTGGTTGGGGGGGGATATAAACCACTCCTTGGATGTGTTATATACATTTGGTGAAGTTCTGACTGTGCGTGTGACGAGGAGGTGGCATAAAACAAGCACTCCCGTCACTAGGGATTCCCTTACGCACCAGCGTCAGCGTCGAGCAGGCATTAGAGGTGACGGGCGAGGGACTAGACCTTGGATGTGTTCCCCCTCCCTCTACCCCTCTTCCCCATTCTCCTGTTTTTCATCTACCCCCCCCCCCCCCCCCCCCCCCCCAAATAAAAAGTCCCTCTATGAGTGGCCAATGCAATTTGAAATATTATTATAGAATATAGAATAGCAGGCTTATAAATTACCTTATTATAGCCAATTTGCACATTTATATATATACATATATTATCTTTTAATGCCCAAGTTCAATTTGGATTTAGTATCACCAGGCGTGCATAAGAACAGATAATGAAATCTACTGTATGTACAGTAGCTTTTTTATTTTTATCAGGGTGCCACCATTTTGAAACTATTTTCAAATCTAATTGTTGCTACATGCTAAAAAAAATAGGGAAGAGAAACTAACTGTGCTTCAATATATGTCAATAACGTTACGTTTTGTGGTTTATTATCCTGAATAATAAGAGATATTATTGCCACCAAGCCTCTTCAACTTGCAGCGGCCCGCCTGATCTCAAACCTACCGAAGTCGGCCCATGTCACCCCACTTCTTAGGGACCTGCACTGGCTCCCCATTGCTGCATGAATCCGCTTCAAGGCCCTCGACCTAGCATACCGTGCGGCAAAGGGAACCGCTCCCGCCTACCTCCGGTCAATGGTCTCTAACTACACACCCTCAAGACCCCTACGCTCTGCATCTTCTGGCCGTCTCAGACCCACTCCTATCCGAGCTCCGGGAGGGTCATCAAGGAGAACCTGCCTTTTCTCAGTCCTTGCCCCACAATGGTGGAATGAACTACCCACCCCAGTTAGGACAGCCGAAACCCATCCAATCTTTCGCCGTCGACTAAAGACGCACTTCTTCAACCATTATCTGATATAAAAAATAATAATAATAAAAATGTATAAATAAAAAGTCTAACCCGAACTAACCTTACTGTCATGCACTTGTCCTAATAAACTAACCTACACTGTAGCACTCAACACTTTGATGAACATTGTTACTAAGCTGATAGAGTTGTGCCCTTCCTGATGACTTGTCGTACAGAACTTGTAAGTCGCTTTGGATAAAAGCGTCAGCTAAATGACTAAATGTAAATGTAATGTAATATTAAAAAAATTCATACAGAAGTAATGTGCTTGAAACCCCATAGAGGCTTTTGGGAAGTGTCGTTCGAAAAAATTCCAAAAACTACAATTCCCGACTTTCAAATTATCCAAAATGGTCGACTTTCGCGAACTAAACTAGACCAAAACGAAAATCTAAATCTATCTAATAACACTTTAACCTATTGGTAAACTAACATATTGATGATAATATACATTATAACTGCTGTTGTGACATGGTTATGATGTTTATACTTGAATACGTTTAACAAAAAAAACAATACTTTTGTCAAACAGTCTGGATAGATTGATTTATGGCGATTTGGGACCGGTCCCGTCGGGTGGAAGAGGTTAAACAGGTAGTCCCAGTTCCAACAGGGTTTTTTTTTTTTTTTTTTATTGAATAGTTTATTGGTTTAGAATGGAAAATCACACATATACATTTGATCACAATATGAAAACAGGTATACATTTTCTCCATTTACCAATAGGATTTCATAAAACACAATATGTTTCCATTGTGGTCCTTCATCATTGGTGTCAGTGGATTTATGTACTGGTGTGTGGATGTGGGTGTTTGTAGTGTCTGTATGTCAGGATGTGTGGTATAAAAACAAAAAAATACATACAATAATATTCCATTTTATAGACAATAAAAGAATAAAAAAGGAACAACACATATTAAAACCCTTTGTTCACTACTCCCAGCTTCTGCTACTTATGATCCACCTCTTTATAGCTAATTTAAAAGTGGAGAAGGGGCTTATGGTCTTCAACTCCATTGGTAGGCTATTCCATTGTACTGCTGCTGAATATAGGAATGCGTTTTGGCCTATTTTCCTATTGCATCTCACTGGGACGATGTCTGTAGGGCTCCCCCTGGTGGTGTGTCCGTGTACATCCCTTATCATGTTAAAATATCCACTGAGGTACTGAGGGACAGTATTCCCGAGTATCCTATGTGTTATGTTGAGTTTTATTTGAGAGACCCTCTCCTCAACCCTGAGCCATTTGAGGCTGTTAAAATGTGTCTGTGTAAGGTGAGTCCTGGGATGGAGTTTTAAAATCATTCTAACTAATTTGTTCTGAGCTGTCTGTAGCCTACCTTTCAGTGCTACTGTGATGCCAGTGTACCAGGAGGAGCATGCATAGTCATAATGACATTGGATCAGTGCCCCTGCCAGGACTTCCATTGCTGACCTGTTAATATAGGTGGACACTTTATTCTCTGATTGATCTTTGTGACCACCTTTTGTGCCATGCTCACCCCTGATAAGGTGTTGTCCAAAATACATCCTAAGTATGTGACTTCCTCCTTTGCTGTTAACTCGATATCTCCTACCACTACCTTGAACCCAGGAGACCTCTTAAGTCGTATGGCCGAGCCAAAAAGGATAGCTTCGGTTTTACCCAGTGTAGGGATAACCTGTTTTCGACCAGCCAATGACTGATCTTGACAAGCTCTAGACTGCGTGACCTCTCTACTTCTCTTTTGTCCTGATGGGAGACCATGAGTGCAGCATCGTCCGCAAATAAAAACAGTTTACAATCACATGCAGTTTTCATGTCATTGATATATAAAAGAAATAAAAGTGGTCCTAAAATACTTCCTTGCGGCACCCCGCACGTCTGTTGGAGTGAGGAGGATATGGTCCCATTCATTTCCACTACTTGTTTCCTGCCTCTCAGATAAGACTCCATCCACCTTAAGGATATACTGTTAAAACCCATAGCCTTCAGTTTATATAAAAGTATGTCGTGGTTAACAGTGTCGAAGGCTTTTTGTAAGTCTATTAAAACCATCCCACAGAATTGACCTTTGTCCACCTCTGTTCTAATTTGGTCTGTCAGATATAATAAACATGTGTCTGTGGAATATGATGTTCTAAATCCAGACTGGAGCTCGTACAACAGGTTGTTTGTAGAGAGGTATTCGTTTATTTGATCATTAATGATCCTTTCTATGACTTTGGATATTGCACTAAAAATCGACACAGGCCTATAGTTCCCGGGGTCTAATTTATTGCCTTTTTTGTAAAGCGGAATGACTCTGGCTTGTTTGAGATCATAGGGAAACTGTCCTTGACCGATAGATCGATTTACAATGTGTGTTAAGCCGGAGGCGATGGACTCTGCTGCATCCCTAAGAAATCTAGCAGGTATCTTGTCCTGTCCTGTTGCCTTGTTAGGATTGAGCGCCCTCAGTTTTTTCAAAACTGTGTCCTCAGTCACACTCGCAAAGGAGAAGGAATCTGTCTGGATACCTTTCTGTTTGTAGTACTCCCCTACCTGTTTTTCCCCATACATGTCAGTTGTACTTGGCAGTCTCTTAACTAGGGTATTCGCTATGGTGTTAAAAAACGTATTTAGACAATTAGCTATGTTCTTATTGCCTGTAATCACTGTGCCTCCTATGTCTAGAATCATGTTTTTAGCTTTTGTCCTGAGCTTGTTTCCATACCCTGTTTGCTTTAAGCACTTCCATAATTTTTGTGGATTTGATTTATTCTCGCTAATTTTGTCATTAAAATATTCAGCCTTGGCTTTCTTGATCATTCCCGTGACCTCATTTCTTTTCTTCTTGAACTCCTCATAATCCTGTTCAACCCTGTTTTTACTGAATTTCGAAAATGTGTCATGTCTGGACTTTATAGCTGCCAGGATCTCTGGGTTCATCCAGGGCTCTTGTCTGATTTTCGTTCTCATTGTTTTTTCTGGTGCACTTTCATTAATTGCCGTCAGAAACAAAGATTTAAAATGACCCCAGGCTTTATCTACGTTCATACTACGATATACTGGTGTCCAATCCATGGAATTGAGTCTGCTTTTTAGAGCTTCGCTGTTGTAATTTTTCATTGACCTTATCTTGACAGTGTTGTGGTGGCCAATAGCTGCCTTCACCATCTTTCGTGTACAGAATGTAATTGAGTGATCACTGATTCCACAATGTATTACCCCACTGTTGGCTATCTTAGGTTTGTCAGTCACTAATATCAGGTCAATGGTGGAACTGGAAGAGTTTGTTATTCGTGTGGGACCTGTGGGTATATCAATTAGTTGTTTAAAATTGTGGTTGGAGCAAAGGTCCTGAAAGGCTTTGTTCAAGGGGTGGCCACGCCTTGATACATCAATATTAAAATCCCCAGTAATTATGGCTTCACCAGACACAAAGTCGTTGTGTTTGGAGCACAGATTTTCCAGTTTGGTTACAAAATCATTCTGCTCTGGTGGTCGATAGCACACTCCTACCAATATTGGCTTGCTTTTGGGAAATAAAATATCTGCCCACACTGCTTCAAGATCATCCTCATTGAGATCAGCTCTTAAATTAAAAACAATATCTGCCCTAATAAACATACACACACCCCCTCCCCTCCTGTTTCTATCCTTTCTAATTACTGAATAGTTCTCTATTTCTATCTCCCCGTCTGATATGGAAGAGTCCAGCCAGGACTCTGATATGCAGAGTATTCCTGCCTTGCTGCCCAGTACCAGCTGCCTGACTTGATGGATTTAGTTGATTAGACTTCTTACATTTATATGAATGACATGTAGTCCCTTTGATTTACAAATGTCTAGTTAGCTGTTGTGTTTGGCTTTTTCAAAGCAATGAAACGAGCATGTGCTTGCATATGGCTTTCGTTTGTAAATCAACGCACGGTTAGTAACACCGCTCCTTGTTTTTGCCTCATATGTTTTTCGCTTTACTTGGCTTGGTTGGGGGGGGGGGATAAACCCTCCCCTTTGGGTATGTTATATCCTTGGTAAAATGCTGGCGACGGGTGAGGAGGATGTAGCTTAAAAACGGGCGCTCCCATCACTCGGGTATCCCTTGTACGCATTAGCGCCATGACGCACGTGCGTGGGATTCCGCTCTGTCAGCTCCCTCGACGTCAGGGCAAGTATTTGCATATCCTGCTCGTGCGGGGGTTCCCCATACCCACCAGCTTAGGGGGTGGGGCTGGGGTTCCCGGCCATAGTAAACGTCACAGGTTTTCATGTTTTCTTATTGGCCCGAGGGATATGTCCATGAGTTGGGGCCTGTGTGGCAGATCCCAACTCGTGTTGTCCAAAAAGAGGTCTCTACGGGATAAACCTGGCGTTGGCCCCGGGCATGTTCTCAAGTGTTTATTTGAAACAGCCTTTTTAGGGACCGGCGCGCCCTGGTCTGTCCGAACGGCATACCGGCGTTTATGCGGTCGGCCGGGAATGAGTTTACCTCTACCGAGCGCCAGGCGAGTGCTGCTCGTGAAAATGTATCTGCCAGCTCGAGGGCTCATGTGCATTTCCGGGGGGAAATGGCAGGGCAGATCAAGCGTCAACAGGGGGGCTTTGCGCTCGATGGGTGGGCCACCGTGAGCTGTGCTTTTACGTATACAGACCGTCTCGGTGGCGCCTCCTGTGGTGTTTTGATCGAAACGTGTACCTTTCCCCCTCTCCTTTGAAGAGGTGCGGCAGCGTTGAAGGACACGGGACTCATCCTGGACTGGATCGGTTCAACCCGGTGTCCGCCGGGTCACAGGCAAGTGTTGCTCGTACAATATATTCTGTTAACCCGAAGGGCCCTGTGCATTTCCAGGTGTGCAATGCCAGGGCGGACCGGACGCCACAGGGGCTCCTCCCCTCCCTCCCCGCTCAGGGCCATCGAGGGGCTGTTTATTAGCAGTTAACCCCTCTAAGCGCTCCTGTGTAGTTCACGGTCCTCCAGGCACAGGTCGAGCTTTGCTCTTGTTACCTGTCGGGTTGAGGGAGCAACCTTCTGTTTTGCTGTGGTTGTCTCCCCGGTATGCCGGTGGCGGAGTCAACTCACTGGCAGAGTCCGGGTTTCGACCCCCAACCCCACGAGAGTAATTCCCCCGCATGATTATGACGTCTGCCAAATGTGTCAAACTCTTTCTCTGAACCCCGACCTCGCGAGACACAGGCTTACTGGCGTGGTCAGGGTTTGTGGCAGAGTCAGTTTACTGGCGGAGTCCGGGTCCAGGACCCCGACCCCGCGAGATTATGACCCCACGAGGTTATGACATTGTACACGGCATGCCGAATTGTCGGGCTCTCCGCGTCCTGCTCCATTCCTGTGTCCCACTAGAGCAGAATGGGAGCAAGAACGAAATGTAACGAAGGTTATCCTATAACCCTAGTTATGAGTCAGAAGATCCTCAAGAACTTCTACTCATGCACAATAGAGAGCATCTTGTCTGGCAATATCACCTCCTGGTTTGGGAATAGCACTGCACAAGACCGTAGCAGACTACAGAGAGTGGCCTGTTCAGCCGAACGCACAATTGGAGGTGGGCTTCCCACTCTCCAAGACATTTACAACAAGCGCTGCATGGGTAAGGCTAAGAGAATAATCAAAGACCCCAGCCACCCAAACAACTGCCTCTTTGAACTGCTGCGGTCAGGCAAGCGATACCGGAGTCTCATGGCAAGCACAGAGAGACTCAGAAGGAGCTTCTATCCCCAGGCCATCAGGATGCTCAATGAACAATGAACAATAACAGACCATCAAATACACCCACAACACATACATCCACACGCACACACTCACTTTAAATAAACAACACACTGTAGCACCCACTTTACCCACTTTAGACACTAACACACTTTATATTTATTGGCATCAATCTCATGCACCTCATTGCACCTCACCACCAAAAGGTGGCACCACAAGCTAAGCTATACCTCACCATTTCTACACTGTACTGTATCTGCATTGTATAGACTGTACATATACTGTATATATGTATATTGAACATTTTTGTTTTGTTTACACTTGTTTACGTACTTGACTTTCTATTTTATACTTATATTATACTATTTTATACTATCTTGTTATTTTATCTAGCACACTCTCAGGAGCAAAACAGAAAGAAGCATTTCATGCAAAAGTATTCTGTATTTCTGTATGACAAGTGACAACTAATAAAGAAACTTGAACTTGAACTTGAAGTGCTGAGCCTGATTCCAATGTAGTCTGGTGAAAACGCACGTTATCATCCATAAGTGTGATTGTTTTGTCCTCTTCTAATAGTCTCCACAAGTCGCGATCGCCATAGCTCACAAACTTGGCCCATTGCTGGCGGATCACGACATCATCAGGAAATGAATGCAAGGACGTATTCGCTGCTTGGCAGTCATGTGAGGATTCTGTGAGGATTGGCCCATTCCCCGCCACACACTTCTTCAAGGTACTGTGATAATTGGTCCATTCCCCGCAACACGCTTCAGGAGCGATTACCAATTTCCATCACGCACCTGTTGTAGTTTGTAATTAGCGCTCCAGAGGCTTCATATACTCGGGCCTTCTATCAATTCTTGTCGGGTCGTTTTGGATTACTACTGCTATTGCCTGTTCCCCCCCGTTGTTGTGCCTCGTCTACTTCTTCTCCAGGACGTTCTTTGGAAGTCGCCGCTGGTGTATATCTCGATCATCCGTTGGAGCTGTGCCTCGTTGCCCGCTTTACGCGTTTGCGCTTTGGTGAGTTTTTGGAAACAAACCTTTTGGATTATCTGTTTTTTGTGTGTTTGGATAACACTGAAGAAATACCGTTTTTGTTTTATACTGGACTCAGCTAATTTGTGTGTTAGGATAACACTGAAGAAATACCGTTTTTGTTTTGTACTGGACTCAGCTAATTTGTGTGTTAGGATAACACTGAAGAAATACCGTTTTTGTTTTGTACTGGACTCAGCTAACTTGTGTGTTGGTACACCGAAGATCAAGTCAAGATTTATACTGGACTCAGCTAAGGAGGACTGAACTGCACTGCCTCTGTGTACAGTTGGATTGATTATTGACCACTCTCTCTCTCTCTCCGTTTCCTCCCCGAGTTGGATCCGGGAGTATCTGCAGAGCCGCAGAGGTAGTGGCGCCTACGCCGATTCCCCACCTCTAAACCGGGAGGATCTGCAGAGCCGCAGACAACTCTGCCGAAAGCTTTCTCCTTTTTGTTAATTCTGATTTGTTATTTGGCTCATTTTTTATTCTGTAATAAATACGCCCTAGTGTTTGGCTAACTCTGAACTACCTGTCTGTGCCATGCTGTTGGGGTCGGTTTCAAACCATAACAAGTCAGGAACAGCACAACATATCTTGCCCGTTTTGCTCATAATGTTTTTAAATGCTAACCCAATGCTAACTCACTGTTAAACTTCAATTCCACGCATTTGCTTGCATACTGCAATAAATAATTGGTTGAGTGTGGGCGGTGGCTACAACCATAGAGGGTGCGTTAGGTATGCAGATGAGAATTCTTACACGTAAGAGGTACGCATAAATTCAGAATGGCTTAGTTCAGTGGGGGAGGATCTTGTGACATCTGAACTGGAGGAATGCGTAAAAATTAGAATTATGCATGTTGTGCATCATTGGCGGCTCGTGAATTCTTCACGGGGGGGCGGAATTAATTAGTATCCCCCTCTATCTCTCCTTCTCTCTCTTTCTCTCTCTCACACACAGCGCGACGTGGAATCGATTCGTTACACAATCAGACCTAGTATGTGTAGTATATACCAAGAATAACTTCAGTATGAGTACAGGGCTGTACACATGTTTTGCATATTGTTAAACGAGCCAAGGCTAGCTATTAAACTATCGATATGAATCGAAAACGGGGGACCCTGATGTAAACAAGACAAACGTCTTTCTCTGGTCTGCATCCCCTTAACAATTGTGTGTATTGAGCCGTACTGTATTGTACCCATTCTGCAATCTGTTAATAAAGTTTTCATTCATTCATTCATTCATTCATTCATTCAAACATAGACGATATTGAACAAGCCATAATCCCCTTATTTTCAATCCAAAAGAAACTCCACTCCAGAGAGAGAGAGAGAGAGAGAGAGAGAGAGAGAGAGAGAGAGAGAGAGAGAGAGAGAGAGAGAGAGAGAGAGAGAGAGCGTTAGTTAGTTAGTTTAGCATTAGCTGAGTGGCTAACAGCGGCTAACGTTAGCTGAGTGGCTAAGAGAGAGAGAGAGAGAGAGAGAGAGAGAGAGAGAGAGAGAGAGAGAGAGAGAGAGAGAGAGAGAGAGAGAGAATTAACTCACTTTGTTTAATTGAAACGTGGTCCAGCCGGAGGGCTTGATAAAGTGTATGTCCACTGACTGTCCCCCAGACTGTTGTCGATGTATATCCACTGCCCACTGTCCAGACTCGAGACTGCATCACAACACACAGCATCGAACATCCTGCAAACTACCTGGCGTTCTACCGTCCACTAAGCAAAACCGAGAAATGCGGCTACGGAAAAGTACTGTCGTCGCCGCGTCGGCCAATCAGAGAGCGTCTCCGAGAAATGCGGCTACGGAAATTATAGACACCTCTTGCTTAGACCGCTTCAAAACGCGCCCGTGTTCCATCATAATACATCATATTTCAAAGCACAGCGCGTTACGCACTGATTGGCTGCGACGGATACAGCGATGAAACAGTGCACGGTGTGCACGCGCACTCAAATCGCTATTGCGTCTAGCCCGAGAGAAATGCGGCGAGGAGAAATGCGGCTATGGTAACGGAACGTATTCTCTATCAGACAGTGAGTCACTTCCTGTTCAGGAAAACAATTATTTATATTTGATATATTAACGTTATATTGTGCATTGGAAACACAAACATACTTAAAATGAGTAAATATTATTCATTTTAAACATGTTTATATTATTTATAGGGCTATAAAACAAAAAAACAAAAACAAAAAATCTTATTCTTCTCTCTTTTAACCAGGGTTAACCAGGGGGGGCGGCGCCTGAGCGGCCCTAGTGGCCAGCCGCCACTGTTGTGCATGCATATGGACAATGAATAATTTAAATGAATAATGAACAATTATCAATTCCCTGACAAAAAAAGCCACCCAACTCCTCAACAGTCATGTCACACCTTGCATTGCTAGCTAGTTTACCGGCTACCACCACCAAGCCACTTCAACTCATACAGAATGCAGCGGCCCGCCTGATCTCCAATCTACCAACGTTTAGGCCACGTTACCCCACTTCTTAGAGAACTACAGGAATCCACTTCAAGGTCCTTGACCTGCATACCGTGCAGCGAGGGGAACAGCTCCCGCCTACCTCCGGTCAATGGTCTCTAACTAGTACACACCCTCAAGAGTCACTAGATGGCGACGGTCGCCACTTTTCCTGCCTAGCAGAGAGAGACAAACAAAACCTTACCAGCTGCTTGGCCCTCGTGCCACATGTCTATTGATGTGCCCAAGAGTAGATGTTAGATCACTGGGTGAACATTAAGAGCCAAGACCCCTATGCTCTGCATCTTCTGGCCGCCTCAGACCCACTCCTCAGAGTCCTATCCAAGCTCCTGGGGGGGGGGGGGGGGGGGGGGATCATTCATCAAAGCGAAGCAGGCTATTATCGATCCTCGATCCACAATGGTGGAACAAATTCCCCACCACAGTGGATTCACATACAAACGTTTTAGGTTTTTATTCCTTTTAGCTACTGTGCATTAAATTACCATTCATTCGTATATTTATAATTTGTTGAGTGTACTTTTCTTATGCCAAATATCTTTACAAAATGCAGTTGCCAGAATCCTGACCAGAATGAGAAAATGTGACAACACTCAAGTTTCAAGTTCAAGTTTGTTTATTAATTATCACAATAAAATACACATACTTTACGGTGAAATGCTTGGTTCTGTATGAGCCCCCTGAGAGTGTGCTTCATACAGTAAAAAAGGTACGTAAAAAGTAAGTAAGTAAAGAGGAATATACAATATACATATTGTGACGAGCCTGGTTCAAAAACAAACTAATTCAATTGTTCACACAAGTGCAATATCAATCGATAAGAATATATATATTTTTTTATCTACTTTTTCTCCCCTTTTTCTGTATTTTTCTCCCATCCCAATTTAGTCGTTATGCCAATTCCCCCCCCCCCTTCCTGGTCGTTGCATGCATTTGCCCCCCACTTGCCGGTCTAGGGAGGGTTGAAGACTATCACACATGTCTCCTCCGATACACGCAGAGTCAGCCAGCCGCTTCTTTTCACCTGACAGCGAGGACTCTCATTGGGGGAGCGTAACGTGTGGGAGGATCACACTACTTCCCCCAGTTCCCTCCCTCGCTGAGCAGGCGCCCCGACCGACCTGTAGGAGTCGCTGTTTACAACGACCAGGATACCCACCCCACCGGCTTCTCACCCTCTAACACTGCCAATTGTGTTAGTATGGACAACCGACCAAGCCGGAGGTACCGCTGACAGCTGGATTCAATACCAGTGTCTCTGCAGTGGTAGGCAGCCGCTTAGTCCGCTGCGCTACCCAGCCGCCCTGATAAGAATATTTATTGAATACAGGCAGAATATAGTCCGATGTGCAAATAGAATGGTTGTAATACAGTCCGATGTCCAAAACACAAAACAGGCTCTCGTACAGAAAAAGGATTGTTCAATACTCAGAGTAGTCGTCCGGTCCAGGGTCGGTACACAAGGGAGTTTCTCAGCCAGTCTAGGGTCCAGTACACAATGAACACCTTATAAAAAAAACACCTTATACATTTTTTTATCAATAAATACATTTTTTAAATAATCTAACCTTACTGTCATGCACTCTTCCTAATAAACTAACCTACACTGTAGCACTCAACACTTTGATGAACATTGTTACTCAGCTGATAGAGTTGTGCCCTTCCTGATGACTTGTCGTACAGAACTTGTAAGTCGCTTTGGATAAAAGCGTCAGCTAAATTACTAAATGTAAATGTGAATGTGAACACCTTATCGCCTTCACCTCTCTTCTCACTACCTCTCACCTCGCAAAACTCCGTAAACAACAATCTCTCTCTCTCAATACTCGCTCCTACCTCACCTCCTCTCAACTCTATCTGTCCTAGTGTATTATAGTGTGTGTGTCTGGTGTGTGCGTGTGGAATGTGGGTTATCTAATGGTGCACAGGTGTGTTCTATCAGTACTAATCAGCTGCCTAATTGCTTCCACTCCTCCCATGGCAGTAGTATCGGCCGTCCTTCACATATCCATGAGACGGGGGGTGTTATTTGCCACAATATACAGTACAATATACAATATAAAGTACAACCTAGGTACAATCTAAGTACAGTGAGTAAAAATGTGTAAACAGTGAGGTACAATGCAGAAATGAGGTACAAAACTTTGATGTAAGGTGACGGTCATATGCAGCAAACAGTTGGTACATCAAAAACACGTAAAACTATAAAAATTTACAAAATTAAGCACAATCTCGACGGTTAATGCGATGCAGGCTATCTCTCTCCTAGGGTTAACAAAATGCAGGCTACCTCTACCCTAGGGTTAATAAGATGCAGGCTATCTCTACCCTAGGGTTAATAAGATGGAGGCTATCTCTACCCTAGGGTTAATAAGATGCAGGCTATCTCTATCCTAGGGTTAACAAGATGCAGGCTATCTCTCTCCTAGGATTAACAAGATGCAGGCTATCTCTATCCTAGGGTTAACAAGATACAGGCTATCTCTATCCTAGTGTAGCAGGGTGGATTATCCCTGCTTTATGGGAGTGGTTGTACACGGCCACCTGGTAGCGGGACGCAGCAGAGCTGAGTCTAGCTGGACCCCCGACTTTAGGCCAGGAATGTCGAAATGGAGGTTGAGCAGCAGGAGCGGATGGGGCCTAGGATTCACTGACCTAGGGGTGGTACTCTGGTCCTTCTTGCCCTCCAGGGCGATCAGCAGTAGCTCCCCACACACCCCCACTTCCCCCAATACTTCCTTAGCCCTCCCACACCTGATGGCAGTAAGATGGATAATAATAATAATAACTTTATTTGTATAGCACTTTTCATACAGAGGTTGCAGTTCAAAGTGCTTCACAACAGTAAAAAATACAGGCATAAGCGGGCATAAAAAAGATAGACAGGTAGCAAGGTATGGCAAATCACAGTGTTTCACATTAGGATCTAGCATCCCAATAGGCTCTCCGCTTACAGTTTTCAGTAATACAAATAATAAAATGATTCAGTTTAAAAAGTCTAAAAATTATAAAATAGAACGGACATAAAAAATACAGACATGAGCGAGCATAGCAAGGTATGGTAAATCACAGTGTTTCACATTAGGATCTAGCATCCTAATAGGCTCTCTATTCAGTAATACAAATAATCACAGTGTTTCACATTTGGATCTAGCAAATAATAAAAATTGTTTAAAATGATTCAGTTTAAAAATAGTCATCAGTAAGAAGTAAAAAGTGCGATAACCGACACATGAATTTGATAGGCAGTGTATAAGAGTAGGCAGGGTAAGAATAGTGCAGGTAAGTACAAGTTGTGTCAGGATATCCCTGATGTTTCCTCTTGCCACTAGGTGGTAGCAGATATCTATCCGTGAAATGCCTGAGCAAAGAGATAGGTTTTAAGCTGTCTTTTAAAGATGTCTAGCGAGTTGGCTTCTCTCATGTTTTGGGGTAGTTTGTTCCATAGTTTTGGGGCATAGTTGATAAAGGCTGCATTACCGATCCTCTTTTGACTGCTTCTGGGAGCCTCTAGTAGTCCAGCAGCTGATGATCGCAGTGTTCTTGCTGGTGTGTAATTTATTAGAGTGTTGGCGATGTAGCTAGGTCCCTGTCCATTTAGAGCTTTGTATGTAAGGAGAGGACCTTAAAGTCAATTCTAAATATTACAGGAAGTGTAAAGCAGCTAAGACTGGACTAATGTGCTCTCTCCTTTTGGTTCTAGTTAGCAGTCGGGCTGCAGAGTTTTGGATTAGCTGAAGCCTCTCTGTGGTTTTCTTAGGGAGACCTGTGAAAAGTGCATTACAGTAGTCTAACCGGCTAGATATGAATGCATAAATTAGCTTCTCAGCATCGTTCTGATTAATAAATGGTCGTACTTTTGCTATATTTCTGAGATGGAAGAACAATGTTTTCGTCACTTTGCTAATATGAGAATTGAAGTTCATTTCTGAATCTATGATAACCCCGAGACTAGTGACCTCAGATTTGATCCAAGGGGTTAGTCCCCCCAGGTTCTTTATTAATGTTTCTTTTTTAGTTTTGGAGCCGATAATTAGAATTTTAGTTTTGTTCTCGTTTTAGTTTCAGGAAGTTCTTACTCATCCATTTATTTATTGCCAGTAAGAAGTCTGTAATGGAGCTAATCGCTGTATCATTTGGTTCAGCAGATATGTACAGTTGTGTATCATCCGCATAGCTATGGAAATCTACATTATGTTCTCTGATGATATCACCCAGCGGTAACATGTAAAGGGAGAAGAGTAAAGGACCTAGGCAACTCCCTTGTGCAACTCCATAGTTGTTGTCGTATATATCAGACATGTGATCTCCTAGTTTAACATAGAATTTCCTCCCTCTGATGTATGTTTTAAACCAGCCTAGCACATGTTCTGAGAAACCGACATGGTTTTCAAGACGATCGATTAGAATATCGTGATCGATTGTATCAAATGCTGCACTGAGATCTAGCAGGATAAGGATGGAGATCTTATTCTCGTCAGAGTTTAGTCTGAGGTCACTGATTATTTTGGAGGGCTGTACGAATCACACATAAAGTGAGTTATCGAGAACACACAAATATATTATTTATTAAATCTAGAATAATTAAACTTGAAGACATGGTTAAGTTTCAAACAATGTTAATTATGTTTAGGGCAAGAAATAATACACTGCCAGAAAAACTACAAAATCTTTTTCATTTAGAAAGTGAGTTTAGTAGGAGAAAATACAATTTTAAACATCAGTTTGCACGTACCACACTTAAACAGATATGTCCTTCAGTTATTGGTGTAAAGTTATGGAATTCTCTCCATAGCGAGCTTAAGGGATGTAACAGTGTTTATCAATTCAAAAAAATTTATAAAAAAAAAAATTTAGTCAGTATGAAAATCAAAATGTGGTCTGAATAGTGAGATCTTTTCTTTTTTTTCTCTTCTCTTTCTTTTCTTCTTTATTCTTTATCATTATTATTATTATTTAAATGTTTCTTGTTTAACTATGGATTGTGTTTCTTTTATAATGGTATAAATGATTATTTGTGTAAATAAGGTTATACGCCGACCATTAAGAAAATACATGTTAGTTTAGGAATAAGGGGCAGGTAACAATAAGATTTATTCTTCTTCCTGCTCCTTTTGTCCATGGAATGGCTATTTATGATTTTTTTTAATGAAGAAACTATGATTGTATTATTCCATGTGGCAAATAAAAACTCTGAACTGAACTGAACTGAACTGGTGAGGGCAGTTTCAGTGCTATGATATTTTCTGAATCCCGACTGAAATTCTTCTAAGATAATGTTTTCGCTCCCCAAAGCAGTATCCTTCCTTAATGACCTGTAGAGACATTTAACAATGAATTATAGACAGGGGTGGGGGAAGGGTTAAATAATGATGAGCATTACCCGGGCAAAAAGGGTTAGGACACGGACTCAGTAACAGACACACACACAGTGCTCCCATTCAGTATCTGTTTAGTGAGAAGTATGATTCAAGTTACAAATAAATACAGTCTGATTTAAGTTAATTATGCCCTAGGCACCAAGTACTCTCGCTCTGTAACACAGACTAAAGTGCTTCCCACACTGGGCTAGACACAGTAACAAGACCTTCCCTTTAACACTTTGGATGCCCAACCCGAGTTTTCTCGGGTTTACCCCCCGCGGGTTGAATGCCCATAACGAGAATATTAGTTTTTTCTCGTTTTTTTTATTTATTAGCGATCTGAATTCATATTTCATCAGTCTACCGTTGGAAAATCAGCCACCCCGGGCGCTCAGATGTGAAAAAAGCGCCCCCTATCGTCTCCCAGATGGTAATTCACCCTTTTGGATTGGACTCAGTGAAAATGAATGAGAAAAAAAGACCCGGACTCCACATTTTACTTCTCACTCATGTAACCGGGGTCGATCAGTTTCATGCTGGACCATCAGAGCAGCGGGGATTATGTGTTTTACTGTATACGCGGTGGATCAATAAAAGGATTGATTTTTTCGAATGGCGATCAGGAATTGGAATAATCTATTTGGATACCATCTGATCTCAGGTAAGGAATCTATTTTACCAGTATTAGGATAATCAGACCCGTTTTCACGGAGATATAAGCTTTTTCTTTTTTTTGTGATATGGCTGTTTGACTCTAAGAGCGATCAGGAACTGAGAGAATCGATTTTCAGCGCGCGGCACTAGCGTGCACACGTACACATATACTATCAATAATCTAGCATTTATTTGAAAACGATTCATAAATAGGCCGACAAATGACAACGTTCTAGAATATTACAGTACGGGACGATTATCATGGAAACCTCTTTTTTCTCCGTGAAAATTAGGGGTTTTCCAAATGCTATGAAACGGAAATGAACCAATAAAAAAGCAATCTGCTTCGACAATGTTGACTGGAAATAGGTCATTGATAATGCGATGGGCAGATTAGACACATAGCCATAATTTAAAACATAGATTAGGCGATTAACGTTAACATTGAAGTGGATGTGGGCATTCAAGCACTAAATGTGCGCCCCCTGCTGGGCATTCAAAGTGTTAAGGGTTTACATATACTGTTCCACGACTCCAAATGTGGGGAGAGAGGGGAGGAAAGGGAAGGGATAAAAAGTGTTATTACACTCAAAAGAAATTAACAGTGGTAATAAACCTATCTAGAGCCGGCTTGAAATGTTTGGGGCGCCCCTCTTACACTGCTCTCCAGTGTGCATTCAAAGCACCATTTATCTTCACTCTCATAGAGCTCGCCCCCCCACAGTAGACTGTCTACTGAACACGTTTCAACACTCAGAGCACCTCTGATACTTATCCAAGATGGGGCCCAATCTTAGCACCAATAGTCCGGATGCTAAGATGGCAGACGGAGATCCCCGCGATAACAGCCGGCAGGGCGGGGCAGGCGCTGGGGCAGATGCTGCGGGCAACGGCTTGAAGAGGCTGGAGCAACGTGCAGTGTAATGGCGTCCTCTGCTGGGCTGAAGAGATGGGCCGTCGTGCATGCTAAACTGTAGTACTGTCCTAAACACAACTAAACTGCGGGTCGTATTGCACCCTCCTACTATGACGCCTATATACACAGCTACCGCGAGGTGACCAATGTCTATCACCTGGTCTTCGGCTCTCTTCGACGGGTGAAGCCTTCACAGTGTCTCTGGCCCATTAGCCAAACGCTAAGCTACCGCATATACTTCTGTGATAACCCGTTTTGTAGCAGAGCCCTTCCTTTATCCGGCGCATTAATCAACCGCTCAACTACCGCATGTATTTCTAGGATAACCCGTTTGGTAGCAGAGTATATTCCTTCCACGCTTGCTTGTCTGGTGCTCTCCGGTGTTGACGTCCGTCCTTGTCTGTGTTCAACGCCGAAGAGAGCTTCCTCTGTGCTCCGCTCCACGTTGAACTCCCATCTTCCTTGTCTGATCTCCTCTCTGCCCAGCCTTCCACCACCGCCCCTTGCCGGCACCTGTAATCCTATCCCGCTATGAAACACCCAAGTTTAGAAGAGGAGGATCAAAAGGCAGCAAGTTAATAGTCGATATTCCGGGAGGGGTGATCAAAGAGAACCGCACGTTATTTGTCCATGTCCGGGCAGGTATGATCAAGAGCGGGCAACTGGTTACAACGTCCTTGTGAACACAGGGAATGCGAAAGATTACGTTAGCCAATCTGAATAATAACCAGACATATTCAGGTTGCTACACTAGGGTTAACAAGATGCAGGCTATCTCTACCCTAGGGTTAACAAGACGCAGGCTATCTCTACCCTAGGGTTAACAAGATGCAGGCTACCTATCTCTATGGTCAACAATAAATCATAATTTTCCTGCCACACCCTCTGTGTGTGTGTGTGTGTGTGTGTGTGTGTGTGTGTGTGTGTGTGTGTGTGTGTGTGTGTGTGTGTGTGTGTGTGTGTGTGTGTGTGTGTGTGTGTGTGTGTGTGTGTGTGTGTGTGTGTGTGTGTCTATTTATGTGTATATGCATGTTCTTTTTATTTAAATTGTTCTCATGTATTTCATCTATTGTTGATGCCCACCTCAGCACCTGTTGCAGGCCTGACCAACCTCATTTAGTCTCCTATGGAGGGTTGAGATCAGGGGATGTCGGTCCATCGTGGTGTGGGCCTGTGAAGCTATATAAATAATCTTGACTTAACTTGAACTATCAGGACCATTAGCCTATCACAGCCAAGGCCAGGCATGTGACATATTTGGAATATCAGAATCAGAATCAGAAAGGTCTTTATTGCCAAGTAGTTTACACATACAAGGAATTTGATTTGGTAATTTGGTGCGACATTAACGGACTTAAAAGGTAGAATAAGAATATAGAATATAATCTAAATTCAAATAGAAGTACAGTACATTATAATATAATTATAAAATAAAATAGGCCAATATTAAAGTTAACATGTTACAGGGGGAGTACACCCATTTTAAGAATCAATATATGTTATTACTATGGTCTAAGACGGTCCAGAAATATTAGTGAACATAAACAACTCTCACCTCTAGCTCTGTCACACTAGTGTGACTGGTCAGAGCGCAAGTTGAGTTTCTTCCATTTCAGTTTCACTGGTCCAGCCAGTCTGACCAGCAAGCCTGCCAAGTGTGTATCTAGCTTTCCAATCAATGTCTTTTGTCCTGAAGGAGTCCCGGACACCATCCTGATTGCGAGTGGCCAGAGGGAGTCTAGGCTTCCTCCCTCACTGTACAGCAGTAGGGAAGCTGTTGCTCCTGGACTGTGTCTCGACTTCTGAGCAGTGTAGATCCACTCTACATTCAGAACCCCATGCCCTCCTTCACTTTGACTCAAGAAAATGATCTTGAATAGAATTTCAGTTTAACCCTTTCACTACCACACTACAGAAGGTTAACCTCTTCACTACCACACTAGACTGCTAACCGTCTGTAGTGTGGTAGTGAAAGGGTTAACCTTCTGTAGTGTGGCAGTGAAAGGGTTAACCTTCTGTATTGTCACAGTGAAAGTGTTAACCATTTGGTAGTGAAAGGGTTAAGCCAGTTTCTAACCACCTCAACAGTTGTATTGTTCATCTTTCTGAGCAAATACCCCCCCCCCCCCCCCACACACACACACACACACACACACAACCACTGAAGCTAATGATGGCAGGTGGGTGGAGGCTTCCTGTCATTAAAAGTGGTCTACAGAGGAGAAAGTGCCATCCATCAACCTATAGCCACAGTTATATGGACCTTTCCTCATGTTTTCCTCTGTATTAGTGTACTGTGCTGCACCACTCTGGTGTGTGGTGTTACATGTTTCCACGATACTACTGTACTGTATGTATCAGGTAGGGCTGACCCCTATTAGTCGATTAGTCTACTAATCGGTCGAAAGGAGCCGTAGTCGACTGCCAACCTCTTAGTCGAATAAAAAAAATTATTATAAAAAAAAATGTTATATCATTCTTTCCAAAAGAAAAGAGACCTAGAAGTGTGGCTAACGCTAATGGCACGCATACCAGAGGCTAACTGCCTAGGCACAGAGGCACTGAAAGAGGATTTCACCCATCTAATGAACACACTAGACTAGACAAATATCAAGATGTATCCATCAATGGACCAATTGCATGCTTTTGCAGAGGACAAGAAGCCTTCAGTCGTAACCTCGTTCCCAGCTTTATCTCGAGAGGGTTAGGGTTAGGGTTAGGGTCAGTCGACTCCTTCAGACATTAAGCACCCCCCACAGCCCAAATGGAATGAGTGTGTGTGTGTATGTGTGTATGTGTTAGGGCTGTCCCCGACTAAGGATTTGGATAGTCGACTATGATTGGCCAAAATTTGCCGTTAGTTGACTATTAGTCGACAAAAAAAGAAAAAAAGAAAAAAGTTGAATATATATTTTTTTTTGCCGACTAATAGTCGACTAACAGCACATTTTGGCCAATCATAGTCGACTATCCAAATCCTTAGTCGGGGACAGCCATAGTATCAGGGTTATCATAGTTTTACTATTTCTATTAATTTTCAAAATGTATTTTCGTAAATGATCACTTTTAACTTTAGTTGAATTTCAGTTTTTCCAAGTTTTAGTATTTCAAAGATCATGCCCATATGGAGTTGTGAATAGTTGCACAATTCCCTATAGCGAATGTGGACTTGACATACGTAATGGGCCGAGTGCTAGTGATTAATGTCATGGATCCCGATGAATATCTGAATGTACAAATCATTACCATGTATTCCAGGAGGCTACTGTTAACTTTTCAATGTTGCCATTTTAAACTACAATGTGATGCAATGCAATGCTGCCATCTAGTGCCTCAAACAGTGCCCGACACTGACAGAAAGGTGGACATGGGAAGAAACACTGATAGTGTATCATCAACACATTCTTTCTGTGCAAAACATTGCTTATGAGTTGTAAAACATCTCATAAGCAGACAGAGTAAATGTGTAGGCTGCAGAGAAAGCCAGGAAAGTGTTCCCCACTCAGAAGAGCTTCAGCTTTAGCCTAACATACAGCTAAAACGTATTATTCAGTGCCTGATAAAATGGCTTAGATTTTATGTTGTATCTGTCCACTGTTACTTTTGTGTTTTTTCCCCCTATGTAAAGCGACCTTGGGTCTTATGAAAGGTGCTATATAAAACTAAGTTATTATTATTATAAGATGCTCCTAGATTATTTAATGTGTGTAGATGACCAGTTATTTCAACCCATGCCTGAAAGCAGCCCTTTAAAATACAGTAGCGTATACTTGACACTTTGATACAATGAAAGTTAACCTTAATTCTATTAACCTTTATTCTAATTATAATATTTCTATATTTCTGGACAGTTCAATCAACGTGTTTTAACATGCAATTACCTCCTAGGACGGTGTTGTCAGCCAAATACAATTTCTTTGGCTACTTCATTGATGGTGGTGGGGCTGATCTCGGACAACGACGAGAAGGCCTACCGGGAGGAGGTTGAGGTACTGGAACGCTGGTGCCAGGACAACAGCCTGCTCCTGAACATTGGTAAAACCAAGGAGCTGATCGTGGATTTTAGGAGGAGACAGCAGGAGACACACACACCACTGAGGATAAACGGGGCTACCGTGGACAGGGTGAGCAGCTTCAAGTACCTGGGGGTCCACATCTCAGAGGACCTGACATGACAACACACAGACTCAGTCGTAAAAAAGGTGAAGCAGCGCCTCTACCACCTGAGACAGTTAAGGAAGTTCAGAGTATCTGGAAAGATACTCCAGTCCTTCTACTCCGGAGCTGTAGAGAGCATCTTGACTGGAAACATCACTGCCTGTATGGAAACAGCACGGCACAGGACAAGAAGGCCCTACAGAGAGTGGTGCGCTCAGCCGAGCGTACCACGGGTATTGCACTACCACCCCTGCAGGTCCTATACAACAAGAGGTGCAAATCCAGAGCCTGCAGAATAATGAAAGACCCTCACCACCCCAACAACAGCCTGTTCATGCTGCTGCGGTCAGGCAAACGCCTGCGAACACCAGCAACTAGGACAGAGACACTTCGGCTCAGCTTCTTCCCCCAGGCCATCAGAGCCTTGAACACTGAACTCTCCACACACAAGCACACATGAGCACACACACTCATGCTGCACACGCTCACACTTATGGTCACTTTACAAAAGGAAAGGTCACTTAAGAATAGTATAATATAACTTGAGATTGTATAATATAGCATTGTATAACAGTGTACATAAAGACCCAGTGCCTCATCCGTAGTTAACAGTGTATTGCACTACCACAGGACCTAGCATGTCCTACCATGCTCTTCTTCTTCTTCTTCTTCGTGTACTTTCCGGCAGACTGGACACCTTTCGGCGTATTGCTGCCTAACAGGTTTATCTGCTCACAAGGTCTCTTCTCCTTCTACTCTACCGCCATCTACTGGAATCCTTCCTCCCCCACATTGTCCAATGACGTGCAGCTAACACTGCTTCCTCCTGACTGATTCCCCCTCTGTGATACATGCTTCGCCCCCCGTGGCCTGACTCTGTCCTACTCGCTCACTCACACCCCCCTTCTCTAACGCTACCTGATCAGCCACCCTGTTTAACTCCGTCAAAACATCCTCCACTGTCAACCCCTCCATACCCAAGTGTCCCACTGCTGCTAAAACTATCAACCTAGTCCTCTCTGTCCTACTACTAACCGTCGCTGTCGTATTCACTACTCCTGCCACAAAGGCCACCATACCTAACTTCTCCCTAAACACCCTCTCTTTCTTCGCCTGAACTTCCTCTACCACCCGATGCCCTATCCTAAAACCCTGCCCCCTATCTTGCTTTCCCTGATCCTCCTGCACTATCCTTACTGCCAACTGCCCTTCCCTAAACCCCTGTCCCTTGTCTTGCTGTCCCTGTCCTACCTTCCTAGCTGCCTCCGCATATGAAATTCTACCTTCCCTTCGCACCTGCTGGACCATTACATCTATCTTCATCGACTCACAACCCCAATACGCTACACTATGCTTCCCACAACAACTACAACACTTCGGCTCCACTCCCCATACTTATGCTCCCCACTACACCTACCACATCTCTGTCCCTTCCTACACCACCTAGCTACATGTCCAAACTCCTGGCACCTATAACACCTCAACGGATTTGGCACAAACTCCCTAACCCTATATGCCAAATACCCTAAAAATACCACTCTCGGACTAACCTCACCCTCAAACTGAATAACTATGGCCCCTCTCTTCATCCTCTCTACACTCTTAACTTTCCCATTGCGTTCGTCACTCCTCAAATCCCCTAACAGCTGATCCATACTAACCTTAATTGGAATTCCCCCAATCACCCCCTTGCACCCACTATCCCTTTTCTCCCCTACTATCCCTACTTCACTGACCTTCACTTTTCCAATGCTCTTCATTTCCCTTGCCCTCTCTACCTGCACTACACTTACACACGCTATAAACAAGTTCCCATCCCCCAACACCTTCCCGTACCTTACCTCACCTAACTGCGCTTTAATGAGCTTCGACAACTGATTCGGCTCTATATCCCCAACTCCATTTCCTCCCTCAAAACGCACCACTACATTCAACCCTACAAAACCCTTTCCTCTACCCTCATCCTCTGACCCACTCAAGCTATCTCCCCTCTCTTTCTTCCTCTTACTCCCCTTCCCCTCACTCTTCTTCTCCACCTTTGCCCACCCTTCTCCCCCACTCTCCTCCCCACTACACTCCATACTGCCACCACCCGTCCCCTTCCCTTCGTCATGACCCTTCTCACCCCTATCGCTGTCGTTCTCGCCCAACTCACTCCATTTACTACCATCATGATCCTCCCAATACCCTGGGCAGCCGCTCACAGGCCGGGGCCACCAATCGCGAGGTCTTCGCTGTTCCCGATCCTTCACAACTACACTGGTCGCCTCCCACCACCGACTACTACCCCCACACATGTCTTCGCTGCACAGTTCCGACGGAGGCAGACGCCGCCACTTGGCGCACCTCTCCAAATCCATCCTCCCACACGAACAAGCCATACTATCCCTGGCATCAAGCCGTAGCACAGAGCCACGTCTCCGAGAACTTCCTTGTGTTCCGCCCTCAAGTTTGCCGACAGCGCTCTCCACGTCTCCGCGGAACTACCTCCAGTCAGAAACTCAAAATCCCTCTGCAGTCCCCCGGAGTGATCACGACTCACTTCTTCTGTCAAACCCTCAAGTCCTACCATGCTCTGTAAATAACTCATGTACATATACCGATATGCCCTACTTTGTTTACTTGTTTTATTGCACAATGTCGTTCTATTGGATTCTTATTATATATTACTATTGTATCATGCACATCGTTGCGGGCAAGACCCCATGCATTTCATTGTATACTTGTATGCCGTGACAAATAAAACTCTTGACATGACTTGACAGTGAATGGGCATCTGATTTTATGGTTGAATTTTTTGTTTTTGTTTTCATACATAAATGATTTTAATCTTTTAGCAGGGTTAACACTTAAGAAATCCTGTACCCCCCAAATACCAGTGCAACTCATGTTGCCTCAAATTTTGCAAGAAACAAAAACATCCAATATAATTTAAGTAACATACACATTATATATATATATATATATAATACGAGTTGTTTATTCTTAAAAGTTGAGACATCACTTGGGACAATTTCAACACTCGTTTCCTCACATAATTCTATATTTTCCCAATGGGATCAATAAAGGAATATCTTATCTTATATTTACATACTAAATTATCATGGTGTGATTTAAGTGAATTGTTTACATTTTCAGAGCCTGGTACTGTAATGTAATTCTTTCATTTTATAATACATTCTAAGTAAATCCTTTTGAAGGCTTGTGAATCAAACTGAAGCCTAGCAGATGCATCTTTGAATCAGTTGTAAATAGTAAAAGGGTAGCTTTTCAATGTCCCAGTTTTTCCAAGCAGTTTATTGTAATGTATATTTTTCATATGCCATCGAATTTTCCATCTAGTTTCAAATGTATCCCTGAAAATGACATACTGCACCTTTAACCCTTTACTGCCACACTACCAAATGGTTAACCCTTTCACTGCGACAATACACTGAAGGTTAACCCTTCCACTGCCGCACAACAGCCGGTTAACCCTTTCACTGCCACCGTGACCGTCGGTAGTGTGATAGTAAAGGGTTAACCTTCTGTAGTGTGGCAGTGAAAGGGTTAAGGATATTGCTGGAGAGGTGTGATGACATTCAACGCTCAGTCTACACTATAATCAGAGTAGACTCCCCATTTACAAAATTAACAAATTGGCTATTGTCCTTACATCAATAGTAATTAGGTAGGCTCATAGTGGCCTTTCACAGAATGCTAATTTCCCTCCATATTGAAAGACAATGGTTGCCAACATGTTCATAATGAGAAAGGTATCAACAAAGCCGTTCATAAATTGGTATTTTATTACTGGATCTTGTCAACAAAATCACAGAAAAGTAATATTATGCTGTTCCAATGTTTTACCTACTCTTACCACTGCACAGAAATTAGGCATTTCCCCAAGTGAAAGTGGTTACAGGCAGCCACACTGAAAAAAGAACTACGACTACAAGTTCAACATGCAAGGCCTCCATTTAGGGCAACAAGTGAGTCTTGACCTTTTGTGATGAGGCACATCACTGAATAAAAAATTTAAAAAACACAATTGCTTGAAAATGTAGCCTAAAGGTTTAAGAGAATAATAAGTTTACGTTGTACACTGAAGCAAGATCACAAGCAACACCTGCCATTACTCTGCTATTATAAGTGCTGTGATGGGCCATCACCAATAAGGTAATCCTTCAAAGGATATCTAAAGTAAAAGCAAGACAAATTTATATAAAAGAAAAATAACATTCCTAAATCAGATCAAGTAACTCTCTTAGGCCTTCAGATTTAGCTACAGATAATATATTATACCTGTTGTATTACAAATTCTACCACTGGAAGTTGGTAACCTAAGCTCACACGTATTAACACCTATACTGAAATTTGTTTTACTTTGATCATTACACAATGAGACTGGTCAGTCTCTGCTACTACCAAAGGCACTATACAACACTATTGGGACTTCCAAGGTATATAATTTTGTAGTCTGCACTTCAATAAACTCCCTCTTTTTTTTTTAAACTTATTCTTCAATAATCTGCCATTTATTGTGACGTTGTTCCTTTGCCATCCAAACTACATATAAAAAACACAGGGCATGATGTCCATGTTCTCAATATTTGCCAGGTGAAAATAGCATTACTAATATGCACCTAGGAAATCATTTGTGACCCATGTAATTTAAATTAAAACACAAAACAGTTTGTTAGGACAAAAGAATAGGTTTATTTGCAGAGCTGCATTATCCCAATTTGGCTTGCCTTGGAGAGCTTGCTTATTAACAAGCCAGGAGCCTTCAGCATCACAAACATTTAGTCCAGCTGTGAAGACAAAACAATGACAAAGAAATAGAATAAATATATGAAATAGAATAGAAGTACTTTATGGATCCCGAGGGGAATAACAATTTCAAGAGATCAACCCACATCAGATCTTACAAGGTCATGACTAAATAATCAGTTTATACAAATTGTATAAACTGTAACCGTATACGTCGGCTACAAAGTGAGCCCAAGTCCTCACTCAGACGCCAACGTTAAGTCATGCTACTTTTTTTACATAGTGGTTGTCACCAATCAAATGTCTCAATACTTGCCTTTACAAAGCCGATATCTTTAGCGTATTGTCTGAAGCACTGGCGGCACATGTTGAGCCCGTATTTACGGATCAGACCATGTCTGTTCGAGCATACCCGGCTGCAAAAGAAGAAAAGTAACGTTAATAAAGTCACAATGCGGCAGGATGTAGAACATGCACGAGAAGCAGCATCTTCAACTGGGTGTAGCTTTAACATTGTCGTTAGCTGCGGCTAAATCCCTCGGAGTTAGCTCAACAGCTCATTTACAAAGACTTACAACTTTAACATGGATTGCATACAATTAACGTACTTCGACGAATGACAATCACAAAATTACTTTCGTTAACGCTATATGGAAATAAAGGCAATACACGTGAAATGGTCAGACAAACTCCACCGTGTACATATTGTACGGGGCGCGTTAGCTATCCCCATCATACGCCGCCATATTGGCTACAGCGCCGCTTCCCATGTGGTTCACATTTTGACCTGACTATTTGACTATGGAGAGATACATAAAGTCGCGAAACTGACTAGAAATAGAGCCCTTTTTGCTACTTATCACGGTGTGAGTTAAGACTGACCAGGATCGGGATCCCTGGCCGAATTTTCTGGGGTGACTCCAATAGAGCTGTTGATGGCCCATCTTGTCTCTTTCGCTCGTGTATCGGAAAAGAAAGAAGGAGGCTGCGCGTGCGCAAATAAAACTAGGTAGCCGACGGAAGAAAAACGTGGCGCCCCCTAGCAGCCACTCCAATAGGGGATATCTGCAGGGCGGAAGTTGCCCAATCTGGGGATTATCTCCGAGGCTGCAGCTGGAGGCTACTCCAGAGCCCAGGCGTGGTTTGAGGCGGGGCTTCGTGGCGTAGACTGATTGATTGATTGATTGATTGATTGATTGATTGATTGATTGATTGATTGATTGATTGATTGATTGATTGATTGAAAAGTTTATTAACAGATTGCAGAATGGGTACAGTACAGTACAGCTCAATACATACAATTGTTAAGGGGATGCAGACCAGAGAAAGACTTTCGTCTTGTTTACATCAGGGTCCCCCATTTTCAATTCATCATATGACATACATGACATACAGATAGACAGTACTGCTACATCTATACATTTATGACATATCAGATTTGCAAATACAGTACTGTTGTGTTACAAAAAGTGTCCAGAAAAAGAGTGCATATACATTTGACGTAGAAACTGTACATTGGAGGAGGTTGGGTGGGTGGGGTTGGGTGGGTGGGGGCTGTACATTGGAGGGGGGGGGGGTTGGGGTAGGGGGGGACACACACTGTACACTGTACATTGGAATACTGACAAAGCCATACTTGGTAATTTGTTGTACAACTGGGTTAAGACATTTGTAGGGGCCAGTTTCGAATTGCAGTCTCCCGTAGGTGTTCTTTGAGAGTGTTTTTGAAAGTAGGTAGTGATTCACATTCCTTTACAGCTTTGGGTAGGGCGTTCCACATTGATGTGGCATAATTGCGAAACGTGTTTAGTCCCTTGTTTGAGCCGAATCTGGGTTTAACATGATTTGTGGAGCTCCCTCTGGTGTTGTGATCGTGGTATTCACTGACCTTTGGGAAGTATTTTGACATATACATGGGTACCTTGGTCGCGTAGTGTATCTTGTAGACCAGGCCCATTGCAAGTTGCTGTACTCTGTCGTCTACTCTAAGCCATCCTAGGTTGTCAAAGTGGGCCGGGGTGAGGTGGGTTCTAGGAGTCCGGTGAAGCAGTAGTCTGACTAGCTTGTTTTGAGATGTTTGTAATTTGTTTTTTTAGTGCCTTTGAGGTGCTTTGGTACCATGAGACAAGTATTAGTTGCCTGGACAAGTATTTGCACTACTGCGCATGCGGATGAGGGGGGGGGGGGGGGGGGGGGGGGCTCTCTCGCTCGCTCCCCTCTCCTGGCTATAGTCATGACAAACTTAAACAGTTGTTGGGAATGTATGTCCATACATTGTTTGCTGGCTACATGTCACAACAATATGACCAATCATTTTGTGTCATGTACTCATGTCACAATTGCAGTCTTAAAACATGTACCCCGTTGCCTCTTGAAGGGTCATCTATTAGACAAGTACAGTACAAGAGAGGGTAGTGCGATTTTATATGTCTGAGGAGAAGACTGGTACTCATCATCTTCGTCTCCACAAAAAGAAAAATGACATGTGAAGTATGTTGTGTGCCAGGTTCAAACAGTGCTGTATATGTACAGTTTATTCCTACTCCTATCCAAGCTCCGGGAGGGTCATCAAAGAGAAGTCGCCTTTTCTCAGTCCTTTCCCCACAATGGTGGAATAACTACCCACCCAGTTAGGACAGCCGAACCCGTCAATCTTTCGCCGTCGACTAAAGACGCACTTCTTCAACCATTATCTCAATTAAAAAATTAAAATAAAAAAATCTAACCCTAACAGAATGAATGAAGTTTCAAGTTTCTTTAATAGTTGTCATACAGAAGTACAGAATACTTTTATACAAAATGCTTCTTACTGTTACGCTCCGAGACTGTGCTAGACAAGATAAGTATCAATAACATAGTATAGCATGTAATTAGAAGTAGAAAATGAGGTCACAGTGTTCAGTATAGACATATGTACATGTTCGATGCAGATAGACGTAACTGAGTTACCATATAATATACAATACTATGCAGTGTACTAATATACAATACTATATAGTGCAAAGCAGAAATGGGATGAGGTTCAATTTAGGTACAATTTACAGTAAGGTGTACGAGTTGTAGTGCAATCCTTTATTAATAAATATAAAGTGTGGGGAGTGGGTGCTACAGTGTGTTTGTTTAAAGTGAGTGTGTGCTATAAAGTGTGGGGAGTGGGTGCTACAGTGTGTTTGTTTAAAGTGAGTGCGTGTGGATGTGTGTGCTATGTGCGTTTGATGGTTGTTGTGTAGTGTTCATTGTTCGTTGAGCAGCCTGATGGCCTGGGGATAGAAGCTTCTTCTGAGTCTTTCTGTGCTCGCCTTGAGACTCCGGTATCGCTTGCCTGACCGCAGCAGTTCAAAGAGGCAGTTGTTCGGGTGACTGGAGTCCTTAATGATTCTCTTAGCCTTGCCCCTGCACCGCTTGTTGTAAATGTTCTGGAGGGTGGGGAGCCCCCCTCCAATTGTGCGTTCGGCTGAACGCGTCACTCTTTGTAGTCTGCTTCGGTCTTGTGCAGTGCTATTCCCAAACCAGGAGGTGATGTTGCCAGTCAGTATGCTCTCTATTGTACATGAGTAGAAGTTATTAAGGATCTTCTGACTGACTTGGAACTTCCTTAGGCGCCTGAGGAAGTAGAGGCGTTGTCGTGCCTTCTTCACAACACTGTCAATGTGTGTGGTCCATGTCAAGTCCTCGGATATGTAGGCTCCGAGGTACTTAAAGCTGTTCACTCTCTCAACCGGTGGCCCGTCGATGCTGAGGGGGCTGTAGTCCTTGACCCCCGACCTTCTGAAGTCCACAATCATCTCTTTTGTTTGTTGAAAACTTTATTTAACAGATTGCAGAATGGGTACAATACAGTAAGGCTCAATACACACAATTGTTAAGGGGATGCAGACCTGAGAAAGACGTTTGTCTTGTTTCCATCAGGGTCCCCCATTTTCAATTCATATAGACATTTATGACATACACAACATACATGACATTTATGGCATAGGGACATATAGGTATTTAGTACTGATACATTTGTGACATAAACGGTATTCAAATATACAGTACTGTTACCCCTAGATCCTGACAGAGTATATACATATGATGGGGAGGGGACTGTACATTAGGAGGGGGTGGGGGGGTGGGAGAGAAATATACATACGGCAGGGAGGGAATATATACATGCGGTGGGGAGGAGACTGTCTATTAGGAGGTGGTGGGGGTTTTGGGCATTTACGGTGGCCAGTTTCGAATTGCAGCCTCCCGTAGGTGCTCTTTAAGCGGTTTTGAATGTGGGTAGGGATTCACATTCCTTTACAGCTTTGGGTAGGGCGTTCCACATTGATGTGGCATAATTGCTAAACGTATTTAGTCCCTTGTTTGAGCCGAATCTGGGTTTAACATGATTTGTTGAGCTTCCTCTGGTGTAGTGGTTGTGGTATTCACTGACCTTTGGGAAGTATTTTGACATGTACACATGGGTACCTTAGTCGTATAGTGTATCTTGTAGACCAGGCCCATTGCAAGTTGCTGTACTCTGTCGTCTACTCTAAGCCATCCTAGGTTGTCAAAGTGGGCAGGGGTGAGGTGGGTTCTGGGGGTAAGGTCAAGTAGTAGTCTGACCAGTTTGTTTTGTGATGTTTGTAATTTTGTTTTAAGCGCCTTTGAGGTGCTTTGGTACCATGAGGTGCACGCATAGTCGTAGTACCCTTGAATGAGTGCTCCTGCCAGAGTCTTCAGGGTATTCTTGTTTACCAGAGAGGAGATCCGGTACAAGAATCTAGTTCATTGGTTGACCTTTTTTATTACATTGGATGCCATTTTGTCACAGGAAAGATTTGCCTCTAGGATGGAACCCAGGTAGGCAGTGGCGTAACTCTCTCTCCAGGTGTGCCGGGGACAGATTTGTGGGCGTGGCGAGTGACGTCGCTGGGGGGGGTTAGGGGCCCCCCCCCCCCCCCTCTCTACCTTGATTTTTTTTTAATACCAGGGGTGCAATACCGCATTTTCCCAGGCGGTGGCGCCATTTCTCCATGTAAACGACACACTGAGCTCATACATACAGAATTACATTGCATTCAGAGATCTCCAGGGTTCAAACAACCAAAAAACAATTATCCTCCTCTAAACCACCATTTCATCTCTGATGGCTCCCATTGTGAAATGTATTTACAATACAAGGATGTTACAATACTTCCATTGAATATGACAACAACAACAACAACAAAAGCTATGGTATGTCATAAATGTATAGATGTAGCAGTACTGTCTATCTGTATGTCATGTGTGTCATATGAAGCCAGACCAGCACTCTCAGGTTCAAAATTTAATGGCAGCCCCCCCTCTCTACCTAGATTTTTTTTTAAATACCAGGGGTGCAATACCGCATTTTTTGTATCTTTTTTGTATCACAAACAGTACTGTATTTGCAAATATGGTATGTCATAAATGTATAGATGTAGCAGTACTGTCTATCTGTATGTCATGTATGTCCTGATTAATTGAAAATGGGGGACCCTGATACAGTACAGCTCAATACATACAATTGTTAAGGGGATGCAGACCAGAGAAAGACTTTCGTCTCGTTTACATCAGGGTCCCCCATTTTCAATTCATGACTGAGCTGTACTATACTGTACCCATTCTGCAATATGTTAATAAAGTGTTCAATCAATCAATCACTTGGCCCCAGAACCTGGATAAACACTTAGATTCCCAAAAGTAGTGATAGACTGTAGCCTGTAGGTACCCAGGTCTGTTTGACATTTCGAACATATTTAAAGGAGATATTGAACGGCCCATTTTGTTAGTTCTTTTTTCAATACGTTGCTGCAAACTATAATTTTTTTTAAATATTGAACCACACAGACAGCAATCAGAATACTGGCATTTCCATAACGCTTTCATCTCTACAGTATATTTTCAAAAACATGAGGAACAACTTTGCTTGAATTGTCTTTATTATGAAAACTAAAACAGGACGTTTGCATATTCTCAATGTTGCTGTCGACGTCGTCGCGGTCGCGTCGATGTGGGGACTTGCTTCTTCAAACCGGGTGGACAAAGTTTACAGACAAACGTTAGATTGTTTCCGTCTGAGTCAGTACTGACTTTAACGTTAAACTATTTTAAATCCCCAAGCACCGACGTCAAGAGGTAGAGTCTGACTCTGAGCGAGTGCTGCTCTCGACCTGCTGCTGCGCAGCGCTCAGCTTCTGCTCGCAGACGCAGATTCAGCTGTTGTTGTGATGAGTCTGATGACGTAGCAGGGGTTGCCAGATCGGTTGGTTTTCCACATAATTTTAAAGCCTGTTTACGGTGTATTTTAACTGGGTTTTCGGCTGAAATACATATGAAATCTGGCACATCTTTGAACGCCGTTATAACAGAGTGCTGAGAATGAACGCACTTTTGAACTCCTAGTGCTCCTAACTACTAAGTGCAAGCCCAGATAAGTACTCGCTATTTGCATATCAATAGCGCCGGTCGTATTTAACACACCTGACGACCGGCGCTATTGATATGCAAATAGCGAGTGCACTCTCAGTTGATTTCAGGAACGCACCACACACACACACACACACTGCTGGTGTCGTCACTGCTGCTGGTTTAGCTCTAGATAAGGGCAAGAATGCGACCCCCATCTACTCTTTGCATAATAGTAGGACAGGTAGTCAGAAGGGGGGGGGACATAACTGCATTCTGAAAAAATGGGGGGGGGACCCATTCCGCGGTCCCCCGTGGGAAATACGCCTTTCGTATTTCCTTGTGACAATATTGTCACCCACTGCAACTGAGAAGCCGTCGGTCTTGCTGAGTTTGTTATTTGAACCGAAGAGAATGGACTCTGTTTTGCCCATGTGTAATGATAGTTTGTTATCAGCGAGCCATATGCAGATTTTGCCTAGTTCCGAGCTGTCATGCACTTGTCCTAATAAACTAACCTACACTGTAGCACTCAACACTTTATGAACATTGTTACTCTAGCTGATAGAGTTGTGCCCTTCCTGATGACTTGTCGTACAGAACTTGTAAGTCGCTTTGGATAAAAGCGTCAGCTAAATGACTAAATGTAAATGTAAATGTATTCCCCCTCAAATGTATATACTCTATTATTACTATATTTTTGTATCACAAACAGTGCTGTATATTTGTACATCTGGTATGTCATAAATGTCTAGATGTAACATTACTGTCTATGTAAACGAGACGAAAGTTAAGTTGTGTATGTGTGTCGTAAACGAGAGAGGGAGCGAGCGAGAGAGCCCCCCCCCCCCCCCCCCCCCCCCCTCATACGCATGCGCAGTAGTGCAAATACTTGTCCAGGCCACTAATACTTGTCTACGCCACGAAGCCCCGCCTCAAACCCGTCCCCGCCTGGGCTCTGTGGCTCTGCAGATATCCCCTACTCGCCTCACTGGAGTCTGCAGACACCAGTATATACTCCAGGTGGCGCCAGTGGACCACAACAGCAGCCATATACATTTGCGTGCAAACTAGTCATATAACGAGTTTGATTGATTGATTGATTGATTGATTGATTGATTGATTGATTGATTGATTGAAAACTTTATTAACAGATTGCAGAATGGGTACAGTACAGTACAGCTCAATACATACAATTGTTAAGGGGATGCAGACCAGATAAGTCAACCAACAAACTAGATTCTTGTACCGGATCTCCTCTCTGGTAAACAAGAATACCCTGAAGACTCTGGCAGGAGCACTCATTCAAGGGTACTACGACTATGCTTGCACCTCATGGTACCAAAGCACCTCAAAGGCGCAAAAAACAAGATTACAAACATCACAAAACAAACTGGTCAGACTATTATACTTGACCTTACCCCTAGAACCCACCTCACCCCTGCCCACTTTGACAACCTAGGATGGCTTAGAGTAGACGACAGAGTACAGCAACTTGCAATGGGCCTGGTCTACAAGATACACTATATGACTAAGGTACCCATGTACATGTCAAAATACTTCCCAAAGGTCAGTGAATACCACGACCACAACACTAGAGGAAGCTCAACAAATCATGTTAAACCCAGATTCGGCTCAAACAAGGGACTAAACACGTTTAGCAATTATGCCACATCAATGTGGAACGCCCTACCCAAAGCTGTAAAGGAATGTGAATCCCTACCCACATTCAAAACCGCTCCTACGGGAGGCTGCAATTCGAAAAACTGGCCACCGTAAATGTCCAAACCCCCCACCCCCTCCTAATAGACAGTCTCCTCCCCACTGCATGTATATATTCTCTCCCCGCCGTATGTATATTACTATATTTCTCTCCCACCCACCCACCCCCTCCAAATGTACAGTCTCCACCCCACCGTATGTATATTTCTCTCCCCCACCCCCTCCTAATGCACAGTCCCCTCCCCATCATATGTATATACTCTGTCAAGTCAAGTCAAGTCAAGAGTTTTAATTGTCATGGCATACAGGTATACAATGAAATGCGGGTGGTCTTGCCCGCAACGATGTGCAATACAGTGGTACAACATATAATAGAATAAAAAAATAAAAACATTGTGCAGTAAACAGGTAACAGGTAACATGGAGTGACATCTCTGTATCTGTACATAGTTATTTACAGAGCATATGGGACATGCTAGTTAGCTTTGGTAGTGCAATACACTGTTCCTGTTATTCTAATTTAAAGTGTCCTTTCCTTTTGGCCATAAGTGTGCGTGTGTGCGACATGAGTGTGTGCCCGCTCATGTTAAAGTGTTAAGTGGCTGCTCGTGTGTGAGCGTGCACAGCGTGCGTGTCGTGTGTGTGTTCATGTGTGCTTGTGTGTGGATAGTTCAATGTTCTGAGCACTCAATGTTCATTGTTCAGGGCTCTGATGGCCTGGGGGAAGAAGCTGAGCCTAAGCCGCTCTGTCCTAGTAGCTGGGGTTCGCAGGCGTCTGCCTGACCTCAGCAGCTGGAACAGGCTGTTATTGGGGTGGTGAGGGTCTTTCATTATCCTGCAGGCTCTGGATTTGCACCTCTTGTTGTATAGAACCTGCAGGGGGGGTAGTGCAATACCCGTGGTACGCTCGGCTGAGCGCACCACTCTCTGTAGGGCCTTCTTGTCCTGTGCCGTGCTGTTTCCATACCAGGCAGTGATGTTTCCGGTCAGGATGCTCTCTACAGCTCCTGAGTAGAAGGACTGGAGTATCTTCCCCGATACTCTGAACTTCCTTAACTGTCTCAGGTGGTAGAGGCGCTGTTTCGCCTTCTTTACTACTGTGTCTATGTGTGTTGACCATGTCAGGTCCTCTGAGATGTGGACCCCCAGGTACTTAAAGCTGCTCACCCTGTCCACGGTGTCAGGATCTATGGGTAACAGTACTGTATATTTGAATACCGTTTATGTCACAAATGTATCAGTACTAAATACCTGTATGTCCCTATGCCATAAATGTCATGTATGTTGTGTATGTCATAAATGTCAATATGAATAAAAAATGGGGGACCCTGATGTAAACAAGACAAACGTCTTTCTCTGGTCTGCATCCCCTTAACAATTGTGTGTATTGAGCCGTACTGTATTGTACCCATTCTGCAATCTGTTAAATAAAGTTTTCATTCATTCATTCATTCATTCATTCATTCATTCATTCATTCATTCATTCATTCATTCATTCATTCATTCATTCATTCATTCATTCATTCATTCATTCATAAAGACTTTCGTCTTGTTTACATCAGGGTCCCCCATTTTCAATTCATCGTAACATGACATACACGACATACAGATAGACAGTACTGCTAAATCTATACATTTATGACATACCAGATTTGCAAATACAGTACTGTTTGTGATACAAAAAGAGTATATACATTTGACGTAGAAACTGTACATTGGAGGAGGTTGGGTAGTGACTAGGTGGGGTGGGGTTGGGTGGGTGGAGGGGACTGTACATTGGAGGTGGTTGGGTGGGTGGGGTGGGGGGGGGCACTGTACAACTGTACAAGCAAAACTGTACATTGGAATATTGACAAAACCATACTTCGTAATTTACTGTACATTGGAGGGGGTTGGGTTGGGACATTTACAGGGGCCAGTTTCGAATTGCAGTCTCCCGTAGGTGTTCTTTGAGAGTGGTTTTGAAAGTGGGTAGTGATTCACATTCCTTTACAGCTTTGGGTAGGGCGTTCCACACAACGGTCAGTGAAACGATGAAGTACTGCTTGCTTGCTTCGTTACTCTCTCTGAAAATATTCTTAATGGTTTTATATGCATACAATTAAGAACACAATCATCTATTATTATGAGATAAAATTCACCATGTCAACAATCCTGGGATTGTCAACACTAAAGAGAAATATATATTTGTTGTGATAAGTACTATTATGTCATGCATAATCACGCCCCCTATTATTTATCTTGGAGGGATCATAACTGTCACATTCAGTATGTTGAATTGAAAATGCCATTCTGCAATCTGTTAATAAAATGGTCAATCTATCAATCAATCAACCCAATGGCTAGCATTTCTATTTGATTATATATTTATATAATATATAATTTTAACGAAATACATTCGCATGATGAAATACTTAATAATAATAATGTGATAATGTTGTTGACACACTTGAAGTCGCTTAACATTGCCAGTGGTGCTACAATGTATTTATGTGCAGCATAATTAATGCCACACACACACACACACACACACACACACACACACACACACACACACACACACGCACGCGCGCACACACACGCACACACTCTGGTGCCCCCCACTGGACCAATGCATTGTGGGACAGAGGCAGGCTGTGGTTCCGTATTTGATATGTTGATCAGCTAGCTGAGCTGGCTGGGAGGAATGGAGGAGAATGATGAACATCTCGCGTCACCGTTTTGATCATCCTCGTTGAGACTGAGAGCACCGCACGACTGCTTGAGTTTAGGTAACGGTATCTGTTAAAATACTTTAATTGGCTAACGATGGAGTTCGCGACGCTGTTGTACGGTCGTTCTTATGGAAGGGGCTTGCGATAACAACCGCTAGCTACTGTAGCTGAGCCTTATTATAAACATGAATGTAACGTTGCTGTTCTTGTTTAGATTTCACATAATGCATTGTCATTCTCGCTCCAGCTTGCAATCCGTTGTATTTCGCAATACATAGAGACGTATGGTGTAAATGGTACAGTGGATAATATAGTTATAGAGTGCATGATGTCGATGGCTTGCGCATAACGTTAGCGCCTGTATCGAACGACCAGTCCCGAACAGAGAAAAAAAACTAACGCGGCTCCTCAAACATTGCATCGTTGTTTGTGTGATTTGGGCGAATATGTTGGTTGTTTGGGTTACATCGACAAAATAGATTACCACGAGACGGTGTCTTTATGTTACATTATGTAGCCTAATCTGAATCAGAATCCAGGGGGTTGCAGAGTGAGTAGCCTATTGCACAATCATTATCAGATGAAAGTGTGTGAAGAAAGGAATGTTTAGCCATGACACACGAGTCGAGCATGCCATAAATACATTTGTATTAGTGTAGGCTATTAACGTTACCTTCCTTATTAAACACTTAAAAGACCATTGAAGTATAGAGCTAGGCCTAGTTAATGATCAAGTGAATTGAGGCTACTGTATAGCTCTTTCCATTTTGTTCATGTCTTGATGATATGTGTATTGATAGTGACAGTGCCTCTCTGCAGAATAGAACAGAGAGGTCAGCCTGGATGCCAGTTCAAGTGCACGGATGACATAAACTAAAGTTGAAGTTTTGAAATGGAGAACGGATTAGAATTGGCTTGCCAGACGAACTAAGTGAAGTATAAACGTAGCCATAGGCATCGCTGGAAGTGTTAACTTTGCAGGAAGCGGCACCCCACAAAATGCACTTGAGACTACCGTTATTGTACAACCTTTTGTGTGTAGAAGGCTACTAATAACATAACTAATGATATACCTGTTTTTGTCTTTTCTTTCCCTCTAGCGGGTTCATGCACACTGCTACCCTGCTGCCTCCCAGCAACCAACATGCCTTATGGAATATTCATTTGGCATCACTGACATTCCAAAGGGATCCATGTTTACATTTCAACAGCTCACATTCCTGGCAGTTAGCATCTAAAGAGCCTTTTTTTTTTTTTTTTTTTACTAAACCAATCCTGGCCTAAGCACAACATTGCAATTGCAAAATCGGTACATCCCGTTTCTCCGCGGCCAACTTCTCTTCCCTCTCAAGGGGGCGACTGCCTGTCATGAGATTCCGAATCTACAAGAGGAAGGTGGTGATACTGACGGTGGTGGTTGTCGTCTGCGGCCTGGGGTTCTGGAGCAGTGGAAAGCAGAAGAGGAGCAGTAGTGGATCGTTCCCCAAAGAGGTGGAGACGGTGAGGAGAAGCAGCAGCAGCAGTAGTAGCATCAGCAGCAGCAGCATCAGCAGTAGCAGCAACAAAAACCAAGGACAGGCCACGCCTGCCGTCAGCCGGGTGCCAGTACCACCACCTGTCATACAAGCCAACGACACCCACCCGGAGAAAGAGAAGGAGAACGAGAAGGAGAAGGAAAAAGAAAAAGAGAAGGTGGCCAAGCCAGAGGTGGACAAGCCAGAGGTGGACAACGCCACCTTGGTGTACCGTGGCATCGTCTTTCAGCTCAACTTCGACCAGACTATAAGGAACGAGGGAAGGTTTAAGGCAGCACGGCAGAAGGATGACCTGGTGGTGGTGGTCCAGGTCCACGACCGACCTGACTACTTGAAGCTGCTGGTGGACAGTCTGAGAAAGGCCAGGGGTGTGGACAGCATGCTGCTGATATTCAGCCATGATTTCTGGTCCCCAGAGATCAACCAGGTGGTGGCCTCTGTCGACTTCTGCCAGGTCCTCCAGATCTTCTTCCCCTTCAGCGTCCAGCTCTATCCCCAGGAGTTCCCTGGCAACGACCCCAAGGATTGCCCCAGAGATATTCCCAGAAACGACGCCTTAAAACTGGGCTGCATCAACGCAGAGTACCCTGACTCGTTTGGCCACTACCGCGAGGCCAAGTTCTCCCAGACCAAGCACCACTGGTGGTGGAAGCTGCACTTTGTGTGGGACAGAGTACGGGCCCTGAAGGACCATAAGGGTTTGGTGCTGCTGATCGAGGAGGACCACTACGTATCTCCAGACTTCCTCCATCTCCTGAAGCTGATGTCGGTCCTCAAGAGGGAGCAGTGTGCCGACTGTGACATCCTATCACTGGGGAGCTACAGCCACATCGGCTACTCCAGCAAAGCCAATAAGGTGGAGGTCAAAGCCTGGAAGTCCACCGAGCACAACATGGGGATGGCTCTGAGCAGGGAGACCTACCAGAAGCTTATCCAATGCACAGATGCCTTCTGCACGTATGACGACTACAACTGGGACTGGTCTCTGCAACATCTGACCGTGGCCTGCCTGCCCTCTTACTGGAAGGTGATGGTTAGCGAGGCGCCACGGGTCTTCCATGCTGGGGACTGTGGCATGCACCACAAGAAGTCTGCCTGCATGCCAATTGGCCAGAAGACCAAGATAGAAAACATCCTTCAGAGCAGTGGGAACCAGCTGTTCCCAAAGAACCTTCTGATCACAAAGAGACTACCGGCTAACGGTGCCGGAGGGGTGGCCCCTCATGTTAAAAATGGGGGCTGGGGAGATATCAGGGACCATGAACTCTGTAAGAGTTACGTTAGATTACAGTGACCTTATTGCTACTATTATATTATTATCTCTTTTGCATCCTCTTTAAAGAAAAGAAAGCCTTTTAAAAAGAAATCTTTATGGACTATTCTTCATATTGCCTGTTTTACTGGACTGTTCCAAATTAAAAAAAAAAAGAAGAAAAAAAAGTCTGTTGGGTTTGGGCCTTTTTGCCACACTGTGTTTAGATCTATTTTTTTTATTTATTTATTTTATTTTTATGTCATTGTTTTTTTTGTGGGGCTGCTATTACTTGACGAATTGGCTGCATATTACATGACTAATTCTAATGTTTTCTATAATGGATCTGATTGTAAAATGTAAAAAAAAAAAATCCTTTACGCTAAACTTAAAGTCAAGATACAGAACATTTGTAAATTGTGGTCAATTGGAGATAGAAGTGCTCACTGTGGCAGTCATAAATCTGGGGAATCTGTGGACTTTGCAATCCCTGTGTGCATGTATAATTAATTAGAAGGTATTTATATCACATACATTTGCAGAGATCAAAGAGGATCCTTAGAGACACCTTGTTCCATTTGAAATTATCTCCCACTTAGCTTACCTTATCTTCAACAGGTATCTAGCGCACAACCGAGTCTCGTTATTACTTGGGTGCAAAGGGAAGTCGGTTCAGGTACACTGCATTAAAAAGACTGCATCATCATTATCAAACATGCCACCAGTAGCTGCTCCAGATGCTGCACTGCTGGCCCTCACTAGGAAAACACTGTAATACATTTAACCTGGCCTTGTTTTAGACCGACTTCGACCGAGGGGGCAAATTAGGTTAAGTGAGTGGCACATTCATTGTATTGCTTTAGAGGCGTTGGCCAGCCTTTCACTTTGCTAGAACCCTGCATTTCATTGTATCTTCGTGTAGAGATCTTGATACCACAGGTAAATGTAGGCAAGGTCCCTGGGGATATTCCAACACTCTTGATACAAGTTTCTCATTCCCAGTGTTGTTGCTGTAGAGAGTGCATTTACATTTTAAGTGCTTGGAGTACGGCTTAGTATTGACCGGTTCCGCTAAGAGCCAAGCTTGGTGGCTTCTCTCAGGCTGCATTGATTCCCCCACCTCCCTCTCTCCGAGACAATGTTTTACAGCCAACCCTGCGCACTGTTCACAATGTGAAATAACTGCAATGCCATCACTGGGCTCCCCATGCATATTCAAAACCTCCTCCAGCATACAGTGCTGTGGGCCTACTGTTTGTTAAAAGAATAGTTCTACACTCTTGACAGCCATCACTGATATAGATGGTCTGCTCTGCAGTAAACAAAACATACATTTTCTGGTATCCTGTTCCCACTTTATCCAATCAGGAGAGATAACTCCACACTGCAAAAATGGTTACATTTTGGTTACACCGATGAGGGCTAACAAAGCAGTCTTTTTTGGCGCACATTTCCAGCAGTAGGCCGCCGGACCACTTCAGGGTGAAAAGTCCCTTTTATATTTAATCATAATTCCTAATGTAGTGTGGCCTAGTGTGAAGGCATGTGACAGTGCTCAGGGCTGCTGCACTCTCTAGTCATGTGACCACCAGTGAGTATCACAGCTGCCCCCACGGTGAGCAAGCCCAATTGAGCCTGTACCTCCAGGGTAAGGCTGCTTAGAATAGAAAATAATCAAGGAGAATGGCACCTTGCTGCTATTAGTCGACCGGACAGACCTCAGCTATAACCTACAGCACTTTCCAAATATAAACCTATGATGATGATGAACACATAGCCTGTAATAACTATACATTTACAGGCTACTCTGATCTGGTCACTTAGAAAAGAGGAATAATCCAAAGTAAACACTGAGTCCAGCTGACATGAAGATTGTCTTTTAGACCATCGTAATCGGTGGTAGTCCACAGTGACAGGAAATGAAGAGCGCATCTTATAGACCTAAATCTGTCTATACATAAAATAATCTTGACAACCATAGCTGAATCACTCTGCCGTTTTGGTTGTGGGGATGAAAGGAAAAAAAGACACCTGCACACTGTCTTTACCAAGTAGCAACGTTTCTTCAAGTATGGCCTAGCACGTGGGAGATAATTGAATCCATACTATAATATAGCCTTACTAAAATAGAAGACCTATTGAGGAATCATCAATAATGATTATTTCACCAAATGCACTTCCTTGTGATTCCTGATGATTTCGGATTGTTAAAACATGCTCCAAATAGATCGCTGATGTACACCTGTCCTTGTCTTCCGTATGGACTGCTCTCCTATGCACCTGTCAACAAAGATCAGGACAGAGGCGTGAAAACACTATTTGTTCTGAGGACGGTCAGTTAAATGTTCATGTTCAACCAGAAAATCCCATGCCTAGGTTCCCTTAAACCTCCATCCTTTGCATTCCTTTTTCCTCAAGCAGGAAAGATGTCTCTTAAAGCAACAGGGGTAGCTGGCAAAGGCTCTTTACATGTGCAAGATGAAGTAACATTGACTAAAATGTATGATCAGTGATAGGTTATCAACAACCTCAGTAACTCCTGCCAAAGCATCTTCAGTGGTCAGTCAGTCATCAATGGTAGTATAAGTCCAGTTCAATTAGAAAACTCCAACTCAAATCCATAGGCCATTAAGTCCTGATGTTGTCAGTTTGATTGTCTCCCCTGTTACAATGGATTGCAGGCTCTAGTCTACAGTATAAGTCAGTGTTAGAACAAGTATCAACGTCGTCTTTGGCTCTGAATGCAGAGAGACCCATGCTTATTAATCATTAATAGCCATTGCACACGTTGCTAGGTAAACAAAACTCTGGGTCAATACAAAGGCATGTACGCAGGGGAATTGCATCACTTTGAGAGGATGAGTAATGCAGGAGCTTGCTAAAGCAATAGGGTTCTCATTTGGATTGGATTCCTATCAAAGCAGACCCATCCTCAATGAGCATGCAAGATAATGCATTGCTTTGGGCATTTTGCTCTGAACTTACTTATTTAATTTTTTTAATGTTTTAACCTAGAATGATTTCAATGCAACTAACAAACTTACCGATATTAAAATGAATGGAAAATACTATAAGATGAGAATCATTGTGATTAGGGAATTCAACTAGTTGATTTGACCAACAGTAACATAAAAAAAAATGTCATACAGGAACACAGGCCATTTTACAGAATATATATATACATATACACAGTATGTAGACATATTGTATATAGCCTATATATATATACACACATAAATATAGCAAAGATACAAACAGTAAGAAGACATTAATATCCCTGGCAACACTAGCACATACATCAATAATATTGACCTTTAATGTCGGAGGCTTGGCCCAGGCAAGCTACTTCATCACCTAGATTGCCATTCTATGTTTGAGGCCCCGATAATACGTTTACCGGTATGTGAGACATCCCCAAAACACCAATCCGGAATTACACTTGCTCAGCGTAACGCAGCATTGATTTGTGCCGCCCATGAGAGATCAAGGAGCCAGTCAGAGCTGGACAGACTCTTGAGTGACCGTGATGAGTGATTCTCCCTGGGAGGATGCACTGAGTCTGCACCATGCACACCGCCTGTCCTGTTATGCCCCCCAGAAGTCTGTATTATGATTCCACGTGCTCTTGGCGATGGAACACACTTTCTATCCACCAGGGACTATATGTGATTTCTCTGTTTGCCAGCCATAGATTACAGTAGCATAGTTTTATTTCACAACTAGGATTTCACAAAAGGCACATCTATAGAGGATAGAATACAGCAGTGTTTCCTCATATACACAGATTTATTTGTGGCGGACCAGCACACAGCAATATCAGATAAACCCACCACAACTGACACAGATAGCATATTTACAGTGCTTCTTATGGGGTACTGTAATCCACCACCACATTCCCTTTCATGTACAGTAATTGGTGGCAGGGCCGTTCCTAGGCATAGGCCATACAAATGGTCACCTAGGGTGCCATCCATCTAGAGCAGTACCAGCCACTAGGCCAAGAGGAAGAATTTGTGGGAATAAAACGCCCCTATATTCTGCCTCAAGATTTGTAATCACAAAGTAATTTGTTGCTCTGGCTTTCTGACAAAAGACAAATAAAAAGTGGTTCAGTGTAGTAGGTGAGTTAGCATATTGGTGAGGGGAATCACTAAAAACCAGGCATGTCATGTATGGCGTCACGCATCACGTACCAGTGGGCGGGTGAGGTCCAATGAGGTTAAGGTTAGGGTTAAACTAGGGGTGGGTTTATACTAATGAGATGCCTGGATTTTAGGGAGGGCAGGGAGATTGGATTGGCCCCAGTGAGGGTAACGGTGCCAGTCTAAAATCTCACCTAAGATGTCAAATAATGCATAAGGGCTGGTCCTGACTTGAGGTTAATGTAAACAATAGGCTCAATATCATTAATAACAAACATGCTTTGTAATCTATAGTCAATATTAGAGGGGGAATAAATGTTCTAATGATTTTGCAATGCCGCCTCCTAGTGGCAAACTAAGAGGTATGTTGGTAACTAAAACAGAACACCAGATAAACCCTAAAACTATATGTAGCAGCGAGCAAAACTCAAACACCATATGTCCAAAAAAAACACAAAACTTAATTACAGATATTGTTATACAGAACATTTCTTAATTTTGTCTTAGCATCACACACATACACCCATCACAGATGGAGTAAAAAGTATGATATTTGCTTTGAAATGTAGCCTGGTGGAGTGAAAGTATTAAATGTGCTATAGCGATAACATTTAGCCACTATATGTCGTACTAGAGCACCAGCATGTCATTTATCCAATCAGGTGCATTCCACATGGGGAAATGGGAAGTAGGGAGCGGATACATGAATGCAAATAGTAAACAACATTGATTTTGGATCCGCCAATTAAAAAAAAGAATTAATCAATACTTTATTCCACAACTTTCTAAAAGCTCTGTGGATGTATTTATTTTTAAGGATTACTCTACATAAAATGTTTATCTATAGCACCTTTACAGTAAGTCCCCTAAAATTTAAATACTTCTGAATCTGTAATATTGTCAAACACCGACCTCTAGGCAAAAGATGACAACATGTTAAATAAAAAGATAAATGGTAAATGGTGCATTTATATAGTGTTTTTATCCGAAGTGCTTTACAATTTGTTCCTCCCATTTTATCCATTCACTCACCGACGGCAGAGGCAACATGCAAGGTGCCAACCTGCTCATCGAGAGCAGGTAGCGGTTAAGTGTCTTGCTCAAGAACACGCTGCCCGGGAAGAGCGGGAATCGAGCCGGGAAGCTCCAGGTTACCAGACAACTGCTCTACCTCCCAATCCACTGTCGCCCCATGCGTACCGGTACAACATTGTTTACAGTTTTTGTGTTTGTGTGGATTAGATTTCAGTGGGTATAGGGCAGGGGTTGCTATACTGCTGGCCACACCTCAGCCTTTAACAAGAGAGGCCTCCAGAAATTCACAGTATAATAGGTTACTAAAAAGTCCGGTCGTGGGTGTTTTTTTAATAAAGTAATTTGATCAATAACTAAATATGCCTCGTTTTATAAATGTGTATTTATTAAGTAACTACTATAACATAGTGCTGTAATTAAATGTTCTAATAAATATCCATGATCAAGTTCAACAACGTCCTTTTATTTTTATTTTTTTTTATTTTATTTTTATTATCTTTTTCCCCCTCCTTTTTTCCGATTTTTCTCCCATCCCACTGTTAGTAGTTATTAGTAGCCAATTCCCAACCCCCTTCCTGGTTGTTGCGCACTTTCCCCTACTGTTGGTCCGAGAGGCCGGAGACTGTCACATGCTTTCCTCCGACGCATGTGAATGAATTGAAAATGGGGGACCCTGATGTAAACAAGACGAAAGTCTTTCTCTGGTCTGCATCCCCTTAACAATTGTGTGTATTGAGCTGTACTGTATTGTACCCATTCTGCAATCTGTTAATAAAGTTTTCAATCAATCAATCAATGTGCAGCCAGCCGGCAGCCAGCCTGGCCACGCAGATTCTCACTGGGAGAGTGTAATGTGTGGGAGGCCGCACTACCTCTCACCAGATCCTACCGTCGCAGAGCAGGCGCCCCGACCGAACTGTAGGGGTCGCTGTCCACAACGCCCAGGACCCACCCACGGCTCCCCTCCCCCTAACTCAGCCAAACGAGTTAGTATAGCGATCAGCCTGAGCCAAGGCAATGCTGACTCTCCGGGAGTCGAGACCGCAGCCTCTTGCATTGGTGACGAGCACAATCTCCGCTACGCCACCTGACCGCAGTCCTTTTATTTTGATATTCTTTTTTTTCTCCTCCTTTTTTCTGTGATTTTTTCTCCCCATCCCAATTTACCTCTCATGCCAATTCTCCCTGTCCTGTCCTGATCGTTGCTCGCATATGCCCCCCACTGGCCGGTTGTAGGGAGGATAGAAGCCTTGCATCACATGTCCCCTCCGATACATGTGGAGGCAGCCTGTCACATCTTTTCACCTGCCAGCGCGGACTCTCATTTGGCGAGGAGTAACGTGTAGGAGGCTCACACTGCACCCGCCATTTTCCTGACTTTGCTGTGCAGGCACCCCAACCGACCTGTAGGAGTCGCTGTTCACAACGACCAGACTACCACCCTTCGACTTCCCACCCACTAACTCTGCCAATTGACTTAATATGACGGACGGCCCAAGCCGGAGGCAACGCCCACAGCCGTATTCGAACCCGGTGTCTCTTGCGTTGGTGACGAGCGCAATGTCCGCTGCGCCACCCAGCCGCCTTATTTTGATATTCCTTAAGGTGAGACAGCACCCCCTAATATGGAAAAAAAATACTTGAATAGATATCACTATGAAACTTTCCCAGTTTGTTATGTACATATACTAAGAAAAAATATATTACAAGTTTTCTGGATTTTATGTTTATATATGCAAATTAGGCACTTCCCCATTAAATATGCACATATTTGCATGTATCGCCAAGACTCGCATCACCAAAATGGATAATGCCAGATTCAAAAACTTGGTTTCATTTTGTTGATACATTCAAAATGAACTTTGTATAGAAAGACTTTGTGGCTATGTCCTCTTATCAGCCCATACATCAGGAAATACTGTCTACTGTCATTAAAAGAAAATCTCCTAGTTTTGGTATAAAATGTACTATAAACCCGGCTATGAGTGATATATCAACAAACCTTTCTATAGAAAGAAGCATAATATGGATGGGAAGAAATGTGGAAAGTTTGGTGTGTGTAGGTACTAGGGAAATGGAGTTCCAACTCTTTATGTGTAAGTAAAATGCATAAAAACTAGTTTTTCAGAAAACAACCTCAAAGTTTTGTATTGTAAAATGCCATACATTTTTATTTGAAACAGCTATTTACAAACACAACACCCAATCAAACCATTAGTAATAGACAACCTAAACACATGCCTGATAACTGAATAATAATAATAATAATGATGTTATTAAACTGAACAGAACTACACACAGGCTACAAACAGTGTAGTAAGTGTAGTACCCTCTAATAGGCAAAAACAAATTTGAATAGATATCACTATGAGACTTTCCCAGTTTGTTATGTACATATAAACTAAGAAAAAATATATTGCAAGTTTTCTGAATTTTATGTTTATATATGCAAATGAGGCACTTCCCCATTAAATATGTGCACATTTATGGTTGCAAATTGCAATCAGGCAAAATGAAGTCAAATAAACAACAAAATGTGTGTTATTGACATTTTATTGTCACTAGTTTCATAGAAGACATGTTTAGGAAGCAAAATATAACAAAATCTCAATATCGTCGAGAGAAAAAAAGCAAAAAGGCAATTTTGGGGGTGCTGTCTCGCCTTAATTCCATGTTGAAATTACATGGGGTCGCCAAAAAAAATCATAAATAAAATGGGGTTGTGGTATAAAAAAGTTTGAGAAACCATACGTTAGACCAAAAAATATAATACTAATAGATAATGTGAGCAAATAACAATTTCTGAGTCCAAAGTTGAATAAAAATTAGATAGATTTATTCCTGTATGGCCATACAAGGAAAAATGCTCAGTTCACAATCACAGCCAGAGACAACATGTAACACAAAATGTCTGACCGAGAAGTGAGAACGAACTTTGGTCAGACATACAATTAAATACATGAAAATGACGTAGGAGAATGGAAAATAACAAGAAAGAACAAGATGGTGGTTTAGAATAATCAATACTACGACTATGTTATGGCTATCCTGGGAGGAAAACAGAGCAGTTTCCCACACAGCTATGTTATGGCTCTGAAGAACACACATTGTGTGACCCACAGCATATGGCATATAATAGAATACTTATAATACAGCCTGTATAATGACATAAACATTTTCCACCACAAAAGTCTAGCGGGAATTAAGAAAAAAGGCCTCATGTACAATGAAAGCTGGCACTTATCAGGGACAGGCTGGCTTTAGCATAGTGATACAACAATTTTTGGGGCAATGGGGAACAACACGACCACCAACAATAGACAACGAAGTGAGAAATAATATCCATGATGGTGATAGTGATGATGATCATGTTCCTATGTGATTAAAGCAAAAACACAGAGGCACCAGAAAGGTTGTCTTGTGTGTCATGATGATGCCAGACTCTGGCCTTTGGATTGCTGATTGAAAAAAGTAATATGCAAATTCACTGGATTACTCACACCTTTAGATACATTTGGGTTACTTGTCACACAAATCGAGTGGGTTTGTAGAATATGAGGTACAAACATGATATGGTAAACCAATCTCATGTTTTGGTTTTTGGTGATACTTATTTTTGCATTTACCAGTATTTTTATTTATCTATCATTGGGCTGAGCAACACTTCAAGTAATCAGGCTATGTAGGCTTGACACTTGTATGTACCAATAATAGAAAATAAGAAAAAATAATAACATCCATTATCATGGCATTACATCAATATCCATATACAACAAACGATCAAAATAGAATAGAATAGAATAGAAATACTTTATTTATCCCGAGGGAAATTTAGCACTACAGATCGCTCACAGTAAACAGTAAACATTTAGATATTCAAAAACAAAAGTCATGAATAAGAATAAAAATAAAGAATAAAATACAGGATATACATTCTGATATGTATATACATTCTAACATTTTAAATATACAGCCAAAAATATACAGTAAAATGTACAGTACTAAGTGTAAAAATTGTAAAATGTCGATTTAAAAGTAAAGGTCCAAGAAGATTTTGCCAGACTGTACTGTCACCCTGTGCTCAGTGATGCAGTGAGGCACAGTGATGCCTTATAAGTCTGATGGCTGTCGGAATGAAGGACTTCCTGTGCCATTCAGTGTTGCATCTTGGACACTGAACGTGCTCCTTCTATCAGCCAAGTCTGTGTGTAGTGGGTGGGAGGGGTTGTCCATGATGGCGTGGAGCTTAGCAAGGCTCCTTCTCTCTGACACCACCGCTAGAGAGTCCAGCACTCCAGCTCCACCCCCACCACGTTACTGGCCTTCCTGACCAGATTTTCCAGCCTGATTGCGTCCCCCGCACTCAGTCCGCTGCCCCAGCAGGTCACAGCGTACAAGAAGGCACCCGCCACCACCGACTTGTAGAACATCCTCAACATCCTTGTACAGATGTTGAAGGATCAGCCTTCTGAGGAAGTAGAGTCGGCTCTGGCCCTTCTTGTAGTGTTTTGACCTGTTCAGTTTCGACCCCCCTGATGGAAACGGGGTCACAGATGTACTCCTCCTCCTCCCCAGATCCACAGCCAGTTCCCTGGTCTTCATCACATTTAGCTGGAGGTGGTTCTTTTCGCACCATGTGACCAAGTCCGCCACCAGTGCCCGGTATTCCTCCTCATTACCGTCCTTTATACATCCCACCATCGGAGAGTCATTAGAAAACATCTGAAGGTGGCAGGACTCTGACTCGATAGTGGAAGTCGTTGGTGTAGACAGTGAAGAGGAAGGGAGAGAGGACTGTCCCCTGCGTGGCCCCTGTGTTGCTGACCAGTCACCAAAATATGACTCTCACAGTGCTCGCAGGCTTGTCTAGGTGAGTGTAGGCTCGGTTCAGCAGGTAGATGACAGCATCCTCTACCCCCAGTCGGGGCTGGTAGGCGAACTGGAGTGGGTCTAGGTGGGGTTTGATCGCCGGGCGGAGTTGCTCCAGGACCAACCTCTACATCGTCTTCATAATGTGAGAGGTTAGAGCCACCGGCCTGTAGTCCTTGGACATGCTGGGACGCGAGGGACAGGGACCACACAGCAGGTTTTCCACAATGTAGGGACTTTCTGCAGCCTCAGGATCATGAATATGTGCTGGAGCACATCACACAGCTGAGAGGCACAGGCTTTTGAGTACCCTTGGGTTGTTCAGCTGTTTATTCACCTGGTCTACAGAAAGCCACACTGTCGGGGTCTCAGGTGTTTGGGGGAGGGGCGGGTCGTCAAGCTGTGGGGAGGGGAGGGGGTGGGCAGTTGGGGAGAGGGAGGGGGTTGCTGGATTTGAGGGGCTGATAGGCGGGGGGGGAGACAGAAGACTAGCAGGGGCAGCTGTGTCAAACCTGTTGTAAAGCTGGTTTAGCTCATTAGCCCTATCCACGTTTCCATCAACTCCCCTTCTCCCCGCTGGTTTAATGCCGGTTATGGTTTGCATGCCCGTCCAGACTGCCATGATGTCGTTTTTGCTCCTGTAATTGTCTTTGAATTGTCATGAGAGTGACACTGAACATTCTGTAGATCTGTCGATTGAATGTGAAACCTCATGAAAATAAAAAGATTTAAAACAGTAATTGTCTTTGGCCTCTCTGAGGTTGGTTTTCAGCAGCCCCTGAACTCTTTTCACCTCCTCTCTGTTACCTGCATTGAAAGCCCTCTTATTTTCGTTCAGTAGGGCTTTGATGTCCTTAGTGACCCATGGCTTGTTATTATGGTAGCAGGTAACAGTCCTTGATGGGACATTGGAGTCCACACAAAAGTTGATGTAGTCTGTGATGCAGTCTGTGAGCCCATCAATGTCCTCTCCATGGGGCTCATAGAGTGCCTGCCAGTCTGTGACCTTAAAACAGCTCTGTAGTGACTCTTGGGCCTCCTTCTCACCGTTATTTTGGTCGCAGGCTGTCTTTTGACCAGAAGCACATAGCAGGGGTTGAGGTGAACCAGGTTGTGGTCCGACCAGTCCAGCTGTGGTAGTGGTGAGGAGCTGTACTGATTGATTGATTGATTGAATTGATTGAAAACTTTATTAACAGATTGCAGAATGGGTACAATACAGTACAGCTCAATACACACAATTGTTAAGGGGATGCAGACCAGAGAAAGACTTTCGTCTTGTTTACACCAGGGTCCCCCATTTTCAATTCATCAGGACATATATGACATACATGACATACAGATAGTCAGTACTGCTACATCTATACATTTATGACATACCAGATTTGCAAATACAGTACTGTTTGTGATACAGAAGGAGTCAAGAAAAGGGAGTATATACATTTGACGTAGAAACTGTACATTGGAGGAGGTTGGGTGGGGGGGGTTGGGTACACTGGGATATTGACAACCATACTGGGTAATTTACATTGGAGGTGGGTGGGGGGGGGGGGGGGGGCACATTGTATAAACAAGCAAAACTGTACATTGAGGGGGGGGGGGGGGGGACTCTGTACAAACAAACAAAATTGTACATTGGACTATTGACAAGACCATACTAGGTAAATGACTGTACATTGGAGGGGGTTGGGTTAGGATATTTACAGGGGCCAGTGTTGCATTGCAGTCTCCCGTAGGTGTCTCTTGAGAGAGGTTTTGAAAGTGGGTAGTGATCCACATTCCTTTACAGCTTTGGGTAGGGCGTTCCACATTGATGTGGCATAATTGCGAAACGTGTTTAGTCCCTTATTTGAGCCGAATCTGGGTTTAACATGATTTGTGGAGCTCCCTCTGGTGTTGTGATCGTGGTATTCACTGACCTTTGGGAAGTATTTTGCCATGTACATGGGTACCTTGGTCGTGTAGTGTATCTTGTAGACCAGGCCCATTGCAAGTTGCTGTACTCTGTCATCTACTCTAAGCCATCCTAGGTTGTCAAAGTGGGCAGGGGTGAGGTGGGTTCTAGGAGTAAGGTCAAGCAGTAGTCTGACCAGTTTGTTTTGAGATGTTTGTAATTTTGTTTTTAGCGCATTTGAGGTGCTTTGGTACCATGAGGTGCAAGCATAGTCGTAGTACCCCTGAATGAGTGCTCCTGCCAGAGTCTTCAGGGTATTCTTGTTTACCAGAGAGGAGATCCGGTACAAGAATCGAGTTCGTTGGTTGACTTTTTTTATTACATTGGATGCCATTTTGTCACAGGAGAGATTAGCCTCTAGGATGGAACCCAGGTAGGTAATTTCATCTTTCCTTGTGACAATATTGTCACCCACTGTAACTGAGAAGCCGTCGGTCTTGCTGAGTTTGTTATTTGAACCGAAGAGAATGGACTCTGTTTTGCCCATGTGTAATGATAGTTTGTTATCAGCGAGCCATATGCAGATTCTGCCTAGTTCAGAGCTGAGGGTTTTTTCAACCTGTAACTTGTTCTTGTCAGAGACCAGCAGGGCTGAGTCGTCCGCAAACAGGAACAAGTTGCAGTCACAAGCTGACGACATGTCATTTGCATAAATTAGGAACAGTAGCGGTCCTAGTATGCTTCCTTGTGGAACACCACAGCTCACTGTGAGAGGGGGGGATAGGGTACCGTTTACCTCCACCATCTGTTCCCTGCCCTCAAGGTAGGATTGCATCCAGCTCACTGATAGACTATCAAAACCAATTGCTTTTAGCTTGTCAATCAGAATGGAGTGATTGACCGTGTCAAATGCCTTTTGTAGGTCCAGCATGACCATGCCGCAGTATTTGCCTGCGTCCACCTCTTGTTTGATGTGGTCATTCAAATAGAGAAGGCATGTGTCAGTGGAGTGGGATGTTCTGAAGCCAGATTGGAATTCGTAGATTAGATTTTTTTCCGCTAGGTACTTTTCGACCTGTTCGTAGACTATTTTTTCCATGACTTTCGAGATGGAGGTGAGAATAGAAACAGGGCGGTAGTTGCCTGGGTCTAATTTGCTGCCCTTTTTGTGCAGAGGGGTCACCCTCGCAATTTTGAAGTCCTTGGGGACGTGTCCCTGTTTTATGGAGAGGTTTATTATGTGTGTGATGATTGGGGTGATGGCGGCTGCTGAGTCTCTGAGGAATTTGGAGGGGATGTTGTCATGGCCAGTGGCCTTGTTAGGTTGGAGGGCGCTCAGTTTATTGAGTACCTCATCTGTTGTTACCATTTCTAGCTTGAAGTCGTCCTTGCGGACCCCTAGGTTTTTGTAGTAAGCTACTATGTGTTCTACCCCATAAAGCCCTGAGTGGGAGGGTAGTTTGTTTACCAGTGTTGTGGCTATGTTTGTGAAGAAAATGTTTAAGTAATTGGCTACATCCAGCTTGTCTGTGATGAGCGTGTTGTCCGTTTTTATGTTTATGTTTGAGAATCTGGTTTTAAGTTTTTTACTGCATCCTAGTTGATTATTGAGTAATTTCCAAAGTTCACGTGGTTTGTTTTTGTTTTCCTCAGTTTTGTCATTGATGAAATTCTTTTTTGCAGTTTTGATCATGGAGTTTACGTCGTTTCTTAGTCTGTTTCTTTCTAGTTTGAGTTCAGTCACGTGGACTTGGAGTTCACTGCTCGTGCTTTTAGTAAGCTTTGACTGACTTTTACGAAACTCAGAGCATTTTTTGTCTCTGGTTTTCATAGCGGCCAGTATTTCGGAGTGCATCCACGGCTCAGCGCGATTTTTTACCCTGGTGGTTCTTAGGGGGGCCATGTCGTTTAGTATTGTTGAGAATTTGGTTTTGAAACCAAGCCATGTTTCTTCAACCAGTGTACCATTGAGTTCATCTGACCAGTCCAGGCTCTCCAGTTCAAGGTTAAAGGCCTCGCTAGAGTAGGTTTTGAGGTCTCTAGATGTGACTGTTTTGTGGCAGCCAGCCTTTTGTTTTAGTTTTTTGCGGGTACAGAATATCATATAATGATCACTTAACCCGCATGCTATAACCCCTTTATTGGTGTTGACATACAGCAGGTCCAGGGTCCTGTTTTCCCTGGTGTGGCAGCTGACATACTGTGTGAAATTTGGTAGCGATTTGTCCAGTTTTACTTGATTAAAATCCCCTGAGATGAGGATTAGAGCCTACGGTTGTTTTGTTTGTAGAATAGCATGTTATATAACAGACATAATAATAATAATACATTTGTCTTATGTCATGATATATCTGTCCCTTCGCAAATATGAAATATGACGTTGAGATTATGAATTGAGAATGACGTTTTGAATTCTTATTGATTTGTCTTTGTTTCTCCAGTAGGAGGCACTGGCAGTATAAATGATTGTAACGTTCCCCCGGTCCTGCTTCACAACTCCCATCTGTTCCAATACTATCCACCTGCAGAACCCCAGATCCCCGCAGGCTGAGGATTCGCAGGCTGAGGATCCGCAGGCTGAGGACACTCGCTTCCATTGGCTGATTTGGGTCACGTGACCGTGACCGTGTTATATAACAGACATAATAATAATAATACATTTGTCTTATGTCATGATATATCTGTCCCTTCGCAAATATGAAATATGACGTTGAGATTATGAATTGAGAATGACGTTTTGAATTCTTATTGATTTGTCTTTGTTTCTCCAGTAGGAGGCACTGGCAGTATAAATGATTGTAACGTTCCCCCGGTCCTGCTTCACAACTCCCATCTGTTCCAATACTATCCACCTGCAGAACCCCAGATCCCCGCAGGCTGAGGATCCGCAGGCTGAGGACACTCGCTTCCATTGGCTGATTTGGGTCACGTGACCGTTGTTGCACCCAATGGCTGAGGGGACCCGCAGGCTGAGGACGCTCGCTTCCATTGGCTGATTTGGGTCACGTGATTTGGAGCAGCGGAAAGGAACCAAAAAATTATAATAATAAACACTGAACAGACGTAGACAAAATGGGGGCATCTTTGGACACCCCTGCGGCTTGTCCTTTGTGTAGTTATGCATATCGGGACCCGATCACGTTGAAGTGCAAGCATCGTTTCTGCAAGTTTCTGGAGTGACTTCGCGACCGGTCCGTTTTATTGTCCCGAGTGGCGGTGCAACACCTCGTACAAGATTGATTGATTGATTGATTGATTGATTGATTGATTGATTGATTGAAACGTTTATTAACAGATTGCAGAATGGGTACAGTACAGTACAGCTCAATACATACAATTGTTAAGAGGATGCAGACCTGAGAAAGACTGATGAATGAATTGAAAATGGGGGACCCTGTAAACAAGACGAAAGTATTTCTCTGGGCTGCATCCCCTTAACAATTGTGTATTGAGCTGTACTGTACTGTACCCATTGATTGATTGATTGAAAAGTTTATTAACAGATTGCAGAATGGGTACAGTACAGTACAGCTCAACAATACACAGACCAGAGAAAGACTTTCGTCTTGTTTACATCAGGGTCCCCCATTTTCAATTAATCATAACATATATGACATACACGACATACAGATAGACAGTACTGCTACATCTATACATTTATGACATACCAGATTTGCAAATACAGTACTGTTTGTGCTACAAAAAGTGTCCAGAAAAAGAGTGTATATACATACATACTTCCTTAACTGTCTCAGGTGGTAGAGGCGCTGCTTCACCTTCTTTACGACTGAGTCTAATAATAATAATAATAATTTAGGACCTGCTCAGAGGTCATCAATCGGCACACATGCGATGCATGCATGCAATTCGTATCTGCGATTAACCCATCCCATCGTCCTTCCCCCCCAAGGGCAGCCGGGAGCAGACGGGCGTCAACGTGAGCCGCGCCAGGGGACCAATCCAAGTGCTCCTGTCCGTCTTCGTCAAGGACGCCACAGCGTTAGCGATCTGTTGTTGTGCATGTTTTTCCATTGGGTTTATCTTATCGGGGGGGAAACCCTTGCGAGCACATGCAAACATGCAAACTCCACACAGAAAGGCCCGGGAGATACCCCACCTGGGTAACTGGCATCATGGAAACCTGGTCCCCAAGCGGGAATCGAACCCTGGACCTTCTTGCTGTGAGGCGACAGTGTTAACCACTACACCACCATGCCGCTATCGTCTATGTGTGTTGTCCATGTCAGGTCCTCTGAGATGTGGACCCCCAGGTACTTGAAGCTGCTCACCCTGTCCACGGTAGCCCCGTTTATAACATTACATCTCTAATATATTGTATAACATTACATCTCTAACATACTGTAGTATTATAACATTACATGTCTAATATATTATATAACATTACATCTCTACCTACTGTAGTAGTTTAAGTAACAGGACATGTCTAACTCATCTCTGATCGCCTGTCTTCCTCTTGTATAGCTGGGCATATCTCCACTATTGTTCCATGAGGTCTACCTGCCAAAGAAGGACGACGGGGTAAAGACCGTGTCCCGCCGCCTGGACAACCAGAAGGGACACGGAGGCAGAGAGGACGGGGTAAAGACCGTGTCCCACCGCCTGGACGACCAGAAGGGACACGGAGGCAGAGAGGACGGGGTAAAGACCGTGTCCCGCCGCCTGGACGACCAGAAGGGACACAGAGGCAGAGAGGACGGGGTGAAGACCGTGTCCCGCCGCCTGGACGACCAGAACGGACACGGAGGCAGAGAGGACGTCTCCCTCCCCTGTCCCCGACTCTGTGTCCTGGACCGAGAGGAGACCGGGTTCGGGTTCCACCTGGGCTGTGTTCAGGATGAGCCCGGGACATTCATTAGCCAGGTACTCCATACTATAGGGATGCACCGATCCGACTCTTTCAGTCCCGATACTGATACCGATATACCTGGGCTTTGGGTATCGGCCGATACCGAGTACCGATCCGATACCCATTGTTCAATTAATAAACTGTATGCCTCACTGTGTGGAAGAGACTGGGATCATTCTTTTGTGCAAGGCAACATCAGGCTTGACATAGATATAAATGTACTGAATTGTTATTTATTATTAAATTAAATATAAACATATAAAAAACTCTAGGAAAATGGAGAGAAAGAGCGCATATACAGTAGGAAAATGAAAGCCGCAACCCAATCAGATAAGTCGACCCTAATTGGTTGGATGGAAGAGAGTCCAGTACAGATTATTGCCGACGAACACGACCATACAAAAGGTAACGAATAGCTGTGGAAGCTATTTGGCTCCAGGTTCACTTGCCTCATTTAAAACCTATATTGATATGCTGTTGCTACAGACCACCAGGTACTAATATTGAATATTTGGATACGATTTGTAATATGATACATAATGCCACGGATTCCGACCAGGAACTACTTTTGACTGCAGATATGAATATTAATTGGTTTGATAGTAATTGTTTTTTGAAAAGAAGGCTGATCAATGCAGCTTCTGTTTGCAACCTGTCACAGATCATGAACCTCCCAACCAGAATACATATTAATCAAGATGGTTCTAGGTCATCAACTTGTATTGATTACTTCATCACTAATGCTCCTGAAAAATGCTCGAATGTAATTTCTGTTGCTGTGGGTTTTAGTGATCACAACTTAATTGCATTAACTTGGAAAGCAAAAATACCCAAAAGTGGGCAGATGATAATTAATAAGCGTATGTATAAGGCTTTCTCAGAAGAGACGTTTTTAGAAGATTTAAAAGATGTGAATTGGGAGGTTGTGCTTGAGGGTAAGGATACAGAGGTTGCATTGTCATATTTTGTGTCATTATTTTCTAGGATTTGCGATAAACATGCTCCAATTAAAAAGCTGACAGTCAGAACAACTAAAACACAGTGGCTTGATAAAGAATTAAAAACAAGTATGACGAAGAGGAATGCTCTTAAAGTGTCTACAATTGCCTCTGATCTATCTTTAGACTGGAAGGCATATCAAGTCAAGTCAAGTCAAGAGTTTTAATTGTCACGGCATACAGGTATACAATGAAATGCGGGTGGTCTTGCCCGCAACGATGTGCAATACAGTGGTACAACATATAATAGAATCAAAAAATTGAAAACAACATTGTGCAGTAACAGGTAACAGGTAACATGGAGTGACATCTCGGTATCTGTACATAGTTATTTACAGAGCATATGGGACATGCTATAGTTAGCTTTTGTAGTGCAATACACTGTTCCTGTTATTCTAATTCTAATTTAAAGTGTCCTTTCCTTTGGCCATAAGTGTGCGTGTGTGCGACATGAGTGTGTGCCCGCTCATGTTAAAGTGTTAAGTGGCTGCTCGTGTGTGAGCGTGCACAGCGTGCATGTCGTGTGTGTGTTCATGTGTGCTTGTGTGTGGATAGTTCAATGTTCTGAGCACTCAATGTTCATTGTTCATGGCTCTGATGGCCTGGGGGAAGAAGCTGAGCCTATATCGAGCTCTTAGGAACAGAACCACTCAAATGAATAGACAGAAGAAGAAAAAATTATTATTATTTGAAGCTTGAAGAATATAAAAATGACAGTAAAAAACTTTGGAGGGCACTTAATGAAGCTATGGGGAGGGATACATTCACCAGGACACCTTCCTTCATAGAAGTGGAGGGAAAGTTTATTACAAAACCTGTGGAAATAGCCAATTACTTTAATAAAGTGGACACAATTAGAAGTCAGATGGGATCTGTGGATGGGAAACTCTCTGAATCAATAATAAAAAATGTAATTATGAAGGAAAAGGAGTGTAGCTTTGAATTCACGAAGATAAGTGTCAATGAGGTGGACACACTCTTGTCAAGCATGAAAAATGGCAAGCCATGCGGCTTTGACAATATAGATGGTAGATTATTACAGCTAGCGGGTTCGTTTGTAGCAGAGCCTTTATGTCACATTTTCAACTTGTGTTTTGAGTGGTATTTTTCCACAGTCCTGGAAGATTGCGAAGGTCACTCCGCTGTCAAAAACAGTAGGGAGGCCTTCACAGGACAAAATAGTAGACATGTGAGCATATTGCCTGCCTTGAGTAAATTAATGGAAAAGATTATATACAAAAAGGTACAGGCTTATTTTGATGGGAACAGAATCAATTCAGAACACCAACACGCATACAAAGCTGGCTACTCCACAAACACAGCACTCACATCGCTGACTGATAACTGGCTTAAACATATTGATAGGAAGTCAATGGTGGGTGCTGTGCTTCTGGATTTTAGCGCTGCATTCGACATTATAGATCATGGTCTTCTGCTCATGAAACTTTCAGCTTATGAATTCAATGAAAGTGCTATTAAGTTGTTAAAGAATTACTTACTTAATAGACTACAATGCGTGATGTTTAATGGCACACTATATTGGAGATGAGGGAACTCCATGCCGGAGTGCCCCAAGGGAGTTGCCTGGGTCCCTTGTTGTATGCAATATTCGTTAATGATTTACCATTAGTACTTAATAATGCATCAATGGAGATCTATGCAGATGATACTACAGTGTACATAGCGGCGGAAAAATCTGAGTCTGTTAATAGGTTATTGCAAGATGAGATAGTTCTAATTCCCAACTGGGTAAGTGAAAATAAGTTAAAGTTAAATGTTGCAAAAACCAAGAGTATAATAATAGCCTCAAAATATACATCTAGATCAAATCCTAAATGAAATCTAGTTCTGAACTGTGCTGATATCGAACAGGTCAGTGAGGCAAAATTGCTGGGTGTTGTAATAGATGAAACACTTTCTTGGTCAAAACACATTAGCAATATGGTGGCTAAGATGGGCTGTGGTACTTCAATGATCAGAAGGTGTAGAAATCTGTTGACTAATGGTACTGCAAAGCTTGTACTACAATCTTTGGTCTTATCCCGCCTGACCTGAACAAACTCCAGTTCGCTCAAAACAGGGTGACACGCCTCGCTCTGTGCTGCTCTGTGAGGAGTAGTGTTGGAGTGATGCATGCCGCGCTGACCTGGATGATAGTGGAACAGAGGATGGCATGTAGCCTGGTAACTTTTTTGTTTAAAATCTGTAATACTGGGAAACCGGAGGGTTTGCACTCACAACTGTACCCAACTAATATGAGACATGGATATAACACAAGGCAAGCATTAGATGATTCATGCTTTACTTTACCTCTACCAAAAACAAATGCTATGAAAAAGGCGGTAATGTATAGAGCAGTTGCTTATTGGAAAAAAAAATGTTTAAAATTGCGCTCATGAATAATGAGTTACATTTTGGTCATTGACTCATTATGGAAATTAGTATAGAAATATAAAGGTGATCGGTGACTTGAGAAAAGTTATGCTATATTATGAGTTAAAATCATATAAATGATTTTGAACTGTTTTGTTCTTATGGACTGACTATGTAATCTGTATTTTATGGTTGGAGAATTGTGATATCTAACTTATGAATATTGAGTGAGCTTTAATTCACTGTTTTGTTCGTTGTGATGTTTTCTTGTGAGTACTTCAATGTTTGTGGTTTTATATTTTTATTTTTACTTTTTGTGTGTGTTTGTATTTTTAATGTTTGGACCCCAGGAAGAGTCTCACTTTGGTGTGTAGACTAATGGGGATCCACAATAAAACAATAGTCAAGCTGCTCCCACAACAGCTCAATGGGGTTGATATCTGGTGACTGCGCTGGTCACTCCATTACAGACAGAATACCAGCTGCCTGCTTCTTCCCTAAATAGTTCTTGCATAATTTGGAGGTGTGCTTTGGGTCATTGTCCTGTTGTAGGAGGAAAGCACTGTCCACAGGGTATGGCATGGTGCTGCAAAATTGAGTGATAGCCTTTCTTATTCAAAATCCCTTTTATCAAATCTCCCACTTTACCAGCCCCAGACCATCATATTACCTCCACCATGCTTGACAGATGGTGTCAGGCACTCTTCCAGCATCTTTTCACTTGTTCTGCGTCTCACAAATGTTCTTCCGTTTGTTTGATTGATTGAAAACTTTATTAACAGATTGCAGAATGGGTACAGTACAGTACAGCTCAATACATACAATTGTTAAGGGGATGCAGACCAGAGAAAGACTTTTGTCTTGTTTACATCAGGGTCCCCCATTTTCAATTAATCATAACATATGACATACACGACATACAGATAGACAGTAGGCCTACTGCTACGTCTATACATTTATGACATACCAGATTTGCAAATACAGTAGTTTGTGATACAAAAAGAGTCTAGAAAAGAGAGTATATACATTTGACGTAGAAACTGTACATTGGAGGTGGGGTGGGGGACTGTACATTGGAGGTGGGTGGGGTGGGGGGTTGGGTAGGAGGGGTGGGTGGGGGACACTGTACAACTGTACAAGCAAACTGTACATTGGAATATTGACAAAACCATGTTTGGTCATTTACTGTACATTGGAGGGGGTTGGGTTAGGACATTTACAGGGGCCAGTTTCGAATTGCAGTCTCCCGTAGGTGTTCTTTGAGAGTGTTTTTGAAAGTGGGTAATGATTCACATTCCTTTACAGCTTTGGGTAGGGCGTTCCACATTGATGTGGCATAATTGCGAAACGTGTTTAGTCCCTTGTTTGAGCCAAATCTGGGTTTAACATGATTTGTGGAGCTCCCTCTGGTGTTGTGGTCGTGGTATTCACTGACCTTTGGGAAGTATTTTGACATGTACATGGGTACCTTGGTCGTGTAGTGTATCTTGTAGACCAGGCCCATTGCAAGTTGCTGTACTCTGTCGTCTACTCTAAGCCATCCTAGGTTGTCAACGTGGGCAGGGGTGAGGTGGGTTCTAGGAGTAAGGTCAAGCAGTAGTCTGACCAGTTTGTTTTGAGATGTTTGTAATTTTGTTTTTAGCGCCTTTGAGGTGCTTTGGTACCATGAGGTGCAAGCATGGTCGTAGTACCCTTGAATGAGTGCTCCTGCCAGTCTTCAGGGTATTCTTGTTTACCAGAGAGGAGATCCGGTACAAGAATCGAGTTCGTTGGTTGACTTTTTTTATTACCTTGGATGCCATTTTGTCACAGGAAAGATACTGTGTGATTCAAACTTCGATTCGTCTGTCCATAACACTTTTTTCCAATCTTCCTCTGTCCAATGTCTGTGTTCTTTTGACCATATTAATATTTTACTTTTATTGGCCAGTCTCTGATATGGCTTTTTCTTTGCCCCTCTGCCTAGAAGGCCAGCATCCCAGAGTCGCCTCTTCACTGTAGACGTTGACACTGGCGTTTTGCGGGTACCATTTAATGAAGCTGCCAGTTCAGGACCTGAGACGTCCATTTCTCAAACTAAAAACTCTAATGTACTTGTCTTCTTGCTCAGTTGTGCGCTGCGGCCTGCCACTTCTCTTTCTACTCTGATTAGAGCCGGTTTGTGCTGTTCTCTGAAGGGAGTAGTAGACACGGTTGTAGGAAATGTTGTTTCTTATCAATTTCTCACATGTAATAGCCTTAATTTCTAAGAACAAGAATAGACTGTCGAGTTTCATATGAAAGTTCTCTTTTTCTGGCCATTTTGAGAGTATAATCGAACCCACAAATGGGATGCTCCAGATACTCAACTAGCTCAAAGGAAGGCCAGTTTTATAGCTTCTCTAACCAGCAAACCCGTTTTCAGCTGTGCTAACGTAATTGCACAAGGGTTTTCGAATCATCCATTAGCTTTCTAACGCGATTAGCAAACACAATGTACCATTAGAACACTGGAGTGATGGTTGCTGGAAATGGGCCTCTATACAGCCATGTATATTCCATTAAAAACCAGACGTTTGCAGCTAGAAGTCATTTACCACATTAACAATGTACATTTCGAAGTGACCCCAAACTTTTGAACGGTAGCGTAGATTGAAAGATTCTTCCAATACCATGTGTCAAGGGATCATGTCATATTAAAACATGCGCATAATAAAGGTTACAATTCCCTTGACATGACTCCATGTAACAACCCATCATCTACTCATTGTACACACATTCCACACGACATTCATAACTCTTACCTCAACGTTTTGTACCTCTTTCTGCATTGTACCTCACCGTTTACCCATTTTTACTGTATTGTATATTCCTCTGTACTTTTTACTTAGTTTCTTTTTTACTGTATCAAGCACACTCGGGGCCTCATACAGAACCAAGCATTTCACCATAAAGTATGTATTTTATTGTGATGATTAAATAAAAAAAAAATTAACTTGAAGTGTTGTTTCTGAACAACTATTGGCAGGACTTACAGTAAAGTAAATGACGAGAGACATTTGAACTGTCAAAGCTGTTTAATAGGTGTCACATGGAGGAAAAAAAGCTCCCACTACTAGAATCCTCGACCAACCTCTGTGGTGCCTGCAGAACACGCTTGCCTCAAGCACTCAAACCACCACCAGCAAGTATTGACATTTATCCATGGGTAATGAACACAGTGACAAGTTGTCTGTTCACAAGTTCAGTGTCAGTCCGGTCATCTTGGAGTCATCCGAGTCCACAGCCCCCTCAAACCTTCAGAGTATCAACACTGGACCAGTCTTGTTCGGCAGGTATAGAAGGTAAACGTGAATCCACACAGATGTTTTTGATTGATGGGAGTGGGGCTAAATGGGATGAAGGAACTATACCAGCGTTATTCTTTTCTGTGGTTTACCTGAGCTCTGGGTGATGGCTGAGTTTAGGCCGCTGCCTCTCCGCCTACGGCATTAAGGAAATCTGCAGCGACAGGCTAGCTAGCGTTCAGCACTACCTATTAGATAGAGGATTTTATAGAGACATCTCCTATACCAAATGTTTCATTAAGAAAAATACACCTGAATTCTCTTTATGTACAACAGAAAAAGAAACATTAACCTGCATATTCAAGATTCATTTTAATATTATGTATATATATTTTCTGTATTAGAAATATCACTATTTTCTGAAATGAGGAACTTCGAACTAGTGTAATAATGATAATTTCACCCATAAATCATTGAAGTACAATATTTACATATATAATACAGAGCCCATTTTATCTGAAACAATATTAAAATAAATGTTCAATAGATAGAACGTTTTCTTTTTTTTGTGTGTGTTTTTATTTTTTATTCTATTTATATTTCAACAACCTTGTCAAGGAGTCCTTGAACACTCCAAAATTGTAAAGCCTCTTTTCCAACAAACTATTAAGTGCAAACAATTTTATTTTTTTTTGTTTTCAAAAAAAAAAAAAAAAACTATGATTGCAGCATCCAGCGTTCAGACAGGGGTCATGACAAGCTATATCCCAAGTGCTTCCAAAATGTCTTCAAACACTTCGCTTTTGTTCCATCACCACTATGGATTCAAATTAATAGAAAAACAGACCAAGAAAAGATGGAGAAAAAAAGGAAACAGTGCAAAAATACTTGAGCTGTGATATTTCTGATCGTGATTAACAACTTTTTTTTGTGAAGGAAGCAAACTGCTCCAATCTCCCTTTGCTGTGAATAATGAGGTTAGACAGTGGCTGCACCAGGGACATCGTCACATCATGGAGCGATACGCTTTGGAGAGATGCATCTCTGCCCTAAAACAAACCCTCATCCTGTTCCCTTGTATGGTGTGCAGATTCATTTTGGAAACAAGATACAGTTGGTATATACGATATCTAAATCTCCTCAGGTGTACACATCAAAAAAAGGTTAGGGAAAGACGTTCACCATACTGCTTACATGTTGTCTAGAATTTTCAGATCCGCAGACAAAAGAAAAAAGCAGGGAACTGGGAGTTTATCATCAGACTAAGCAAGCTGCGAGTTGATAGGGCTAGAGTTGACTCAACAACCCGTCTCCTGGACGTTTTCAAGCTTTTCCTCTCTCTCTCTCCTACTGCACCCCTTTCTTCTCCATACAGTGGGGTGTGACTTGCTACCCTGGCTAGGCCATGGTCGCCATCTGTCCTATCGATCAGCGTGGCAGCTAAAACGGAGCATCCAGGTGGGTCGCAGTGAAGAAGACGATGATGAAGGTGCCGCTGTGTGTGAACAGTGTGAAAAGCAGCTGCAGGGCTGTGGCCAGGTCATCTCAGTCTCTAGAACATACAGCACCCTCCCCCCGGGGAGGGGGGAGGGAGGGAGGGGCTATACTACTGTCCCGCTGGGAGAGTTGGCTGGGTTTTGGGATGATAGTAATCCCTGTGGAAGAAGACATACATTTAATTAAATTTCCACGCACACACAATGATGTGACTTTTTGGCCCTTACTCCGATTATGAGAATCATTTGATTAAGCCGTTTATGACAAGTAGAGAAGTACTCTGCCCAGTCTGCACTTTCCATGCAAAATATGCTATCCCAGTGGCACCCTCCCACGCTATGCGACGTCTCCGCGCAAAGGGTTAAATCCCATCATTCAAAATTACAGTGAGGCTTCTCCCGACGGCAATGTCCCTGCGAGTTTTCCGACTTGCCGAGATGCAAGCAAGCGGCGGTTCTTTTCATTGTGCAATGAAAAAAAATTAAGAGGGGAAGACTGGCGGGGGCCTATTCAGCAGGACTCCTTATTCATCATCCACCATATTCCATTCATGCCACCTCACATCACATGCACATTTTCTGAAGTGTGGAGCTGTACGGCGTTTACATGCCTCAACAAGCCTCCGATAACGCCACCGTCGCTGTGACACTCAGCGTCTCTAATCGCAGCATTGTGACCATATTTGGTGCGACACAGACTTTAGGTCGGTGCGTGCCTTAATAACGGTACTTTCAAAAGAATAGCACAGTGATCAATGTATTAGTGTGTGAATGTAAACATAAGTCATTGATGAAACTGAAAGACAGGAATTTGGATAATAAAATAAATCAAAAAAAATAAAAGCATCATGGTTGGATCATGAGGCACATCATCTAGAGAGGTTGTTTAACCCCAACTATCAACAGACGATGACGAGCTACAGAGAAAAGGAAATTACCCTTTACTTGCACAGAGAATAAAATAGCCTCTGAATGCAGTGAGGGAAAAGACTAAAACAGAAATCAATCTGCTGAGAGTGATTGATTTCAGATGCATCACATCACAGTGTCCATCGGAAGCCTGTCACTCACCACTTTCCCGGGCCTGGCCCATGTGCAAATGAAGCCCTCCTGGCAGGCTGTGACCAGACAGTCTTCCAGGAAGATTAACACAGTGAGTCTCTCGTGAGCGATCTTCTTGCACACCAGCGGCTCCAGCAGGGGCACCTCCTCCATGCGCGGACACAGAGTGGTCCCCAGAGTCTTTGCCGCATCGGCTTTTGCCGTCCGCGCCGAGCTCAGCTGGTTGAGTTTGTCGCTGCTCTTGCTGCTGATGTGACCCATGCTGTGATTGCGCTTATGGTCTTTCTCGTGGCGCTCTTTGCGTGTGTCATGGAGTGATAGAGTGGCAAACTTGCTAACACCGGTGGCAATGAAGGCGCTGTCTATGATGCTGTTGCCCTTGGTGCTGCTGCCAGTGTGGCTGTTGGGGGTGCTGGCCCCAGCTGGATTGGAGGAGTGTGGCAAGCTGTTAGATCGAGGCAGGGAGGCAGGGAGGGAGTTAGCTTGGTTGCCACTATTAGTACTACTGCTTGCACTGCTGTTGCCATTGGTGCCAGAGGGGTTTGTGGTGGCGGCCGTGGTAGCTGCCCCAGTAGCAGGGGGACTGCTGGCACTCATGACATTAGTGTGAGTCCTGGTGCGGGATAGAGGGAGGTGGGGGAAGAGTATGTCCTCAGTAAGATCCCAGAGACACAGTTGGGTGTCTTGGCCCACTGAGCCAAAGCGGTAGGTCACACTTACGGGCCTCCCATCTGTAGAGTTCCTCTTGGAGAGCCGGGACTGGGCACTGTTGGCCCTGTCTCTGCCCGCTCCGAAGTGAATCTGCTCATGAAAGTCCTCGTCGCTGCCGCTAAACTCGGCCGGAGGCTCGCCGTCCTCCACGCTGGTGGTACAGTGGTCGAACGCCACTACGCTCACCCAAGATTTGTGCCCGTGCCCCCGCGCAATCACCCTGCAGTCCGAGAACGACCACACCGTCACTAGGTCGTCCTCCCCACCCGCCACAATGTAGCGTCCGTCCGGGCTCCAGCACACGCACAGCAAGCCGCCAAAGTAGCTCTTCATGGTCCCGTGGAGTTCTGCGGCGTCAAAGCCGAACACCCTCAAGAAACCGTCCTGGCTAGCGCAGGCCAGAAACTTGCCGTCTGGGGAGAAGGCAAACTCGTTGAGGGTCCCCTCGCCCACCGTCCAGCGGAGTAAGGGGTTGCGCGCCGACTTGCTCTTGCAGGTGTGCACAGCGTAGTTTTCGCCCTGCTTGAGGAGCTGGTAGTGTGGCGGCGTAGTGCCACACGTGTGTTCCACGTTATACAGGTACATGCTGCCACTCGAGTGGGCCACCAGGAACAAGCTCTCGGAGCCGGGGACCCATCGCACGCACGTCACCCGCGACTTGTCAATTAGTCTCTGAGAGAAAGAGGAGACAGACACAGGCTGGTCAGGGAGAAGCAACACCTTTTATCAGTATTCTGTTGCTATTCCGTTGCTAGAGGAACAGCTTTGGTCCATGTTTATTTCCTGTCGGCAACTGTATTAACAACTCAAGATTCAAGATTGTTTATTGTCATATGCACAGTTAAACAGACAGTTTGCCATACAATGAAAATCTTACTTTGCTAGTCCGCCCTTCACACAAAATCACACAATACTTAACTTAAACATATTTAAATACAAGCGAGCGCTAGAAAATAAGGTAAAAATAGATAAATAATATATACAAGGCACAGTGAGTAACATTGCACGTTCCGATCAGTATTTACATATAAGAAAACGTAACAAACATTGCAACAGGAAATACAAAGGGGCCTATTTAGAATGTTTATGTTGTCAAGTTACAAAAGGTCTTGCAATCATCCCTGGTGCCATAGAGGCGAAGTCCCTCCCCTTCCACTAACCACCATGGGAATCTATTTCAGGAAGAGTATGTACGGTAGTCAATGGAAGAGTGTACGGTAGTCAATGGAAGAATATGTACGGTAGTCAATGGAAGAGTATGTACGGTAGTCAATGGCGAGAGACAAATCATCTTTTGATCTAGTTTGAGTTGTGCCATGATACACGTATGACGTTTGTCAATAAAATAAATCTTTATTGATAGCTTTTGATGCTATAACGTAACGTTAGCTAGCCAACAATTACACTTTTAAATTGACAAAGATCATATGTAATTCATGGCACAATACAAAAACGGGATAAAAAAATTATTCATACGTTATGAACATTCATATTTCTTCTGAAATAGGGTCCCATGGCGGTTCAGCAGAATGGGGCGGACTTTGGCTCTCTATAGACATGGGCGTCAAGTACTATGTGACGGTAATACTGATGCACAGTCAAAAGGCAACACCAATGGCTGATGCTCAGCAGGTGAGAAATCGTGTCTGCATGACAAAATATCTTAGTACTTTTCGGGAGTAGCAAAGCACTCTCTGGTATGTTTTTGTCATAGGCTTTAGTGTAAAAGAATGAAACTCAAGTCGGACAGAGTTGACCGGAATAAACCCACCTCTTCATTGAAGAGCTTGCTGGTTTCCTTCTTGATGGGGTCAATAAGCTGCACCTGGCCGGCAGAAAAGCCCACAAGCAGGGAGACGCTCTCCGCTGTGGCCGTGAGCGGGTTGAAGTCATGACACGTCGGCTGCGTTCCTTTGTATATCCTCTTGTCAATGGGTTTACTCAGGTCAGCAGCCTAAGAAGGGTGTGAAACACACAAGAATCAAAATTATCATCCACTCCAGAGTCTGAAAGGAACCTGAGGCAGCGCCTATTTCTAGTTCTCTGTTGAATCACAAGAATATTACTGTTGTACAATGTGAATACCAATTAGGGCTGCAACGATTAGTCGACGACGTCAATCATAAAAATTTGTTGATGCGGAATTTTAGTGTCGATGCGTCGTATAAAAAGTAAACAGAGAGCCGGTAACGTTCATTCAAAACTGCGCAAATGCACTACAGGAAGTGCTGGGGCAGTATCATTTCCCTTGTCTGCCATGACTGCATTCTGTGTACTAACGACAGAAGAAGAAAGCTGCACGAGCAAGCACCCTGGAACCGTGATGACAGCTACTCGGATCATTGGTAAGTTTGAGCTTACATGTTGGAAAACAGAATGTCTCATGGATAATGCTTGCTAAGCGAACTCTATTTCAGTTAATATGTTGTTGAAGCTCCGTGTCCACCAACTACTATATTGTAACGTTAGCAAACGTTAAACAGCGCCAAGCTTACAGCCTACTAGAGCACACTAGAGCTTGGCTAGGCTACGCCTACCGTGTTTACAGCTCCGTGAATTAGCACCAAGTGTCGTATTTTTGCAGACTGGAGTATTAATTAGGTAAGTTAAGATAGCTAATGCCAACGTCCACTGTCTATATAGCGCTATGGTCTAGACTAGGCTGCTTTTTTTTCTCAGTTGAAAAAAGTTGAACTTTTTGGGCTAAGACTGCAGAGACAGGGAACGCTAGCTATCTTATATCTGATGATTTATAAGTTTGCTATAGCAATGCAATCACGGGGTTCCTTTATGGACGCTGTCATTTGTAAATGGTGTGTTCCTCTGCATGAGATCAGAGTAAGACACACACATAGCTCCTCTCACTCACACAGCAAACAAAAGTCCTAGAAGTCTGTCTGATCTGACTCATCCTCCTCTCCTCTCCCCTTACAGCTGTTGGAGATGGTGGAGCCTAGTGAGGGATTGTGTCCATAGCGGAAATCTTTTTCAAGGCGGACCGCTTTGAAAAGCAAAAAAAAAGAAGCTCAGAGCGGTTTCCTGAGTCTCGCGACTGCCGCGGCTCCACCACTTGCTCGATGTTGATTGGTCGGTCAAAAAAAGTTACCTTGATGAGCACGCTACTCTCCAAAAGTTGAACTAGTTTCAACTTTAAGCGCTGGGAGCGCTCCGCCCAAAAACGCTGCCGCAGAGAGCGCTAAAACGCAAGGCGCGGCGCTGGGAAAAGGAGCGTGCCTGTCGCGTCTGTAGCATAGAAATTAATGACAGAAAGGAGCTGACAACTCATAAAACGTCCGCTATGGACACAAGCCCTGAGTGGATCCACATCACCCCCCTGGACCAGGTTAACAGCCCCATCAGAACCAGTGCTGGGGCAGAGGCTGCTACTTTTAACACTTTGAGTGCCAGCCACGGCATAATTCGTTATTTCATGCCAACCGTTCAGTGCCAGAAACGAGCTATGCTAGGGCTGGGCGATATGGCCTAAATATGATATCACGATATTTTCTGACCTTTCGGCGATACACGATACACATCACGATGTTTTTCTTTTTGACCCCAAACAATTCATTATGAGGCTTACCAAGACAGTATTTGATTTTGCAAGCTAACATTAAAGACAAAATAAAATACCCATGCATTTAGCATTTTTATATTATATATTAGATTTAGATTATTAGATTATATATTGCATATATTTAGCAATGAGATATTATATGATTTAGATATGAAATATGATGAATTGAAAATGGGGGACCCTGATGTAAACAAGACTAAAGTCTTTCTCTGGTCTGCATCCCCTTAACAATTGTATGTATTGAGCTGTACTGTACCCATTCTGCAATATGTTAATAAAGTTTTAAATCAATCAATCAATCAATCAATCAATCAATCAATAGCATTTTAATGAAACTACTGTATATATGTATGTCTCTAAATGTTTTGATGAATTGAAAATGGAGGACCCTTATGTAAAAAAGTCGAAAGTCTTTTTCTGGTCTTCATCCTCCTGTACTGTATTGTACCCATTCTGCAACCCTTTAACAAAGTCTTCACTCATTCATTCTGACGGAAACATATAATTTTGATTGACAGTCGAGTCTGCCAATTACGTCACAGCGCTTGCACCCGCCCTGCTGTTCTTAGCACCAATCGGCAAGCTCCTAGTTTTTTACTTCCTGAATGTCCTGTGGCTGAACAACGTCAACAAAGCTACTAACGTTAGCTCCCCGCGGCCGTCGAGTAGGAGACCAGTGCTCAACAGGATGACTAAATGAGGCATAATGATTTTACTACAACGAATGTTATAATAAAAGCCTTTCCATACATCTGTCTGATTGAAAACTTTATTAACAGACCGCGGAATGGGCATATCTCAGCACGGGCTGAGATATGAACGAGTAACGTGTGGACAGATTGACGCGACACAATCCTCTTGGGCAAAACATCACGATATCCACGATACGTTGAAAAAGTGTATCGTTAATGAACTGTACCCGATATTTATATAATATCGTCATATCGCCCAGCCCTAAGCTATGCCGTTTTTTTTAATCGTTATTATTAGCAATTTCCATTCATATTTCATCAATCTAGCCTCACGTTACCAGTGGCATTCTCTCTGAGCTCGAATTGGGAAAAGACCGCCCCCTATCGTCTCCCGGATGGTACTGCACCCCTTTGGATTGGATTGAATGAAACGCATGGGAAAAAAAGAGTCCAGAATCCAACTTTTTACTTCTCAGGCAAGTAACCCGAGCCGATCGGACTCATTGTGGACCATCAGAACAGCGTGGAATATATATTTCCAGTACCCAGGGTTGGATCAATAAACGCGATCGATATTTGGAATGGCTAATCAGGAATTGGAATAATCTTTTTGGAGAACATCTGATCTGAGGTAAGGAATCTATTTTACCAGTATTGGGATAATCAGAGCTGTTTTCACCTATATATCAACGTGTCCCATATGTGTGTGTGTGGCTGTGAGTGTGTGTAGCTGATCAGGAAATGAGAATAGATTTTTCAGCCCGCTTCTATAGCGTGCATAAGTACACATATATACTATCGATAATCTAGCATTTATTTGAAAACTATTCATAAATAGGCTGAAAAATGACAACATGTTTTGTGTATTCCAGTGTATTCCAGTAAAGGGCGATTATCACAGAATCTTCTGAAAGTTAAGAAACAAGCGTTTTTCAAAATGGTATAAAACGGAAATGAAACGAATAAAAAAACAATCCGTTTCGACAATGTTGACTGCAAACAAGTCATTGATAAGCGACGGCCATATTAGACACATAGCCATAATTTAAGATATATAGTTTATGCGTTCGCAAATATGAGAGAGAGCTCCATCATTGAAGTGGGTGGCGGCATTCAACAGGGTAAATGGGAAACGGAGGCCGGCACTGAAAGTGTTAAAACATTATTTGCACATTATCTTTACATTTAAACTTGCATTTTAATTTGTATTATTTAATTTGTTTTCATTATGATCGATTGTTGTATTTGTTATTAAAATACATTTGATTAAGCAAGTAGCTTAACACATTCTGCGCCAAGAACGAGTTAACTCGTTATTGCCCGCCAATCGAATAACGCCAATAACTAGTTTACTCGTTTTTATGATCGTTATTTCTTTTATTAGCTATATCTATTCATAATTAATGGCTGCAGCCTCTGCAGACCCTGGTGAATGTGTCTGAGCTGGCAGACGGTCAACACCGCCCTCTACTGCCTTGTGGAGCTATTGCACTCCATTGGAAACGGTCTGGTGTGTTTTCTGAACCGATCTGAGCCGTGGGGGCGGGGTTTAAATACTCAGGCGAGGCAGGCCTTTACAACGATGGCATGGAACACTAACCCTGCCAGCCCGTTCATGTGTAACGCTCGGTAATGTCGGGGACAGGAACGCTGTGGATAACTGGAATGGCGATCAGATAATTGGATTGTTTTTTTCAGAGATATATATATAGTAAGAACACTATATATAAAATCTTGCGTTGACCTGATATTTCTTTCTCCCGCTGTCAAAGCTATCTGTGTGGACCGTGTTGTGCTTTTTACCGTTGGCTGCGGTGGGGGGGGGGGGGGGGGGGGGGGGGGCGAGCGCCCCGCTACGAGGGACATTTCATGTATGCACGAAGAGACATAATTACGTGACAACTGGATTACACTAAAATGCCTTTTTCTCGTCTTTTCCTGGAATTACTCAGAATCACTCAAACTATACTCATATTCAAAACGGTATAAAACGGAAATGTACGGATGAAAAAACAATCTGTTTATTGCATGTTGACCAGACGCAACTCACCGACAGTCGACGGCGTTATTAGATCCATAGCTATAATATAAAATATAGTTTTAGGACTCGCAAGTTTGGCATTCTAAAACTATATCCATTGAATAACACACTGGCGCTGAAGGTCATCAGCGCCGCCTGCTGCTGGCGTCCAATGTGTTCATTAAGATCCAAATTCAAATGTTTCATGAGTCCTTAGCAAATTTTTTGCTATGGGATCATGTTAAGGCAGAGGAAGGGTGACATTCACAGGTGTGCAGACTTGAGCATGTGAGGTAAAACATGCACTGGAGCCCTGAAAATTTGCCACGCCCACAGGAAACAGAGATGGAGGGTAGAGCTGCCGCGATAACCGCATTACCGCGGTATCGCTGTTGCATCACGCTCACCGCAGAGTTAGGCTGAATACCGCGTCACCGCTGTTTATCATAATAATAAAGTTGGCTTGCGGCTTGCGGCTCTGCAGATATACCCTACTCGGTTCCAAGCGACCCTATTGGGTAGAAGTGGTACCAGAAAAGTCATGTGAAACATTGCAGACCACTGACTGGTCAGAAGAGAGACGCGTCACACTTTGTAGCCTCTGAACAAAAACAGAACGCCGCCATCTTTACTGCCTCGCTAAGGATGCATTTCATTCAGGATTTGTTTGCGACAGAACCAAGTGCAATAAACAAAAAAGAATGGATTCACTGTGTATTCTGCCTTATTTATTGATGAAACAAAACCGACATCAACCCAATTTACCACCGAGCGGAGAGTTTAGTGTCACAACAAGATCGCTGATGTGTTAAGTTTGTTGTTGTTATTAGCCTAATACTACCGTCAGCCGATATACACAAGAGGTAACGTTAAACCCGGGTTTGCTTGGTAGAATACACAATGAGAGGTAACGTTAGCTTTGGCAGAATAGACGCAACGAGAGTCTGGTTAATGTTGTTATTGATTGATTGATTGATTGAAACTGTGTTAAACTCTGGCTTGCTGCAAGCCCTCGGACATCTATGCCCACGGAGCTTTCAGTGTACACAAGCGAGCGGCCCCGCCTGCATCCCCACACGGAGACAAACGGAGTAGTACCTGGCTGCAGTGGAAAAGGAACGAAGTACCAGGTGCCTAAAGCGGGTCGAGTCGAGTAGGTACTATGCAGTGGAAAAGCGCCATTAGACTAGAGGCAGGCTATAAGAGTAGACTACTAAAAAAAAAAAAATGCATTCAAACTTTTTTTTTTTTTTTGTGCGCACTGTGCGGTAATAACCGCGGCGGTAGGAAATATTTCGCAAATTCGTGCGGTAAGGAAAATATCAATACCGCGGCAGCTCTAATGGAGGGTGTGACAGAAATAATCGTTAGATTAGTTGACTAATCAAAAAAATAAGACAGATTAGGCGACTACCAAAATAATCGTTAGTTGCAGCCCTAATACAAATTGCTTCAATTCCCTGCCTTTTGGAACTCAAAAACCTCAGCTCTCAACCTCAACTCCCACAGAGCACCACACCTAGTTTATATTGTTTCCACTGGGAAATGGGTAAAGCAAGTTCATTGTAGGGGTGCACCGATGTATCGGTCGGGTATCGGTATCGGCCGATAAGTGCCTTGTTGACTGCAATCGGCCTATCGGCCGATAAGCTTGAATGTGCCGATGGCAGTAGCCGATAAATATCCATCAGTTTGTGTAGCGTCAAGACAAAAAAAGTTCACTCGCGACCTGCACAACGCCGTCCCCAGTCCCCCCCACACACACACAAGCTACTGCATCAAAGTTACTACTTATGATTAACAAGGCATTCGTTTTGTGGCATTAACGTTATATAGTTAGTGTTACACGTTCAATAACATCAGCATATTATTTACCCGAACGTAGCAAGCGTTCATACTAGCTCAGGTCCTTCCGTTGCTCACAGAGCCCTGAGTTTTACCCATTCTGCAATCTGTTAATAACGTTTTCAATCAGACACATATATAGAAAGGCTTTGTTTTATTATAACATTAGTTGCAGTAAAATCATTATGCCTCATTTAAGTCATCCTGCGGAGCTAAAAGCTAAACGTCGGCCGCGCCGTGTTGTTGTTGTTCTAGAAAATTTTTGTTCTCGTCAAAATCAATGGCGGACAAAAGCAGAAGTAAAAAATGTATACGCGCTTGCCGATTGGTGGTAACAGCAGAGGCGGGTGCAAGCGGTGTGTGACGTAATTGGCAGAATCGACTGTCAATCAAAATTTCATTGGTTGAGTGACAATAGTATCTAGCTGCAGCCCAGCAGACCTGTAGACCATGCTGGGAGAACTAGTATCTAGCTGCAGCCCTGCAGAACATACTGGGAGAGAGATAGTGCTATTTCTTGATGTTTCCTTTTTTTAAGTAAGTAAAGAGGCCTATGTTCATATCGGTGAGCACAATTTGTAAGACAAATATACAGTAGTTTCATAAAAAAAATATATATATTACAAAAAGAAATATTAAAAAAAAAAAAAAGTGCCACAAATATCGGTATCGGCCGATTGTGTTAGTTGAACAATCGGTATCGGTGGCAAATTTTCATATCGGTGCATCCCTAGTTCATTGTATTGCATTACATTGACAGGAAACGTGGCATGAAATGGGGGGGGGGGGGGAGAATATAACTGACAATGGCATGTCAGACCCAATACAGATGGGTGCAACATAGAGCTATTATTATTATTTCAATTCCACTGAGACCCTCCTCCAAGGTGACCTTGAACTCTATTCCAACACGTTGACATGTTACTATTTTTCATCACAAAGAAAATTATTATCTCAAAACTCTGAAAAGTTATACAGGAAGGAACAATGGAAAATTCAGCTTTCACTTCAAACAAAAACATGGCCAAGATAACAAGCCTAACAAGAAGCATGGGTAGCTGCAAGCCCAGGGTTGGGGTCTTGAAAGGGCACAAGGCACTGCGTTCCGGCAGCATGACGGTAATGAAGTCTGAAACACTGGAAGTCATTATCCCAAAAGAAGAGAAAGGCAACAGCAAAGAAGGTAGGTTAGCCTGCAGTGCCTGTGTCTACCAACAGGTGGATGGGGTGGGGAGGCACAACAGATTTACAGTAGATCACAGAAGGAAGATAGAAAATGACATGAATTAAGTTAATCTGTTATTCAACAGCTGGTGGTATAAGCTCACCGGAGTGTGGTAAGCCACATCTAAAACACTACAAAACGGGCGGCCGGGTGGCGCAGCGGTCTAAGCGTCTGCCTCTGCCCACCACCACAGACACAGTGGGATCGAATCCAGCTGTGGTGCTTCCGGGTTGGCCGACCGTCCATAGTCCATACTAACACAATTGTGTGAGAGTGTTAGAGGGTGGGAAAACCCGGCGAGGGTGGGTCCTGGTCATTGTAAAACAGCGACTCCTACAGATCGGTCGGGGCGCCTGCACAGCGAGGTCGGATCCTGGGGGAGGTAGTGTCCTCCACACGTTAAGTGAGAGTCCGCGCTGCCAGGTGAAAAGAAGTGGGGATTGGCTACACATGTGTCGGAGGAAGCATGCGATAGTCTCCGCCCTCGCAGACCGACGGTAGAGGGCAGAGCACGCAACAACCAGGTAGGGGATTGGGAATTGGCAGAACGACTAACATTGGGATGGGAGAAAAACGGAAAAAGAAAGGGGGGGGAAAGAGAAAAGTATATATTTTTTTTTAAAACTACAAAACAAGATGACAGTGTGGCGCGCTGGTTTGTAGTAAGTTGCATTCTACAAAGCATTATTAATTGTTCTTTAAAAAGTAGCTATATGTGTAAACTTCACCACATTCTCTACAGATGAATTAGCCTGACGGTCACCATACTGAAAATAAGAGCAAGGAGGATGAACGTGAGCATAAATCGAAAGGTTAGGCTTTAGCCTATCAGAAATAATAGAGTAAAATAAAGACATGGACTAGATCAACAGAGGGGACAGGTATGTGCTACCAGAGGGGCTGACAGCTGGATGCTTTAGTCTCTCTGTCGGTCTAGTGGTGGTTACGGGAGGCAGGGAGAAAGTGTATTTGGATAAAGATGCACTGCCATCAGTTGTGTCAAACTGAGGCAACTAATTAAATTATTCTTTGTCCGAAACTCAAGTGTAAGGCTGCTGCTAAGCCTGGTTGTGGTGCTAACAGGACACTAGTGCAAACTTGGGTTTTATTCATCAGAAGCATGACAGCCAGGACATTATCATGGGACAGCCCACAGCTAGACCTAAATGTTATTGAGGGAAAGGCAGTCCAACTAGGACCAGGACCAAAGCATGGTATTCAATGCCCAATCTGTTAGGGAGATAGATGGCACACTGCTTGTCCAAGTCAGCCACAAAATTAAAACGCCCTGCAAATGAAGCTACTTCGTTTAGTTTATTGTTTAGTTTGTCAGGGACCATGCATGTACAACATACATTCATCTCAATTAATGAGATGCACTGCACCAGATTTAGCTATTAGCTATGTTACATCTTGCAGAGGGGTTGACACTGTACTACTGTGTGTTAATGGTGGAGTTGATAAACAATCTAATGTCATAAGAGTCAATCACTGAAAAAAGTAAAACAATCTTTGAAGTAAGTAGTAGTAGTAGTGCTGTTCTCTGACCAGTTTTTCTCTAAAAGGTTAGGTCATTTGAATGTTGTAAAGTCATGAGGGCTGACCACTGACCAGCTTTTGCATGTTTGTCTATTCTACCAGGCACTTAAAGCATGTTAAAAACCAGAGGCTGAATTTTTACTGTGGCCTTAGAACATTAAGTTATGTTCCCCCACCATCTTAACAGGCGTGCCTATACTCCGACGTGTAATGAGTCACAGCAAGATGTCAAGAGAATGACAGAGTGATCACACAACATTCCCTGTCTCTAGACAATGTATCCTAACAGCAAGATGTCAAGAGAATGACAGAGTGATCACACAACATTCCCTGTCTAGACAATGTATCCTAAAGTGACCCATTGGGCTGCCAGTCTTCAGAGTCACTGCTGCAACCGACACGGCTTAATTATATATATAAAATAACTCCAAATTCCAATCCTGTGTCATATTCTTGGCTATTTTGAGTGAAAGTCTGGTAAGAACAAAACCACTGCTAATTTGTGATGAACTCCCTCTGGGGGCATATTCCTAATGTGGTCGTGTTGGTGTGAAAGATGACAAAGACTGCCCTGTTTAAGAGAAGAGTAGCGGATAATTTAGATGCATGACTTCTAGTCAACATGAAGGTAGCCTAAAACTGCTGGGCAGCTTAAAAAAGCATCAACATTATCACAACAACAATCACAAGTGGGGAAGAATATCGCTTGCTACGAGGATATTATGTGTATACAACCACAAACTGGTCCACTTCACACTGCATCACATCCACTCCCAAAATCCTGACAGCTGAGCTCACACTGCATTACATCATCTCAAATACCAGACAAAGTCTAGCATAGTCAAGGGTACATAGGTATACAGTGTAGGCCATATGACAACCTTTTTCTGAGTATTATAAGGCTATACACACACCTTCAGCAAGGTTACCATTGGCATTGGGGACCCTGATGTAAACAAGACGAAAGTCTTTCTCTGGTCTGCATCCCCTTAACAATTGTATGTATTGAGCTGTACTGTACTGTACCCATTCTGCAATCTGTTAATAAACTTTTCAATCAATCAATCAATCAATCATGTATTGTATTGCACTGTATCCCCTCACGTGCTCCAGTGGCAGTGATAACACTAAAAGGGGCAATAGTGTTGAATATGTACTGAAAAAGTACAATGAATGCCTTCTTCGGTTCAAAAATAAAGTAGTTGATATCCATGCATAGCTAAACGCGCAACGGAAAGATGAGTAGACAACCACGTCCCCACAGCAACGTTCGCCTCAACGTGACGGCATCGCTGACTGACAGTTGTAAACATGTCAACTCATTGGAGCCATTCCCCCACACATCCACCAAGGTTAAAGCGTGCAAATGCCAAGAGCAAGGCAGTTTCGAGATAATCTCGTGTCAGAATAGCCAAATCAGCTAGCCAGTGACTGTAGACCAGACAAAGACTATTTGGATGTACACTGTGCAGATGACCAGCACATATCGGACGAGGTGCGGGCAAAACAAACTGTGGCGATGCTAGCTGGGAATGCTAACTAAGTTAGCTAGGTCAGCTAAATGGCCTTGTCTGGCTATCTGCGCACTTTAGTCAAACTAAAGCTACAGACACAGTGACGATGCAATACATTTGGATATGCAGACGAGAGTCGTGACAGTACAGGCTTTGTCATTGTAATGCTGTTTACCTTTCTCACGCCTTTGTAGATATAAAAGTACAGTTCCCGGCCCACATTGAAACAGATTCGGTCGCCGTTACCGGACTGATCGTTTACATTAACGAAGGAGACTTTCACGGGATTAGAGCCCTGCGAGTTAAAAGGCACCCTGTTTGGGCGGCTGTATTCTGAGTGAGTGAGGAGTTTATAGACGCCTTCCCGAGTAGTGAATTGAGTTTTAATTTCGTTCATCTCCTTCCCTCCTCCCTCCGCCGCCATCTTGAAAATTGGCGTTCATCCTGTCCAAAGCCCGGATCTGACCAACAGAGCATGCGCGTTCCACTGTGGAGGCTAGAAGCCATGCGCTCAGATGTCATCGGCATGAACAACAAATGGACCAACAATCACATGAACCTGTTATCTAATGATAAACGTGTGTCTAGTCCCACATAATGAAATGTCTGTCTGGTGAATGTAACTTGAGACCACAGAGACAGCCTATACTATGTGTTACAATCTGAGATATAGCTCTGGCCTGGGGTCAGAAGTATAGGTAGAAATAGCCCACAAAAAGTCATAGGGGGAAAACAACAACTTGGAAATACATTTATTTTTATTTCACATGTGTTTACCCAATGAAACCTTTTTGACCAGTAGACGATTGAAACATGAATATACCATATCAACATAACAATCTGATGTTCAAATAACAAACTCAGCAAGACCGACGGCTTCTCGGTTACAGTGGGTGACAATATTGTCACAAGGAAAGATGAAATTACCTACCTGGGTTCCATCCTAGAGGCTAATCTTTCCTGTGACAAAATGGCATCCAATGTAATAAAAAAAAGTCAACCAACGAACTCGATTCTTGTACCGGATCTCCTCTCTGGTAAACAAGAATACCCTGAAGACTCTGGCAGGAGCACTCATTCAAGGGTACTACGACTATGCGTGCACCTCATGGTACCAAAGCACCTCAAAGGCGCTAAAAACAAAATTACAAACATCTCAAAACAAACTAGTCAGACTACTGCTTGACCTTACTCCTAGAACCCACCTCACCCCTGCCCACTTTGACAACCTAGGATGGCTTAGAGTAGACGACAGAGTACAGCAACTTGCAATGGGCCTGGTCTACAAGATACACTACGCAACCAAGGTACCCATGTACATGTCAAAATACTTCCCAAAGGTCAGTGAATACCACGATCACAACACCAGAGGGAGCTCCACAAATCATGTTAAACCCAGATTCGGCTCAAATAAGGGACTAAACACGTTTCGCAATTATGCCATATCAATGTGGAACGCCCTACCCAAAGCTGTAAAGGAATGTGAATCACTACCCACTTTCAAAAACACTCTCAAAGAACACCTACGGGAGACTGCAATTCGAAACTGGCCGCTACAAATGTCCTAACCCAGTTGTACAGTAAATGGCCAAGTATGGCTTTGTCAGTATTCCAATGTACAGTGTCCCTACCCCCCCCCCCCCCCCCCCCCCCACCTCCAATGTACAGCCCCCACCCACCCACCCAACCCCACCCCACCCACCCAACCTCCCCAATGTACAGTTTCTAAGTCAAATGCATATACACTCTTTTTCTGGACACTTTTTGTATCACAAACAGTACTGTATTTGCAAATCTGATATGTCATAAATGTATAGATGTAGCAGTACTGTCTATCTGTATGTCATGTTATGATGAATTGAAAATGGGGGACCCTGATGTAAACAAGATGAAAGTCTTTCTCTGGTCTGCATCCCCTTAACAATTGTATGTATTGAGCTGTACTGTACTGTACCCATTCTGCAATCTGTTAATAAACTTTTCAATCAATCAATCAATCAATCAATCAATCAATGATACTTGTAGGCCCAGGCCTAGGACATGGACCTGTAAATGAATGGATATGAGAGTAAAATGAATAGACAATATCTCTAAGTATATACAAGCTCGGCGTTGCTAATAAACATTTTAAATATTTTTTATAAACTGGTCAAAACGGCTTTAGCTGTCGGCGTTGCTAATAAACATTTGGAATAATTTGTACAGATCACAGCGCAGGCGCATCAGGCACCCAATGCCGGAAATAAAGCTGTCCAGTTTATAAAAAATATTCAAAATGTTTATTATATTAGCAACGCCGAGCTTTCAACCCCTAGCGTTTGTCTGTCCGAAACCCCCGTGCAACTGTGAGTACCTTTGACATTTCTCTGTGATACTTGTACAACGAGCGTTTCGCTGAGGACCAGTTATTCAGAGTTAATTGTGGGATTTTCCTATGGAGGAATAATGGACTGTGTATTCACTCGGTGCATCACAGTCAGGAAAGGGGCTATCAGCGCACATACTTTCTAGCAGTAGTATCGCTGGTTATTAACACCTGGGCCATATTATAGCTTTTAAAAATCAAAGGGTTTATCTGAAAACACGCGTACCGGTAAGCCTCTTTTAGACAAACTGGTATCAGATCGGAATTTCTTAATATAAAATACTTTACTGTGTATCATTCTTATAGACAAACAGAAGACAAATGCAGTGCTACATTTGAATTTGCAACAGCATTTCCTCTCAATATTTCCAGAACTATCCAGAGACGGCTTCTACGGCTTTCTAAAGTAAAGTGGAAATTGTGTGAATTTAAGTAACTGAGTCAGTGTTACACACTGCCACCCTCTGGTCAGTTTAAGTTGGACATTCATCTATTCTAGTCGAGAAAATTCTAGTCAGTCATTCTGTTTTTTGTTGTTCTTTTTCACATACTGTCTAATACGTGTGTGACAAATGATGTATTCAACTTTCACTGAGATTGACGATAATTTTTTGTTACAGTAGTAGGCAATGTGATAGAAGTTAGAGTGTCAACCCATGACATGCCACAATGAGTCTGTGACTTCCTTCTTACCCCCTCACAACACACATCTAGTCATTCCGCTATTGGCACCAGGTTGCTACTGAAACTCCCGACAGACGTTACACTATGGCCAGTTTTCGTTTCGTTTTCTGGGTCAGTTTCGCTTTTCAGAACGCTATGTAATGGCAGGCAAGTTAGACATCGTTTTTGCCTCCTGAGCACAGTGATGTATATACATGTAGTACAATGCCAAAGCAGTAGGTGGCGATGTAGTTCAAACATGAAGGCCATTTTCAACCAATCAGAAAAGTTTAATGTGCCAATACACTTCCTGCTAAAAATCAACAATCCACCATCTTTAAATGCCTTGCGTGAGCCATTTAGCCAACGTAGCATTTATTTTTCAGCAAAGAAAGTGCAATAAACAAAACGGATACATTCACTGTGTGTTCTGCCTCTCATTTGTTTGTTTTTTTTGTATCTTTTCCCCCCCTCCTTTTTCTGATTTTTCTCCCATCCCACTGTTAGTCGTTATGCCAATTCCCAACCCCCTTCCTGGTTGTTGCGCACTCCCCCCTACTGTTGGTCCGGGAGGCCGGAGACTGTCACATGCTTTCCTCCGACGCATGTGCAGCCAGCCGGCAGCCAGCCTGGCAGCGCAGATTCTCACCGGGAGAGTGTAACGTGTGGAAGGTCAAACTACCTCCCTCCAGATCCTACCCTCGCTGTGCAGGCGCCCCGACCGAACTGTAGGGGTCGCTGTCCACAACGCCCAGGACCCACCCATCAGCTTTCCCACCCCTAACACTGCCAATTGTGTTAGTATGAACGACCAGCCAAGCTGATAGCAACGCCGATAGCTGGACTCGAACCCAGCGTCTCCAGCGTTGATGGCGAGCGCCTTGCCCACTACACCACCTAGCCGCCCCTGCCTCTCATTTGTTGATGAAACAAAACTAACATCAACACAATTGACCAGCAAGAGCAGAGTTTAGTCTCACAAAAAGATTGTCGCCGATTTTGTTAGCTTACATGCTAACATGATTGGGATATGCCAGTATAACAGTATAGCATTGTGGCTAGCAGCGAAGTTTGTTAGCTTACGTGCTAACGTGATTGGTATATGCCATTATAACAGTATAGCATTGTTGAGTTAAAACTCATGAGTGGAGCATGTCAAGACACCTCAGACAACTACCAACTACATCTCCCAGAGTGCATCAGCTGCAAGATGGCTGCCGTTGGCTGATTGAACAGCTGTTAAAGGCTGGTGGTGGAGACACTCACAGAACAAACAAACAAAGCAAGCTGAAGGTCGACCCAAGGAGCTCTACCCCCAAAGACGCCAATGGTCGGTTATGTTCTACTTATTCTACTGTTTATTTATACTTCTGCTTAAATGTGGTTAAAATCAGGCTAATTCAATTGTGTGTTTAGTAGCTCCAACTGTTTCAGTCTACACATTCACTTGCTTGAGAGTTGGTTTTCATTTATGTTTAAAAGTATCTCTTTACAAATTAAGACCAAGTTAGAAATGTTAAAATGATTTAAGAATTTGAAAGACTACTAAAAAGGTCGACAACTCATGTTTAAAGGTTTAAAATGCCTTGTTCATTCAGAGCTGATCTACAAGCTTAAAGTTTAGCTATATTTCTTCACTTATTCAATTTAAAATACCAAATGTTTACTAACTTGAATCATTTATTAAAGGTTACAATTCAGAAATGATTAATTGAAAATGACTTTAATAATTGGGTTAAAATGTCGACTTTATAAGGTAATTTAATACTTTACATTTTGGCATTCATTACACAATCGTTAAAAGACGTTTGATTATTTAAAATATATATTTAATGTTTAAAATCAACCATGTTTAAAAAGAACTTATTGGTTTGAAAAGATGGTTATTGTTTATTTATGTTTATTGCATTGTTAAAACCTTTTTCTTTGTTTTCGAAGGTTTTCAACCTATATGAAGAACCAACCAGTCAAGAATCAACTGCAACTGAAACTGTTGAAAATAAAATTGACTTGGAGTTGGAACTTGGAGTTGTTTCCTTATGTCCTTTGGAGTGGAAAGCAAGAGTTGACTTTACAGTTGAAAACCATTGGCGTCTTTGGGGGTAGAGCTCCTTGGGTCGACCTTCAGCTTGCTTTGTTTGTTTGTTCTGTGAGTGTCTCCACCACCAGCCTTTAACAGCTGTTCAATCAGCCAACGGCAGCCATCTTGCAGCTGATTCACTCTGGGAGATAATTTATAATAATTTAGGACCTGCTCCGAGGTCATCAATCGGCACACATGCGATGCATGCAATTCGTATCTGCGATTAACCCATCCCGTCGTCCTTCCCCCCCCCCAAGGGCAGCCGGGAGCAGACAGGCGTCAACGTGAGCCGCGCCAGGGGACCAATCCAAGTGCTCCTGTCCGTCTTCGTCAAGGACGCCACAGCGTTAGCGATCTATTGTTGTGCATGTTTTTCCATTGGGTTTATCTTATCGGGGGGGAAACCCTTGCGAGCACGGGGAGAACATGCAAACTCCACACAGAAAGGCCTGGGAGATACCCCACCTGGGTAACTGGCATCATGGAAACCTGGTCCCCAAGCGGGAATCGAACCCACAATCGAGATGTAGTTGTCTGAGGTGTCTTGACATGCTCCACTCATGAGTTTTAACTCAACACCTCCCACTTGAGCTCCTGGGTTCTTAACCACAGAGGTCACTCAAGTCCTTCACGCCTCTGTTCTTCAGTAGGAAGTAGAATGACCAGCCGTCTGACATCTCGATGCAGAATTGTGGCCGGGATTTTGGTTTTCTCACTGTTTGATTTTGTGGGCTTTCCTTTGTCATTTGCTTTCGTGATGGGGACAGGATAGCTGGGAAAGGTCCTCACCAGCACATCTCTTACGATGCCTTTGCGGTCAGCGTTGACACTGACTACTCTAGCCAGCTTGTACCGTCCTCTCAGGGCATTTTGGTCAGCCAACCCGACCACATCTCCAACAGCAACATTTCGCTCTTTGGTGTGCCATTTGTTCCTTATGAACAAATTAGGACCGGCCAATTGGCTCCATTTCTTCCAGAACTTGCTGACTTCTGCCTGAATATTCTGAAGTCTTTTGTATGGGTAGCCATCAAACTGAAAGTCTCCAGGGTCACCTTTAGGATGGGCACGTCCTAAAAGCAGAGAGTTTGGAGTGATGTACTCTATGCAGTCTTCCCTGCTTTGAGTTCTTGCGTCGATGGGTCTCTCATTAGCAAGGTTGGCTGCCATGAAGAGAAACGTTTGGAATTCTCCCCATGTGAAAACACCTTCTCCACCAAGGTTGCTTAAGGCCCGCTTCACTATTCTGACAGCTGCCTCTGCTGCACCGTTCCTGTGGGGAGAGTCTGCGGGGTGGATCTTCCACGACCATTTTGTGCCATGTTTGGCAGCTCTTCCTTCAAGTTCAGGCCTGTTCAGTTGGTCAAGGAATTTGTAAAGCTTTTCCAGAGCAGGCTTGGCTCCCACAAAGTTAGAGCCAGGGTCTGACCAGAGTTTCCTGGGGTGTCCTCTCAGCGAAGTGAACCTTTGATAGGCGAGCAGGAATCCTTCGGATGACTGGTCACTCACACCTTCAGTGTGCATGGCTCGGGAAGCCATGCAGCAGAAGACGATTCCCCATACTTTGAGTCTGGTCCTCTTTTTGACCTCATCCTTCACTTCATAGGGGCCGAACAGGTCCATGGTGGTGAATTCAAAGGGTGCAGCTGGGCCTGTTCGCTCTGGAGGCAGGTCAGCCATGATTTGTTGACACTGTTTTACATTGTTCTTTCTGCAAACGACACAGCTGTCAACCACCCTCTTGGCAAGTCTCCGGCCTTTTATCACCCAAGCCTTTTTCCTCATGCGAAGAAGGGTTCCTGCTACTCCCTCATGGTTTGCTTTGTGGGATTCTTGTGCCAGCAATGTAGACACCCACGATTCAAAAGGTAAGAATGGCACTGCAGTCTTCACTTCGTTGAACATCTGGATTCTGCCTCCACAAAGTAGGAGTCCAGAGTTCACGTCTTTGTACACTGCCAATCTGCTTAGAGTCGTCTCTGGGAAGGTTATAGCTTCTTGAGCAGCGAGGAAAAGGTCTTCAGATGCGTTGGCAAGTTCTTTTACAGTCAACCCAGCTTGTTTGGGTGATGCCTCCCACTTTGACTGCCCTGGCACCTGGCACTTCCTCTCTAGCCACTGCTTGACAGCTCGATAGACCCAGGCGATGACTCTCACCAGTTTGGACAGGTTGCTGAATCTTCTTATTTCCACAAGATCTTTGACCCAGCCAGTGGGCTTCCTTCTTAGAAGAGTTGGCATTTCCTTTTTGACTTTCCTGTGTGGTCAGAGGGTCGTCTTCCTGCAGACTGATTTTAGCTTGAGCTCGTGTGATTGCAGCTGAAAATGCCTTCCTTTGGAGTGTGTTTACGCTCTCCCTGGCCTGGGCAGCTACCTCTCCAGCTGATTTAATGGGCCACTCCTCCACTGGCCACTTCAGGAAATCTGGTCCATTTTGCCAGGTGGAATCCTCTTTTAAATCTTCAGGAGTGCCTCCTCTTGTAATGATGTCAGCTATGTTCAGACCTCCACGGATCCACCACCAGTCCTGCACTGGTGCAGTCTTTTGGATTTCACCCACTCTGTTGGCAAAGAAGCTTTGGTACCCATAACTGTCTTTCTGGATTGCCCCAAGGACCGTCTGACTGTCCAGCAGATGGAACCATTTCTCGATCTTCATTCGAGCATGCTTTTCCACATACTTCCTGATTCTGGCTGCGAAGACTGCTCCACAGATCTCAGCTTTTACAGCTTCTCCCTTTTGATCCAGAGGTGTCAGTTTGGCTTTTGATTCCACGAACCGAACTTCAATGCCATGACATGTTTCCCACCTTAAGTACATCACAGCTCCAAAGGTTTTGTCACTTCCATCAGAGAATGTGATGCCCCAAGGGTTTCCTTTCCAGTCAGCTGGTGTGAGGCTTCTGTAGAATTTCACCTGACCAAGCTGTACATATTCTTCAAAAAGCTGTATGGCTTCTTCTCTGATGCTTTCCGAGAGTGGTTTGTCCCAGGTTTCTTGGGTCAGCTTGCCACCTCCTCCCTCTTGGAATGCCTTTCTGAATTGCTCCCTTCTGCTTGACCGGTGCTACTAGGCCAATTGGGTCGTACAGCCCGGCTACTTGGCTTAAGAGAGCCCTTCTAGTCAGTGGGTTTGGTGTTTCGGTTCTCACCTCTTCTTTGAGGAGATCTTTGCCAACTCATTTTCTTCTTTCTTTTGGAAAAGTTAACTGAGGTCAACATGTAGAGCTTGTCTTCGTCCACTTGGTAGCCGATGCCTAGGGCTTTGTCTTCTTCCCTCATTTGATTTGGGAGAATGAAGGTTTTCCCTTGTTCCTCTTTTAGGACTTCCTTCTCTGTTCCTTTCCTCCCACTTTGCCCTGACCGGACCCATGGTTTGAGGAAGAAGCCTCCAGCTCCCAAAATCTCCAACTTTTGCAGTGATTTTGTCGAGTTGATCCAGGTTATTGTGGGAGGTCAAGAGGTCGGCCACATAACTGTCCTCTTCAATGACTCTGCGTTCATCTTCCAAGTGAACAAAACTGGGCAGGCTCGCCGTTTCTCTCATAGCCAACTGAGCGATGCAACCAGCAGGTTTGTCCCCGATGTTGACTCTGGTGATTGCATATTCACTGATCTCCTCTTCTGGGCTGTCTCTCCAGAGGAATCTGTGTAGATGCATCTCACGCTGCTCCAGCCACACAGAGTTGTACATCTTCTTTATGTCTCCTAGAGCTGCATGCACACCTTCTCTGAACCGTAGCAGTACAGCTCTAATAGGGTTGAGTACATCTGGTCCCTTAAGAAGGATGTCATTCATGCTCACGCCTTTGTATTTCTGGCTGCTGTTCCAGACAATACAAACTGGTGTTGTCACTGAATGGGGGTTTGGCGCCACCAGGTGGCTCACATACCACACTGGTCCAGTCCACTTGTCAATGATGTCATCGGTGAGTTTTATGGCTGCTCCTCGTTCGACCATTTCCTGGATTTGGGTTGTGTATGCGACTTTCCAGTCTGGTTCTTTGCTCAGTTGTTTTTCCATCCTTAAGAAGCAGGCCTGGACTGCACTTTTGTTGTAGGGGAGAGAGACCGGATCTACGGTCCAAGGATATTTTGCATCCCAGTGTGGAGATGGGGTGTGAGCATCCTCCTCTTTGTAGGTGAGGCCTCCTTCAATGATTTCATACTCCCTCTCCTCTGCCAGGGTAATTTCTTTTCCTCCTGGTGGACAGTTTCCACATCGACATCCTCCACATCTTGGTTCACATGCAGCTCCGATGCTGTCCCAGTGCCACCACTCAAGGAACTCACGGTTACTGGCAACTGTGAATGTCTCTTGATATTTGACTGCTGCTGTTCTCATGGAGCGAGCAAAGTGAGTTCTTGATTCATATGCTTCCACGTCCACCTCTTCATGCAGATCAGGATGTGCTCCGCCCACCGTCTTCCCCAGTGGACTCTCCCATAAGACAAGGTCTCCAACTACTTTTACTCTTTGGGGAGCGAGTCTTCCCTCTCGGTGGCTTATGAGTAGTTCAACCTCTTCTGGCCTTTCCAGCTCTTCAAGCTTGACCGCCGGGAAAAACCTTTGCAACCTCTCTGGTTGAATCACTTGATGGACCTTGGCGATTTCATCTAGGCCGTAGCAGACTAGTTCGTGGGCTCTTTCAGTGCCTGTAGGAGTCTTCACTCTAACTTTGAGGAGGTATCTCTGAGTGTCCACCTTCATGGCCATTCCTCCAACCCCATGCACAATCAATGTTATCTTCTCTCTTCTCAACCCAAGTCTTTCAGCAGCCTTATGGGTGATGTAGTTTGTATCTGACGCTAGGTCAATCAATGTCCCAATTTTCTGACCAGCGTTTGCAGTGACTTTCATCAGCATCATGATGACAGGAAGCTCGGCGAGACCATTTCTTCGCAGTAGTTCAGACTGGCCGGAGGTTTTGAGTGCCACTGTAGTTTTGTTAGTAAAAGCCCTTCTGCCTCGATCTGCCATTTCAGAGGAGAGTTCAGACAAGAACGACTCTTGTTCCTCTGTGAGTTTGCCTTGTTGCCGTCTCTTCCACCTCTTCCTTCTTCCCATCGAGGCTTGAATTCTCCTTTTGGGCAGAGGATATAGTGGTGGTCTGCGGCATTTCCTCCCTTCTTACAGTCTGCATTTCTGCATAGGAATGTCTCTGCAGTATGCAGTTCCGTCATGGCATCCGAGACATTTCCTGCATGCTCCCAGCTTCTTCAAGGCAGCAGTCTTCTCCGAAAGCTTCAGTCCCTTGAACTATCGGCAAAAGAACAGTTTGTGGTTATGTCCACTGTCGCCACAGACAACACATATGTCAAGCTCTAGTCTCTTTGTGTTCTTTGTCGAGGCAAACTTTCTTTCATTTTTGTCCGGGCGATCTGGCTTGTCAGTCTTCTCCACAATTCTTAGTTGATCAAGCCTCTCCAGTACGTCTTCCTGGTTCTTCAAATATTTCAAGAGCATGTCAAAATGGTTCTCTGCTGTGACATTGCTGCTGGGATCTACCATGAACATCAACCAGTCTCTCTTGATAAAGTCAGGTAACTTGCTTTCAATTGATTTGATCACAAGTGCTTTGGCTAGTAGCTTGGTAACGTTAATGCTAGCAGAATGAATGGATGTAAACTTTACGGCTCAATACAAACAATTGTTAAGGGAATGCAGACTGTTGTAGCTTGGACTGGGCTCCTTATAACAATAACTTGACAACACATGGTAGCCGCAGCTACTTGGGACAGCTCTGCTGTAAACACTGGAAATAACCGTGCAGGTCTCTACTGCGCATGGGCGTTGAGCAACAACGGCTCCGTATCCGGCTCACGCAGATTACATGGCACCATTGTCTGTGAGTTTTGGCGAGTATCCAAATGGAAACACCTTTTCAGCGTTTTCCTGTGTTTTCCTGCCAAAACGGCGTTTCTTTTTAACTTGGACAGCAAACGTAATCATTCAGCAACAAAAACTTTGCTGTATTCCCCAATACAGCAACGTGTTTGCTGTCCAAGTTAAAAAGAAACGCTGTTTTGGCAGGAAAACGCGTTGTCCTACTGGCAACGCTGAAAAGGTGTTTTCGTTTTGGATACTCGCCGACAATGGTGCCATGTAATCTGCGTGAGCCGGATACAGAGCCGTTCTGCCCAATGCCCATGCGCAGTAGAGACCTGCACGGTTATTTCCAGTGTTTACAGCAGAGCTGTCCCAAGTAGCTGCGGCTACCAACGTGTTGTCAAGTTATTGTTACCACGCAAGAGTCGACTGCATGAGCAGCTCAGAGCTCCTCTTTCAACATAACAAGCATTAAACAAAATGGCCCAGTCATCTATTCACTTTTGTTTAATACATGAGGCGTTGTCTAATATCATCAGTTTGGTGCTGGCTGGCTAGCGTCGCTTGTGAGCTAACGTTACTTTCGGACCCTGTTAGCTGTGGCTACCAACGTCTTGTCAAGTTATTGTTATAAGGAGCCCAGTCCAAGCTATAACAGTCTGCATTCCCTTTTGTTAAATAACGTTTACATCATTCATTCTGCTAGCAATAACGTTACCACGCTGCTAGCCACAATGCTATACTGTTATACTGGCATATTCCAATCACGTTAGCACGTAAGATAATGAAATCTGTGATATTTTTGTGAGACTAAACTATCCGCTCTTGGTGGTAAATTGTGTTGATGTTGGTTTTGTTTCATCAACAAATGAGAGGCAGAACACACAGTGAATGTATCTGTTTTGTTTATTGCACTTTCTTTACTGAAAAATAAATGCTACGTTGGCTAAATGGCTCGCACGAGGCATTTAAAGATGGTGGATTGTTGATTTTTAGCAGGAAGTGTATTGGCACATTCAACTTTTCTGATTGGTTGAAAATGGCCTTCATGTTTGAACTACATCGCCACCTGAATGAATGAATGAGAACTTTATTTAACAGATTGCAGAATGGGTACAATACAGTACGGCTCAATACATACAATTGTTAAGGGGATGCAGACCTGAGAAAGACGTTTGTCTTGTTTCCATCAGGGTCCCCCATTTTCAATTCATATAGACATTTATGACATACACAACATACATGACATTTATGGCATAGGGACATATAGGTATTTAGTACTGATACATTTGTGACATAAACGGTATTCAAATATACAGTACTGTTACCCCTAGATCCTGACAGAGTATATACATATGATGGGGAGGGGACTGTACATTAGGAGGGGGTGGGTGGGTGGGAGAGAAATATACATACGGCGGGGAGGGAATATATACATGCGGTGGGGAGGAGACTGTCTATTAGGAGGTGGTGGGGGTTTTGGGCATTTACGGTGGCCAGTTTCGAATTGCAGCCTCCCGTAGGTGCTCTTTAAGAGCGGTTTTGAATGTGGGCAGGGATTCACATTCCTTTACAGCTTTCGGTAGGGCGTTCCACATTGTTGTGGCATAATTGCGAAACGTGTTTAGTTCCTTGTTTGAGCCGAATCTGGGTTTAACATGATTTGTTGAGCTTCCTCTGGTGTAGTGGTTGTGGTATTCACTGACCTTTGGTAAGTATTTTGACATGTACATGGGCACCCCGGTCGTATAGTGTATCTTGTAGACCAGGCCCATTGCAAGTTGCTGTACTCTGTCGTCTACTCTAAGCCATCCTAGGTTGTCAAAGTGGGCAGGGGTGAAGTGGGTTCTGGGGTTCAGGTCAAGTAGTAGTCTGACCAGTTTGTTTTGTGATGTTTGTAATTTTGTTTTAAGCGCCTTTGAGGTGCTTTGGTACCATGAGGTGCACGCATAGTCATAGTACCCTCTGCCAGAGTCTTCAGGGTATTCTTGTTTACCAGAGAGGAGATCCGGTACAAGAATCTAGTTTGTTGGTTGACTTTTTTTATTACATTGGATGCCATTTTGTCACAGGAAAGATTTGCCTCTAGGATGGAACCCAGGTAGGTAATTTCTTTCCTTGTGACAATATTGTCACCCACTGTAACTGAGAAGCCGTCGGTCTTGCTGAGTTTGTTATTTGAACCGAAGAGAATGGACTCTGTTTTGCCCATGTGTAATGATAGTTTGTTATCAGCGAGCCATATGCAGATTTTGTCTAGTTCCGAGCTGAGGGTTTTTTCAACCTGCAACTTGTTCTTGTCAGAGACCAGCAGGGCTGAGTCATCTGCAAACAGGAACAAGTTGCAGTCACAGGCTGACGACATGCATAAATTAGGAAGAGTAGCGGTCCTAGTATGCTTCCTTGTGGAACACCACAGCTCACTGAGGGGGGGGATAGAGTACCGTTTACCTCTACCATCTGTTCTCTCCCCTCCAGGTAGGATTGCATCCAGCTCACTGATAAGCTATCAAAACCAATTGCTTTTAGCTTGTCCATCAGAATGGAGTGATTGACAGTGTCGAAGGCCTTTTGTAGGTCCAGCATGACCATGCCGCAGTATTTGCCCGCGTCCACCTCTTGTTTGATGTGGTCGTTCAAATAGAGGAGGCATGTGTCAGTGGAGTGGGACGTTCTGAAGCCAGATTGGAATTCGTAGATTAGATTTTTTTCCGCCAGGTACTTTTCGACCTGTTCGTAGACTATTTTCTCCATGACTTTCGAGAGGTAAGAATAGAAACAGGGCGGTAGTTGCCTGGGTCTAATTTGCTGCCCTTTTTGTGCAGAGGGGTCACTCTCGCAATTTTGAAGTCCTTGGGGACGTGCCCCTGTTTTATAGAGGTTTATTATGTGTGTGATGACTGGGGTGATGGCGGCTGCTGCCTCTCTGAGGAATTTGGAGGGGATGTTGTCATGGCCAGTGGCCTTGTTAGGTTGGAGGGCGCTCAATTTTTTTGAGTACCTCATCGGTTGTTACCTACTGCCACCTACTGCTTTGGCATTGTACTACATGTATATACATCACTGTGCTCAGGAGGCAAAAACGATGTCTAACTTGCCTGCCATTACGTAGCGTTCTGAAAAGCGAAACTGAAACTGAAAACTGAAACGAAAACCGGGCCTAGTGTAACCGCAGCCTCACAACGAACTTTTGCTACATGTGAAACGTGTGAGATTCTCCCCAATCTCACAGGTCAAAAAAAGACTTTGGCCTGTTATCTTTGAGGCCCCTCTGGCCTGAGTCTATCTGAGAGTGGTGCCATGACTTTCTACTGCTTTCTAAATAAAACTGGAAATAATGTGAATTTAAATAACTGAGTCAGTGTTACACACTGCCACCCTCTGGTCAGTTTAAGTTGGACATTCATCTATTCTAGTCGAGAAAATTCTAGTCAGTCATTCTGTTGTTTATTTATTTTTTTAATATATTTTGAAATATTTTGTATCGCATACTGTCTAATAGAGTGTGACAAATTATGTCTTCAACTTTCAGTGAGATTTACGATTATTTTTTGTTACAGTAGGCAATGTGATAGAACTAGAAGTAAGAGTGTCAACCCACATGCCACAATGAGTCTGTGACTTCCTTCTTACCCCCTCACAACACACATCTTGTCATTCCGCTATTGGCACCAGGTTGCTACTGAAATTCCAGACATTAAACAAAGCATACATTAATTCAACGTCATTTTATGACATCTGACTCAAGAGCACCAAAGTCCCGACCAGTTCCATGCTGCAGGATCCAGGGGTAAATGGGGGACCCTGATGGAAACATGACAAACGTCTTTCTCAGGTCTGCATCCCCTTAACAATTGTATGTATTGAGCCGTACTGTATTGTACCCATTCTGCAATCTGTTAAATAAAGTTTTCATTCATTCATTCACTCATCGCTTTAAAACAGTGTGAGACTCTCACAAGGAACTTTTGCTTTAAACATGTGAAACGTGTGAGATTCTCCCCAATCTCACAGGTCAAAAAAAGACTTGGGCCTGTTATCTTTGAGGCCCCTCTAGCCTGAGTCTATCTTGAGAGTGGTGCCATGACTTTCTACTGCTTTCTAAATTAAACTGGAAATAATGTGAATTTAAGTAACTGAGTCAGTGTTACACACTGCCACCCTCTGGTCAGTTTAAGTTGGACATTCATCTATTCTAGTCGAGAAAATTCTAGTCAGTCATTCTGTGTGTGTTTTTTTTTAATATATTTTGTATCACATACTGTCTAATAGAGTGTGATAAATTATGTCTTCAACTTTCACTGAGATTTACGATTATTTTTTGTTACAGTAGGCAATGTGATAGAACTAGAAGTAAGAGTGTCAACCCACATGCCACAATGAGTCTGTGACTTCCTTCTTACCCCCTCACAACACACATCTTGTCATTCCGCTATTGGCACCAGGTTGCTACTGAAATTCCAGACATTAAACAAAGCATACATTAATTCAACGTCATTTTATGACATCTGACTCAAGAGCACCAAAGTCCCGACCAGTTCCATGCTGCAGGATCCAGGGGTCTGATCGCTTTAAAACGGTGTGAGACTCTCACAAGGAACTTTTGCTTTAAACACGTGAAACGTGTGATTCTCCCCAATCTCGCAGGTCAAAAAAAGACTTGGGCCTGTTATCTTTGAGGCCCCTCTGGCCTGAGTCTATCTGAGAGTGGTGCCATGACTTTCTACTGCTTTCTAAATTAAACTGGAAATAATGTGAATTTAAATAACTGAGTCAGTGTTACACACTGCCACCCTCTGGTCAGTTTAAGTTGGACATTCATCTATTCTAGTCGAGAAAATTCTAGTCAGTCATTCTGGTGTTTTTTGTTTATATATGTTTTGTATCACATACTGTCTAATAGAGTGTGACAATTTTTTTTTTTTGTATTATTTTTTAAACAAACATGACAACACACGATTAGATATACAAGCATTGTAAAACAGTGTACATCAGTTAACTCATCGTTTGGATAAATGTCTTATACAAGATATACCCCTAATACCTGCTATCTATTCCCCTACACACATTATGCTCCTGCTCGCACCCCCCGCCCTGGACCCCCCCATGTATAATCCATCCATTATCCTTCGCTCCTACCCAAACACTACCATTAAATGCTAGCTTTTATTCTCTCCACCACTTCTAACCACATTGTCAATTTGGATTCATTGAGACCCAAAGTTCTTGCTGTAGATATTTCTAGATAAATCACATCGAGATATGTAAGAATCCAGACCTTTCGGCACATTTTTTCGGGTTGAATCCATCGTGAGTGTGACAAATTATGTCTTCAACTTTCACTGAGATTTACGATAATTTTTTGTTACAGTAGGCAATGTGATAGAAGTAAGAGTGTCAACCCACATGCCACAATGAGTCTGTGACTTCCTTCGTTCTTACCCCCTCACAACACACATCTTGTCATTCCTTAATAGATGCTATTGGCACCAGGTTGCTACTGAAACTCCCGACAGACATCAAACAAAGCATACATTAATTCAACAGCATTTTATGACATCTGACTCAAGAGCACCAAAGTCCCGACCAGTTCCATGCTGCAGGATCCAGGGGTCTGATTGCTTTCAAACGGTGTGAGACTCTCACAAGGAACTTTTGCTTTAAACATGTGAAACGTGTGAGATTCTCCCCAATCTCACAGGTCAAAAAAAGACTTGGGTCTGTTATCTTTGAGGCCCCTCTGGCCTGAGTCTATCTGAGAGAGGTGCCATGATAGCAGGTGCTGGGAAATGCTGTGCACAGCTGTGACGCTGACAGGGGGATGGGTGGGCCTCATCTGCCATAGGCTATCTGGAAAGCCGTCGTCTTGAGTGACGGGCACCCCCTGTGACTCTGCAGCCCTATAAGGGCACATGTAGTTTATGGCTATGGAATCCTGGCACCCCATCTACCCCATTGGCTTTCTTTACCCCCCCCCCCTTCCCCCCTTACTCTAACACAGTAGTGGGCATTTCTTCTGGAAGCTTCTCAATGGAAGCTTCTAGAAAGCCACCCCTTGAGTATAAAAAGACAAGCGGCATGTCATAGGCTCTGCAGAGAGTGAGAACTCATACAGGATTACTGCCCAAAGGAGGAGCTGTGGACGAGCTTGGCAATTCACATTACCTATACCTTCCGGAAATAAGTGAAGAAAAGGATTTCATTGAAGGTAAGATATATACAAAATAAGGAGCACAGTGAAGCCTGTCTTGAAACTAAAAACAGGAAACATCAATTACTAATGATTCTGAATGGAGGAATACCCTGTTTGTAGCCAACATAGATATTGGCAGAAAAGGCAGGAAAAAAGCTTATTGGCTACATAAAGACACTTAACTATAGATACAATGGGCATATTATCAAATGAGATGTCAGTTATATGAATTGTGGCAGAAAAATATCTTGATAGTATCAGAGTCTTATGAGGCCATTGCATGTGAAGAGCACATGGCACAGAGCTTGACCCTGGGGAGGGTCAAGAAATGCAGAAGAGCAGAAAATCTAGTTTACACAAAAACAGTTATAGCCGAGTAGTTTGAATGCAAATAAATCAAATGGATTAATTTATGAAACCGCCATCTCTGATTTTACTCTTCTCTTGAGCAACAAATCCTATTACAGTAGACACAATATATTTCTTGAACATGAATAATTTAAGGATTTGTGGAATTGCATTCCATAGTGCAGAACATTTTTTCATGGCAGAAATGGATAGACTATGGCCTGCTCTCTTTTGACGACAATTAGTGTAATTGCTGTATAGAAACAACCTACAAAACCAAACCCTCACCATCTTTGCAATGATTCTTACTACTCCACCCAACCCCCGTCCAAAGAAAAGTTGTTACACGACTCTCTTGCAGCTGTTGGCAAAAGGGGGGGGGGGGGGGGAGTGAAAAACCCATGACACTCCACCCTCTTTTCAAAATGCCAAATCTGTGATTGACAGATGGGACATGTGTAACAGGAGTGTTTGTCCCCTCCCCAGCCTTTACGTCCTTCAGCCACATGGTTTACAGTGAGATGATCAAAGATGAATAAGAGTGATCAGAAACACATACTTTTTTTCAGATATAAGAGAACATTATGCATTACATTTATCTAAGACAAAAGTGTTAAAATCGTGGTTTTACTTGAAATGAACCCTTTCACTGCCGCATTACCAAACCGTTAACCCGTTCGCTGCCACAATACAGAAGGTTAACCCCTTCACTGCCACACGACAGCTGTAGTGTGATAGTAAAGGGTTAACCTTCTGTAGTGTGGTAGTGAAAGGTTTAAATACATTACTCAGCCAGCATAACATTAATATACAGAAATATTACAATGTCTTTATATTTGTTCAGATGCCAGAGAAAGCCGGCCACGCAATGGAGGAGGAAGCGGAGACCTTTGCCTTCCAGGCTGAGATTGCTCAATTGATGTCTTTGATCATCAACACCTTCTACTCCAACAAAGAGATCTTCCTTAGGGAGCTCATCTCCAACTCCTCTGATGTAAGTAAAATATGAACACAAATTGAACACTTTTTTTTAAATGAGATTAGCATACATTAGCATACAGTCAAAACATGAAGCACACAATACATATATAAAGGAGCAGTCCATCATATTAATGATTGCTTTCTTACAAATTAAACGGTTCTTTTGAACCTTCCTATTCTTTTCTCATAGGCTTTGGACAAAATCAGATATGAGAGCTTGACAGACCCAACCAAACTTGAATCCTGCAAGGAGATGAAGATTGATGTCAGCCCTGACTTGAAAGCTCGCACTCTGATGCTGTCTGATACCGGTATTGGCATGACCAAGGCTGACCTGATCAACAACCTGGGAACCATCGCCAAGTCTGGCACCAAGGCCTTCATGGAGGCCCTGCAGGCTGGAGCTGACATCTCCATGATTGGTCAGTTTGGTGTGGGCTTCTACTCTGCCTACCTGGTGGCGGAGAGAGTGACCGTCATCACCAAGCACAACGATGATGAGCAGTACATCTGGGAGTCATCAGCTGGAGGCTCATTCACAGTCAAAGTTGACTCTGGTAAATATTTCCACTTATTACTGTTTCACCAGGAGCAATGAGTTGCATTATAAAGACGATTTGCAGAATGTAATTCACTGCTCTGATCCTAATTTATTCATTTCTTTATCTAAAGGAGAGTCTATTGGTCGTGGCACCAAAGTGATCCTTCACCTCAAGGAGGACATGTTAGAATACTGTGAGGAAAAGCGCGTCAAGGAAGTCGTGAAGAAGCACTCACAGTTCATTGGCTACCCTATAACACTTTTTGTAAGTTCTGGAGGACACAAATCAATTAAGCCAGTGATAACCTAAGTTTAGCTTTAAGTAACTTTTTGGATTTTCGTCATTTGTCACATTGAGGAGATTACATTTTTTCTCTGTACTGGCACTTCATTTAATCCCAAAAAATGCATGTCAGGGTTGTTAGTGTTGTTAATGTCTCCCCAAATATAACAGTGGTAGATAGAGAAAAAATACTCTTTTAATAACCCACTATTTTCCTTTACCCAAGGTGGAGAAGACTAGGGAGAAGGAGGTTGACCTTGAGGAGGGAGAGAAGGATGAGGAGGCTGAAAAGGATGCTGCTACTGGAGACAAGGATGCGCCTAAGATTGAGGATGTGGGCTCTGATGAAGATGAAGACACAAAGGAGTGCAAGAACAAGAGGAAGAAGAAGGTCAAGGAAAAGTACATTGATGTCCAGGAACTGAACAAGACCAAGCCCATCTGGACTCGTAACCCTGACGACATCACCAACGATGAGTACGGAGAGTTCTATAAGAGTCTCACCAATGACTGGGAGGACCACCTGGCTGTCAAGGTGAGTCTAATACATTTTTTATCACATTCTTTTATTTTCTTTATTTTCTTTCACATGGAACATAAAACATGACAAAACACAATACAATAATAATAATAGTAAACAGGACATCACAGGACAATGATAGTAATAATAATAACCATAATGACAATAGAAATAACAAAAATAATAAATACAGAACATAAAAATCAAATTCAAATTATATTATCACAGACACCACAAAAGACATTTCCTCCCCCACTAACACCCCAGGACCCCCGGACCCCCCAGGACCAACACCCTGACACCCTAGATAGTCGCAGTCGCTTTAACTTTCTCGGCCGCTGAGACCCACAGCTTAATGCTGGCTTGTCCAACCCCAATCACACGTGCACTAGAGATTTCCATATAAATGACATCCAATAGTGTCAGAGACCATTAATCATTGTGAGTTTCTCAGATTGTTTCCACCTCATGGCTATCAGCTTCTTGGCTGCAGTAACGCCCGCCAGAATGATTATTTTTTGTTGTATATTAAATTTCAGGTTTCAAGTATATTTCAGGGATTATCAGGTTACATAATGTTTGAAAGTTTAGTTGTTATGGATTTCCAAAAACAACTCTAATCACAACTGTTGTTGAGATAGGTCAATTAATTTTGAGGTGCAAGGAAGAGTAATATAACCAAGCAAGAGCAAAACGATAATAATAACGCGATTGTCTCTGGTTTCTGCAGCACTTCTCGGTGGAAGGCCAGTTGGAGTTCCGCGCCCTGCTCTTTGTACCCAGGAGGGCCTCTTTTGACCTCTTTGAGAACAAGAAGAAGAGGAACAATATTAAGCTCTATGTGCGCAGAGTCTTCATTATGGACAACTGTGAGGAGCTGATGCCTGAATATCTCAGTGAGTATCACAAGTTTTATTATCATCTATGAACATGATATAAAAACCTTAATGTGTCTTCACTTTACATTTTACATTTGTTTACATTTTTGTTCATTATATTAGGGAAATTAACGGATCAATTTCATATTATCTTTTGACATCAGACTTCATCAAGGGTGTGGTGGACTCCGAGGATCTCCCCCTGAACATCTCCAGAGAGATGCTGCAACAGAGCAAGATCCTGAAGGTCATCCGCAAGAACCTGGTCAAGAAGACCCTGGAGCTCTTCACTGAACTGTCTGAGGACAAGGAAAACTACAAGAAGTTCTACGAGCAATTCTCCAAGAACTGCAAGGTAAACCCATTCACCCAAAAAAAACATTCCTTCAAATCTCTGACATTTGAAATGTTTGAATATTTGAGACTGAAGGCTCAGTAGTAACAATATGTCCATCTGTCATCTTTTAGCTGGGCATCCATGAGGACTCCCAGAACAGGAAGAAGCTGTCTGACCTTCTGCGTTACTTCACCTCAAATTCTGGTGATGAGATGGTTTCACTGAAGGACTATATTTCCCGCATGAAGGACAACCAGAAGCACATCTACTATATCACTGGTGAGTTTTTGCTTTTCTTTTTTCTTTCATGTATTTCAACAAAAAAAGAGAATGTTCAGTAATATTTACTCACACTTTTGTTTGCTTTTGTAGGTGAGACCAAGGAGCAGGTGGCCAACTCTGCCTTTGTGGAGCGCCTTCGCAAAGCCGGTCTGGAGGTCATCTACATGATTGAGCCTATTGATGAGTACTGTGTTCAGCAGCTGAAGGAGTATGATGGCAAGAACCTGGTTTCAGTGACCAAGGAGGGACTGGAGCTGCCTGAGGATGATGATGAGAAGAAGAGGCAGGATGAACTGAAGACTAAATTTGAGAACCTGTGCAAGATCATGAAGGATATTCTTGACAAGAAGATTGAGAAGGTAAATGTCTTAGAAGTCAAGGATTTCTCAGCTGATCAAAATTATTCTACAGTACAATTCACTATAGTAATGTGTCTAATAATGACTAATAGTGTTTAATAATGACTAATAGCAAATGTTCAATATATTTTCAACAGGTTGCAGTCTCCAACCGCCTGGTCTCCTCCCCCTGCTGCATCGTCACCAGCACCTACGGCTGGACGGCAAATATGGAGAGGATCATGAAGTCTCAAGCCCTCAGGGACAACTCCACCATGGGTTATATGACAGCCAAGAAGCACCTGGAGATCAACCCCCAGCATCCCATTGTTGAGACCTTGAGGGAGAAGGCAGAGGCCGATAAGAACGACAAAGCTGTTAAAGATCTGGTCATCCTTCTGTTCGAGACTGCCCTGCTGTCTTCAGGATTCACACTCGAGGATCCACAGACACATGCCAACCGCATCTATAGAATGATCAAGCTTGGTCTGGGTAAGTAACTTCTATTGTTGAAAAATAATGGAGATAATGGTGAAATGGTGGTTGTTTTCACAACAAATCAATATGAGTTTTTATTAAAGTTTTTTGCTAATCAAGGCCATTTTGCTCTTTTCTCTCTCTATTCACAGGTATTGATGACGATGACTCGGCAGTTGAGGACCTCATCCAGCCTAGTGAAGATGATATGCCTGTCTTGGAGGGAGATGACGACACATCAAGAATGGAAGAAGTTGACTAAGATAATACCAACAAACTTTTTCTTTGAACTTTAACTTGATTTTTTAAGTTATGGTATTTTCCCCTAAAAATACTTTTCATTTTTACATCACTGTAATATTTCTTTAACAGTTGTATAGTAATTTACAGTTTACTTTATACCCGCCATCATTGGTTTCTATTCAGATGAACTTGAGGTCATATGCAGCTAATATCAGCAAGTCAACAGGAACTTTCATGTCTTTTTGTAACTATGTAATATTTTTTATTAAGATAATGCAAATTTGTAATAAAAATTGATTTAGAAACACATTTTGTTTTCTCTTTCTCTTACTGAGCTTGTGAGGTGTTTGCATGTTGGTAAAAAAAGACTGATTGATTGATTGAACATTTTATTACATATTGCAGAATGGGCAGTAACAATACAGTACAGCTCAATACACACAATTTAAGGAGATGCAGACCAGAGAAAGACTTTCGTTTTGTTCACATCAGGGTCCCCCATTTTCAATTTATCGTAACATATATTATATGACATACATGACATACAGATAGTATAGACTATCTCATTTTATATTATTTAATGCCAGTTGCTTTACCCTTGAAATGTTTGGGTTTCAGTTTTTTTCAGATGTTAGTCTGTCATATACATCATAGGCTACTCGTTGCACCTAGAGCCCGCCTTCTCAACTGAATTGAATGGAAGAGAGGCGTGCTCAAAGAGACGCACGCGATTGACGTCAGCGCACACAGACGCGTTAAGTTAGGAAGATTCCAGACGGTTCTGGAAGCTCAGGATTTCTCGAACACTCTCTAGGTCGGAGTACAAAACCCACTCAGCTGCTTCACCATCTTTCTCCTCTCCATCTCATACCGGGCAGTCGAAGACACATCAGAACATCTCAGAGCGGGATCCTATTTAAGTTATACACCGCAGAGCAAGGTAAATACATACAATATATATTGTGTTCTACTGTTTAAACAACATGTGAATAACTTGATAGACTTTGATGACACATAACGTTGGGCGACTTTTATGTTCGCTAACGTTAATTGTTGTCGTTAGCCTTTGTTATCCCTATTAACGTTATTTGAAGAGAATCCCGGTTAGCTCGTAAGACAAGTAATACGTAACTAACTATTAACTTAACGTTACATCTAACATAGCTAACGTCAACGATAATGTTGATAGTATAATTTTGGTCACTGCAGGTTCTCATTGAATCAATGTGGCCAGTGGCCACACTTGACCATTCGAATCCAAATCGTAATTGTTACTCGTGCGGTGTGTGACCCAGTTTATTTCCCATGGTATAACCTTACTCGTTATAATAACCAATCGCCATTAATGACATTTAAATTAGACATCTATACTTCGATGACAGCAACCACCACATGTCCACACATCAGATGAGATGATGGTGGAACAGCGCGGCCAGCTGGTTGGCAGGCACTTGCAATAGGGGATATCTGCAGAGCCGCAAGCCCAACGTCTGGGAGGGGCTTCGGGTCTTGTACTAGGTTTGAGGCGGGGCTTCGCACAGTAAAACCTAGTACAAGCCCCGAAGGCCCGCCCAGACGTTGGGCTTGCGGCTCTGCAGATATACCCTACTCCACGCTCACACAAACGAACCGAATGTGCGCGTGGCCCGCGTGCCTGGCACTCATGATTCCACGCGCTTCTCCTCAACGGGAAGAATGGAAGATGGTCCACATTACCTGCCAGATTAAATTAGGAGAGCGAGCGACTACTAATCTTCTACAAAACTTGGCAACCGAGGAACGAACTGCTCAGTGCGCCTCCGCTCCGACACGTTGAGAGAATGGACGCGGATAAAGCTCTGAAATGAAATAAATATTCCATAAATAAGGAATTAAAAGTAGTTGTATTTTTTTCTATTGGTTTCTAGTGTTGGGGTATGGGCGGGATACTGTACACAAATCTAAATCTTATTCTGGGGCAAGCTTGAATACGCAGAAAATCTCCTTCTTTTTCAGTCTAATGTTGGCAGGTATGTTACCGTATGTCTCTAGGCGAAAGTGAGTCTTAACACTTCAGCATGTATTTATCTATCTAAGTAATAATCATCATATCATCCATTTCAAACCCGTTGCTGTTTGGATGAGCTCGGGATCCCAACAGAAAGTGATGGAGAGTACCGGTAGCTTCTAGAATCATGTCATGTTCCGCGCAAACCAGCAGGTGGAGTGTTCTTTACTGAAGCCGAGACACTTCATACCATGATGTGCTCTGTATCAGTGGTCCTCAAACCTTTTCATGTTTGTCAAGGACCCCAAATGTAATTGGCAAAGATAGTTCCCCAGGGACCGCCATCTCACAATATTATTGTTGTTCCATGATTTAATCCAGAATTCCACAACTGTAAACTGTAGGTCGATAGATAAGTGGAGAGCACAAGCATTTTATACATTCTCTCAGACTCACTGTACAATTAACTTCTAGTGAATAATATATTAGTGGAATTAAACTGTTCCTCATTTTGCTAGGGACCGGACCCCCTGGAACTCCCTCAGATACCACTGGGGGTCCCCGGACCCCACTTTGAGAACCACTTCTCTCTCCATGATGGTCATTTTAGTTAATAATGACTGCCTTGCTATAGTGACAGGTGTGTGTAACAGCTATGTACCTCAGTCTTTAGTGCTATCAGTTGTAACTAATTCACCAATTGTGAAATTCTGGGCCGATATAAATGATTAAAAATATAAATGATAAAATAGTTTATTTAGTTTTTGTTATTATTTATTCCCATTTTTGTGCCAGGGAATAATTGTTTGAAAAGCCTTTTTAGCCTGCTATACAACTACCTGAGAATCATTTGTCAGTACTTACATAGCTCAACAAAAACATTAGCTACTACTACCATCGCCATCGGTAAATGTCATCTTATTTCCAGATACTAGGCCGATGGCAGTACATCGGTGCATCCCTAGTTTTAATGTCCATACCGCCCTATTTCCAGCGATCCTATCAATCGAAGATGTGCGAGACAATATAAAGGAATCATTTCAACACAAATTCCTCTTATCAGCTTTTATGATATATGTATAGGTGATGGATGTATGTAAGGCTAATAGGCTATCCACATGCAATAGTACCTTTCTTGACAAAAGTCACTCATCATGGGTAGAGGCAGGTGGATGGATTACAGACATGAATTGCAGCAGTGAGCAGAACAGTGAGGACAGTCTGTCGCACCACCTGTCTGTGTAAGCTATTATAAACCCATTATTACTGATGCACTTGTCAGTGTTTCCATCGATTCAATTAATGGCTTCAACAGCGCCATCAAATAAGGGAAAATGGTGGTCTATTTTTTGTATTTTTTTGGAAGTTTGGATGAGCCAGGTGCCACTTCTCTCACAATCAATTGACCTATCTCAAACCTTGCCCTCTTTTTTGATCCTCCAATCACAACTGTTGCTTTGGGAAGCACCACTTGTGATTGGAGGATCAAGAAAAGAGTGGGGCGGGGTTTTCAATAGGTTAATTCACAATCAATGTCACCCTAGACCTGATGATCTGTGGATCAATGCTGCATATTATCAACTGTCTTTTGCTTAAATGCAGAGATTCAAATGAACATCGTCATCTACACATGTAGAAATAAGAAACGACAAATCCATGGATTTAGAAACTAGAAACACAAATTTGTCTACTACAATAAGTTGCAGTCACAAAATACTCTCTTCTGATTGCTTTGAGGAATCAGTTAAAATTGAATAATGTTTTTGCTTATGACATTTCTAGCCTCCTTTTACTTTGGGTCAAAGCAAATGTTAGGTACACGACCACGCCACCTACACCAAGCTAGAGTCAAATAAATGCAGTCTGACAGGCAATCAGTGCGTTTTCTTTGCACATTACAATACAGATATGTATACTGGTCTAAGGTACAACGTGTATGTTTTTATTTATTTAACCATGCAGAAAAGTCTCATTGAGATTAAAAATCTCTTTTACAAGAGTGTGCTTTCCCCCCTCTGTTCAGATGCCTGAGGCTCATGACCAGCCGATGGAGGAGGAGGCAGAGACATTTGCCTTTCAGGCTGAGATCGCCCAGTTGATGTCTCTGATCATCAACACCTTCTATTCCAATAAAGAGATCTTCCTTAGAGAGCTCATCTCCAACTCCTCAGATGTAAGTTATTGTAATCTCTTGGTATCAGACTGAGGCTAGTTACTACGTACTAAACTTGTGCAATAGTAAGGCAACATTTTCTCCTGACTTATTTTGGCCAATGCCAGAACTACAGAAGTATGTTAGCATTGTAATTTCATCATCTAATTATGTAAGGCCTAGTCCACACGTACACAAGTATTTTTGAAAAAATGGTTTTTCCTCCTTTGTTAAAAAAAAGAAAAGGGTAATCTGTTCCAGACCAACAGTGTTTCAGAAAATCTCTCAGTCCACACAACAACCAAAAACACTCACATTAAATGTTCTGGACCAGGGAGCTCTCCATGGCCCTGATTGCATAGAAAATACGATTATTTATTAAAAAAATAAAAATAAAAATCCATATACGACAGGGCCATTAGTCATGATGTCAGTATTTTCCACAAGCTCTGGTTTCACCTGTCTACACAAATACACTTTGTATTTTCTTTTAGACAGCAAGTTTTTAAAAAGGTTCGTTTTCAGTTATCTAAAACGGAGTTCGCATGTGGGGCAAAAGGCCAAACTGCATAGAAAAAATTACGTTTAAATGTGTGGACCAGGCCTAAGAAAGGGAATGGTGACTATGCCTAAAAATAGGGCTGGACGATTTTAAATAAATGTATATCACGATAATCAAATGGAATTGTTTTTTTATATCAATATATAATACAATATTATGTTCATGTGTGCAAAATCACAAGATAAATAATCAATTTGCTTTTCATTGCATTGAACTCCATGATAATGTAAAGTGAGAACCAAACCAAAATGAATATCCCTTTTAAATATCGAAGATCAAATTTTCAGAGACGTTTTTGTTAATATCTTGTTTTTATTATTCATTTACACAACACTCGACCCTACTTAAAAGCACGACACAGAGTTGAATAAACTGACTATTGAAAGTAAAAACTTAAATTGATTGTGCACGTCTTTAGGCTCTGGACAAAATCCGCTATGAAAGTCTCACTGATCCCTCCAAGCTGGACGATGGCAAGGATCTCAAAATTGAGATCATTCCCAACAAAGAGGAGCGCACCCTAACCCTTACTGACACCGGTATCGGCATGACCAAGGCTGACCTGATCAACAACCTGGGAACCATCGCCAAGTCTGGCACCAAGGCCTTCATGGAGGCCCTGCAGGCTGGAGCTGACATCTCCATGATTGGTCAGTTTGGTGTGGGCTTCTACTCTGCCTACCTGGTGGCGGAGAGAGTGACCGTCATCACCAAGCACAACGATGATGAGCAGTACATCTGGGAGTCATCAGCTGGAGGCTCCTTCACTATTAAGGTTGACAACTGTAAGTGACAAGAAGGTCAAGAAATTAGCTACCTGAACTAAAACTAGTTTCACTTACGGTTCGGGGCACCTGGTTCACCGTTTGGTTTACTTTGGTACTGTGGAACCCTTTGCTGTAGCCTAATACATCACTTCTGGGGTGTATGGAGGGATTTTGTAACTGGCCGTTGACTATTTTCATTTACTATAAGAATACTAAGTAAGACTACTTCAGACCACCTATAACTAACAAATAATTGATAATAGACGTATAGAAGTATGTTTTCCTTATGCTTTCAGCTAATAATTTTTATTTTTATTTTTTTACCAAATACTATTTGAATTAGCAATGGAATGTTTTCTCCTCGCGAAACTGTACCGAACCGAAAACTGACCCCAAAACCGTGATATGAACTGAATGGTGATTTTTGTTAACTGTTCCCGACCAACTTTCTCAGTTGGTGGCACCAGCACAACACTTTTTATTTTGCTGCTCAGTATTCAGGACCTTAAAGGGGCAGTTCACTCCCAAAAACCCCTGAATGCTATCTATTCATCCAGATAGTTTCAGTGTGATTTGGAGCTATCAAATCACACCAAAAATATATGGATGGACAGATGGCACTATGGGTAAGGGGGGTGTATATATATATATATACTGTATATAAAATCTAATAAAAAATTGGTGAACTGCCCCTTTAATTGCACGCTATTTCTTTGTTTTTCATTCTTAATTTTCTGCCATGAACTCTTTTTGAAAAATAAATATAGATGGCCTATATCTATATGTCCTCTTTTGATATACCGTAGGTAGTGTTAAACTGGATGACTGGATAATTCTCCTCCCTTGAGGAAAAACCAGTTGGGAGGGGGTCAGTGTTTTGGGTCACGCATCTGTCTACCTGTAGAGAATTATTTGGTCTCTACAGGTTTTGTGTTTGTGACTGTTGTGCTATTTCAAATTAGAGTTGCCTGCAATGGACTGTCGCCATCTACGTATATATAGTTGTTCCCTGTGATGACATTTGAATGGGAGTTCCGCCGGTCGGGCCATTGTTTGCATTTGTTGCATTACATATGGAATAGGAGTCATGTTATTAATTTGAACTGGGATTGGGACAAGAAAGGAGACAGAATTTGTCACAGGATTGGGACAAGATGGGAGAATAACTGAGAATAACTCTCAGACCTGCATCAACTCTCAGACCAGATCCTCACTTTCTGTTTCTTCGACTGAGGATAACTTTATAAAAACATGTCTACTCTATAATCTACTCTATAAAATAGATGAGCCTACATGACTGCATCTCCCACACACACACACACAAAAATGCGACCAAGTCAAATATGAACTGTACTTATGTACAGAAAAGGCAGCATATTTCTAGAGCCATGCTTCTGGCCACTAACTTCCTGTTCTATGTATTTGTGTCCCTCATAGCCGAGCCTATTGGACGTGGCACCAGGGTTATCCTGCACCTGAAGGACGACCAGACGGAGTACATTGAAGAGCGACGAGTCAAAGAAGTTGTGAAGAAGCACTCGCAGTTCATTGGCTACCCCATCACGCTCTTTGTAAGCGCTTGTTGGCTGTCAGCTATTGAAATGCTCTTATTTTTCATTCTCTTTGTGCCCAGGCGGGACAGGAACCTTTTTTGACGTGCCCCGTGATTGATGTTCTCTCTTTGTTCAGGTGGAGAAGGAGCGTGACAAAGAGGTGAGTGACGATGAGGCAGAGGAGGAGGAGGAAGAGGAGAAGAAGGAGAAGAAGGAGAAGGAAAAAGAAAAGGACAAGGAGGAGGATGAGGACGAGGACAAGCCTGAGATTGAGGACGTTGGCTCGGACGAGGAGCACGACCACGACCACAGTGATCACTCCTTAGATAAGAAGAAGAAGAAGAAGATCAAGGAGAAGTACATTGACCAAGAAGAGCTGAACAAGACCAAGCCCCTCTGGACCCGTAACCCTGACGACATCACCAACGATGAGTACGGAGAGTTCTACAAGAGTCTCACCAATGACTGGGAGGACCACCTGGCTGTCAAGGTGACAAAGTCAAACATGCCAACAATATCTAGACTTACATGGCTGTTTTGTTTTTGTGATATAATTTGTGTTAAGCCCCTGAATTGATATACATATCTTTTAAACATGAAAATCCAAATTCATTCATTACCGGCATCTTCGTACAAGTGAACGAATGATCATTACATTTATATAGCACTTTTCTAGACACTCAAAGCGCTCCCCACAATGTAGGGGACAAGTAATACCATCTTCACAATTTGAAAGATTACTTTAACCACCTTTTAATTTCCACAGCACTTTTCAGTTGAGGGCCAGCTGGAGTTCCGCGCCCTGCTGTTTGTACCTCGCCGTGCTCCCTTTGACCTCTTTGAGAACAAGAAGAAGAAGAACAACATCAAGCTCTATGTGCGCAGGGTCTTCATTATGGACAACTGCGATGAGCTCATCCCTGAATACCTGAGTATGTAATATACTGTAACTGTAATAAGTACTTACCGGTATTAGTATTTTCCATCACCCCTCTGTCCCCAAGCCCTTGATGATATATTGGTAACTGTATAACTGTTTCGCCTGTTTTATTGCAACACTACTATCACCGACATCTAATAAGGGAGTTTTAGTGAGTTTTTCCTTACCTTCGCGTGGGGTATGTCTGGGAATGTTGCATTCATTTCTTTTATTTATTTAAAATGTTTGGACTTTATGGTGTTTTTGTTTTGATCTTGATTTATTGTGATGTTTCTTCTTGACTTGTTTAAAGAAGACGAGTCCGGCCCATGGGGACATTAATGTGTGTTGTCGGGCCTTACAAATACATTTGATTTGATTTGATATTATAGGTACTTATTACAGTGAGCTGATTTTTCCTCATCAGACTTCATCAAGGGTGTGGTGGACTCCGAGGATCTCCCCTTGAACATCTCCAGAGAGATGCTGCAACAGAGCAAGATCCTGAAGGTCATCCGCAAGAACCTGGTCAAGAAGTGCATGGAGCTCTTCACCGAGCTGTCTCAGGACACGGAGAACTACAAGAAGTGCTACGAGCAGTTCTCCAAGAACATCAAGGTCAGTTACCTCACTTAACACTGTACATGCTGCAAGTAGGGCAACGTTGTTATTAATGGGTTCTGGAGAGCTTTGGTTCTACATGGATAGATAGCACTATGGGTAAGGGGTGGGAATGTTATATTCATTGATTCCCCAACATAGTCCACTACAACATGGCTCTGACATTACATGTCATGAGGCTGAAGTGAACCCATATTCAATTCAATCTTTATTTAATATTGAAGGATCATTGAGAGCAGGCTCTCGTTTACAGTGAGGGTGAGAACTACTACACATAACAAATACCAAAAAAACTATGTAGAAACAGAAAGTCAGTCAATTAAACATTTAAAATGATTAAAAACAACTGCAGACTGTGGTGAGATTGTTTGCTATTAAATATAGAACTGACCAATATATACTAATGAATTGACTTGTGCTTTGCAAAACATTCCATGTGTCTGGGGCACAGATGCTAAAAGCAGATTTTCCTAATTCAGTGCAAACTCTGGGAACCGTAAGCCAATCACCAGAGCGTGTATGATTAGGTCCAGAGCTCCAATCCAGCAATGAAGTGATGTAGGGTGGGAGATCACCAATAATGGCCTTATACAGAAACTGATGCCAATGCAAGTCATGTCTCTGCCAGAGAGGACCACCCCATGCTAGGAGTGCTAATAGCATAGAAACATGAGCGAATAAATTATCAAGACACCTGTATTTGTCCTACTGACCTTTAAACCACTAGCCACCTGTCTGATCCTCACGCCATCTTGTCTCCAAGATAAGCTGCTTTGAGCCCTGTTCAGAGCTCCTTACTGCCATCTTCTGATGAAATGGGAGTAGGGGCTCTCAAGGTGTAGCGAGGATCAACACACATTGTCATATAACATGAGCCTCCTGCCTCATCTGAGAGACTTCTTTCTATAATAGATATCTGGATTGTAGTCTTCTGTGATAAATGTCTGGTTCTTGTAGACTAAGTACACAGTAAATTTCGCAGAGTAAATTTTACTCAAACTGAGTACAATTTACTCTGCGAAATTTACTGTGTAAGAATAAGGTGTGACCAAATATAACAATACATCAACAAGAGACTGGACTGAATGAAAACATTCTTCTGCATGTTTTTCTTTCAGCTGGGCATCCATGAGGACTCTCAGAACAGGAAGAGGCTGTCGGAGATGCTGCGTTACTACACCTCAGCCTCTGGGGACGAGCTGGTGTCTCTTAAGGACTACGTCACCCGCATGAAGGACACTCAGAAACACATCTACTATATCACTGGTGAGGATGCTCATTCATTTCTTGAGTAAATGCAAAATAAGTAAGGGATAATGTATGTAAAATAATTTACCGACACAGAGTTTAGAAAAACGCAGTGAAGGTCGATTATTTTGCGACAATGACCGAGTATAGCTATACATTATCCCGCTTATTACATGGCTAACAATATACCTAATTCATTTTACACCATCGACAAGACGAGATCAAATGCAGACGCAGTTGTTCTGTTCCGTGGCTCCGCGCTGTCATCGCCGGCAGCTTGCACTGATGAGTGCAGCTGTGCATATGCTGAGCAGCTTTCATGACTGCGATCTAAATGCTTGATTGCTCCGGCTGCGAACAGCGGTCATTATTGCTCGGTTGCACCTGACAGCGGTCAGTTATCGAAAAATAACTGACCGCTGCTATGGGCAACCGAGCGCTATTGACCAATCACAATCGAGCATTTTCGCGAATGTTAAAACGCCATGTAATAAATTATATTAATCTCAGATGAGTTAAATGTGTGTGTGTGTGTATATATATCTGTGTTTCAGGTGAGACCAAAGACCAGGTGGCCAACTCTGCCTTTGTGGAGCGCCTTCGCAAAGCTGGCTTGGAGGTCATCTACATGATTGAGCCTATTGATGAGTACTGTGTTCAGCAGCTGAAGGAATTTGAAGGCAAGAACCTGGTTTCAGTGACCAAAGAGGGACTGGAGCTGCCTGAGGATGAGGATGAGAAGAAGAGGCAGGAGGAGAAGAAATCCCAGTTTGAGAACCTGTGCAAGATCATGAAGGATATCCTGGAGAAGAAGGTGGAGAAGGTGAGACAACAGCCCACTTCATAGTATTCGATCATAGACATCTTGGTCTGCAAACAACAGGTGATTATCATTACAATTGTGGCCAGTGGTCTGTGGTATTATAATGGTTGGCAAAACAGGACATGCAAATACAATGAATCAATCACACAACTGGTGATTAGCCAGCTAATGTCTGCATAAAGTCTAGGGCTGTCAAATTATTAACGTTTTTTTTATGCATTGATCACGTGATTAATCACAATGATGAACACAAATGAAAAATAAATAAATACATAGCAACATGTAGGGGCTGTGGTCATAAAGAAATGCATGATAAAATGGTTAGTGGAAGTAAAGATGAATATTTATGGGTCACAGGAGTCTTCAATAACATTTAATGGCTATTCGCTGTGGGAATACATTTGTTATCTGATGTAACTCTTTATTGAAAGATGGCTCATTGGGACTTGTCTCTTTTAACAACACTGCTAGATAGCATAATTAACAAAGATAGCATAGCTAGACCTGTAGATGGTATTTCAAACTCGTTGCCTCACTGGGAAAGACACACACACACACACACACACACACACACACACACACACACACACACACACACACACACACACACACACAGAGTAAAAGAGCAATAATGTATTAGACAATGATGCATGTTTCTAAGCTGGCCAAAAGCTTTCACTGCAAAGAAACTAAAACACATAGTGGCACCGTGTCCCTATACCATTGTTTAGAGAAAGCACTGGATATTGTATGATTGACTTTACTTAATTTTGTCTCATAGACTAATATAGAATAGATAAGTACTTCATTAATCCCGAGGGAAATTCAGCACCACAGATCGCTCACAATAAACATTTAGGTAGTCGAAAATAAGAATACACAGTCAAAGATCTACATTCTAAAATCTGTATATACATTCTAAAATATACAGTAAAATGTACAGGAAGATATACAAGGATTTATACAGTCCCTAATCTAAATGTTGGGTGAATTTCACAATATTTGGTTTGAATATGACTAATAATTAACTTCCCACGTAGGTCACCGTTTCCAACCGCCTGGTCTCCTCCCCCTGCTGCATCGTCACCAGCACCTACGGCTGGACGGCCAACATGGAGAGGATCATGAAGGCCCAGGCCCTGAGGGACAACTCCACCATGGGCTACATGGCTGCTAAAAAACACCTGGAAATCAACACTGACCACCCCATCTTGGAGACGCTGAGGCAGAAGGCAGAAGCAGACAAGAATGATAAGTCTGTGAAGGACCTGGTCATCCTGCTGTTTGAGACTGCTCTGCTGTCTTCGGGCTTCACCCTGGACGACCCCCAGACCCACTCCAACCGCATCTACAGGATGATCAAGCTGGGTCTAGGTGAGTCGCTGGACGTTCATGGGGTTGTGTCGTGTGTAACAGTACTCCTCACACTGACCTCTGCAAACTACCAAAAGAATGTTGCATAATAAAGTAAACAACACACTACACTTTAATGTCAAACAAAGCAGCTTTCTATAATGTTTTCTCTTGATGTAGGATGCAATTACTGCAAATTCACCAAAGTGTACTAATCAAATGGAAATGAAAAATCTCCTTATCTAGCTTTAGTGGCTCATGGCTTTTCTTATTCTCCCTCTTAGGTATTGATGAGGATGACCTTCCCTCGGATGAGCCCGCCTCTGCCCCAACTGGGGACATGCCCCCTCTGGAAGGTGACGATGACACATCTAGGATGGAGGAAGTCGACTAAGCGGAGCCAGTTGTGTCATTTACCTGTTAGCGTTTGGCAATAGTACTGTATAAATGATAAAAGTCTTGATTTTGTTCACAAGCCTGGAATAGCCCCTTTTGAGCCGCCCCACGTTACCTCCCCTTGCACTGACCACATGCAGTTCAGATGCTTTCCCTACATTTTTCTTTTCTTTTGGGGAAAGTCTAATCACATTTTTGTATTTTGAGTTGTATTATTGCTTTTTTTTTGTATTTGACATTCCAACATTCTTATTGTATGTTCTGACTTTTACTGTAAATATCAAAGTTGATACTGTTATTTAAAATAGTTGAATTCAAAAATAAAGTTGACCATGTTAACCAGGTGCCCTTTTGTTGTTGAAGTACTTAAAGAGAGTGTTGGTGCATTGCATAGATACAGATACAGAGCTGGTTATCACGTAAAAGTGTTTGGACTGGAGTGTGGTTCACACTCAAATTGGAAAGAAAAACACCTCTTTAAAATGTAAAGGGATTCTTTGGAGCCAGTTAGTTAACTATAGTCTGGTGCAAATGTATGAGGTGAGTTAATTTTGGCGGCACAGTGGTGTAGTGGTTAACACTGTCGCCTCACAGCTAGAAGGTCCAGGGTTCGATTCCCGCTTGGGCACCAGGTTTCCGCGTTGCCAGGTTTTCTGTGTTGAGTTTGCATGTTCTCTCCCTGTGCTCGCAAGGGTCCCCCCCCCCCCCCCCCCCCCCCCCCCCCCCCCCCCCCCCGATAAGAGAAACCCAACGGAAAAACATGCACAACAAATCGCTAACGCTGTCGCGTCCCTGATGAAAACGGACAGGAGCACTTGGATTGGTCCCTCACCGATGCCCCTATCTGGCTGCCCTTGGGGGGGGGGAAGGACGACGGGATGGGTCAAGTGCAGAGACTGAATCACATCGGCGACCCAACTAACTGCATGTGTGTGTTCCTGTGTGTGTGTGCCGCTCATCGCATGTGTGTGTCTGCCTGCATGCTAAATAAAGACTTCTCCAAAAAGTCCAGTTATTATATTATAATTTGTAAATGACAGATTATAACATCAGGCTGCATGCAAATAATAAAATTCCCAAATTAATAAATGTGGACTCAATGAAGACAACGTCTACTCTAGCAACAAGATGGACCAGCCTTTCATTCATAGCTAATTTCTAATTTAACATGTTTAAATTTTTCTTTTAACAAAAACTGGAAATGAGTGAACCCAGAGATCAGCATTTCAGACTAAATTAAATATTGTTAGAAGGAGTGAGTTGTTGGCTATTTGATCCATTAGGGCTCATGAAACAATTATCAAATTAACCGTCGCTCGGTCGCTGTGATGTCTCAACGACAGGGAGCTCCCAATCTCTTCCACAGCTCAATATGTCAAAAGTTTTTTTTTTTTTTTTTACTTTTTTTTTTTTTTGCGTTTATCGCTTTTCTGGTCAAGCATGACCGACATAAACAGGTTGAAATGGGATGTAGAGCAGGGGAAGACATTCTGAGAAATGACGGCGGGTACGCGGGAAGCGGAATCGAACTCGTGTCCCCCAGATCCGTGACGAGCACGGTTTTCCCCGCCGCAGAAATAGCGCCGAGATATGCGGTGAGCTACGGGAGCTCCCCATGTCAAAAGGTTTGATTGATTGAAAACTTTAATGAACAGATTGCAGAATGGGTACAGTACAGCTCAATACACACAATTGTTAAGGGGATGCATGAGAGAACGACTTTCGTCTTGTTTACATCAGGGTCCCCCATTTTCAATTCATAATGACATTTATGACATACACAACATACAGATATAATAATCTAATCATGACATTTATGACATACAGATATACAGTACTGTTACATTTGTGACATACAAGATATGCAAATATACAGTACTGGTAAACATCCTAACATATTACATACGAGGGGGAGGGAACTTACATTAGGAGGGTGGGAGGGGGGTTCAGACATTTATGGGGGCCAGTTTCGAATTGCAGCCTCCCGTAGGTGCTCTTTGAGAGCGGTTTTGAAGATGGGTAGTGATTCACATTTTTTACGGCTGTGGGTAGGGCGTTCCACATTGATGTGGCATAATTGCGGAACGTGTTTAGTCCCTTGTTTGAGCCGAATCTGGGTTGGACTTGAATTGTGGAACTCCCTCAGGTGTTGTGGTCATGGTATTCACTGACCTTTGGGAAGTATTTCGACATGTATGTACATGGGTACCTTAGTGGTGTAGTGTATCTTGTAGACCAGGCCCATTGCAAGTTGCTGTACTCTGTCGTCTACTCTAAGCCATCCTAGGTTGTCAAAATGGGCCGGGGTGAGGTGGGTTCTAGGAGTAAGGTTAAGCATGCAGTAGTCTGACCAGTTTGTTTTGTGATGTTTGTAATCTTGTTTTTAGTGCCTTTGAGGTGCTTTGGTACCATGAGGTGCAAGCATAGTCGTAGTACCCTTGAATGAGTGCTCCTGTTAGAGTCTTCAGGGTATTTTTGTTTTCCAGAAAGGAGATCCGGTACAAGAATCTTGTTCGTTGGTTGACTTTTTTGATTACATTGGTTGCCATTTTGTCACAGGAAAGATTTGCCTCTAGGATGGAACCAAGGTATGTAATTTCATCTTTCCTTGTGACAATATTGTCATCCACTGTAACAGAGAAGCCGTTGGTCTTGCTGAGTTTGTTATTTGATCAGAAGAGAATGGACTCTGTTTTACCCAGGTGTAATGATAGTTTGTTATCAGCGAGCCAGGTGCAGATTCTGCCGAGTTCTGAGCTGAGGGTTTGTTCAACCTGTAACTTGTTCTTGTCAGAGACCAGCAGGGCTGAGTCGTCCGCGAACAGGAACAAGTTGCAGTCACAAACTGATGACATGTCATTTGCATAAATTAGGAACAGTAATGGTTATTGTTGAAGTCAGAGGTTCTGTGTAGGATTGTTAGTAACTGTCTAACTGCATATATAACTTTCCACTAGAGGGCGCTCTAGGCGGAGACACTCAGGAACACCACCAGGTGACGAGTATAAATAGAGATGTCTCCTCCCATTCTTCCTCTTTCCCCCAGCCTCTCAGTGAGAGGAGAACTGTAGAACTGCTGCTCTGCCATGTGAATAAATAAACCACGCCAGATAAGGCTGAATGAATGAAAACTTTATTTAACAGATTGCAGAATGGGGTACAATACCGTACGGCTCAATACACACAATTGTTAAGGGGATGCAGACCTGAGAAAGACGTTTGTCTTGTTTACATCAGGGTCCCCCATTTTCAATTCATATAGACATTTATGACATACACAACATACATGACACTTAGGCATAGGGACATTTAGACATTTAGGCTCAAGATAGAAACCATGCCTCTTGACCACATTATTGTCGCCCTATAGCCGGATTCTGTCAACAGTTATAGTTATGCCTCTAACAGCCTGCTAGCTAGCTAACGCCTAGTTATATCACTGGTTAAGCTTGGCGACTCTTTCGAAGTTGGTTAAGGTTAGAGTTTGGAATCAGGGCTGGTGGTCTATCGCCCTACTCTAAACCAAACTCTAACCTTAACCAACTTCGAAAAAGTCGCCAAGCTTAACCAGTGATAGAACTAGGCGTCACGCGATTGGTGCTGAGAGAAACGTCAGTGGCCAATCAGATCGCGCAACCCGAACGCGGAAGTGAAAGTCTGTTAGGGAAAATATACACGCGTACCGTTTACCGCCACCATCTGTTCTCTCCCCTCCAGGTAGGATTGCCTCCAGCTCACTGATAAACTATCAAAAAAAAACAATTGCTTTTAGCTTGTCAATCAGAATGGAGTGATTGACAGTGTCGAAAGCCTTTTGTAGGTCCAGCATGACCATGCCGCAGTATTTGCCCGCGTCCACCTCTTGTTTGATGTGGTCATTCAAATAGAGAAGGCATGTGTCAGTGGAGTGGGATGTTCTGAAGCCAGATTGGAATTCGTAGATTCGATTTTTCTTCGCGAGGTACTTTTCAACCTGTTCGTAGACTATTTTTCCATAACTTTCGAGATGGAGGTAAGAATAGAAACAGGGCGGTAGTTGCCTGGGTCTAATTTGCTGCCTTTTTTGTGCAGGGGGGTCACTCTCGCAATTTTGAAGTCTTTGGGGACGTGTGCCTGTTTTATGGAGAGGTTTATTATGTGTGTGATGACTGGGGTGATGGCGGCTGCTGAGTCTCTGAGGAATTTGGAGGGGATATTGTCATGGCCAGTGGCCTTGTTAGGTTGGAGGGCGCTCAGGTTTTTTTGAGTACCTCATCTGTTGTTACCAATTCAAGTTTGAAGTCGTCTTTGCGGACCCCTAGGTTTTTGTAGTATGCTAGGATGTGTTCTACCCCAAAATGCCCTGAGTGGGAGGGTAGTTTATTAAGTTTTGTGGCTATGTTTGTGAAGAATGTGTTTAAGTATTTGGCCACATCCAGCTTGTCTGTGATGATGAGTGTTTTCTGTCTTTATGTTTATAAACCTGGTTTTTAGTTTTTTGCTGCAGCCTAGTTGGTTGTTGAGTAATTTCCAAAGTTCACAGGGTTTGTTTTTGTTGTCCTCAGTTTTGTCATTGATGATTTTTTTTGTTGCGGATTTGATGTTTACATCGTTTCTTAGTCTGTTTCTTTGTATTTTGAGTTCTTCCACGCGGGCTTGGAGAACACTGTTTGGGAAGTTCGGAGCATTTTTTGTCTCTGTGTTGACGCTAGATCACACAGGGTAATCGGCGCTGGCGCTATCCCTCTGGTCTCCTAAAGTGGTGATATATAATAGTTTATGAACGTCAGACTACCTATTAACATGTACAAATAAATGTAAACATGTTCTTCCGGGCCGTGGGATCTAGCATTAAGGAGACGTTTAGTCACCTGACAGATAGCAGCCTATCGTTTAAACGAGGATATGCGAACCATAGATATATATATAAACATGAGGCGAACCGCCACGGTGTGTGGCGGTGCCGCCAGAGATACCCCAGATAGGAGACGGCGCAACTCAGAGTCATTTCCTGTCATTCATCACGTGCGCTACACATATCGCGGCATTGGCTGGCTTGTTGCCCCTCTCCGCTATTGGAGACCAGTTTGAACGAATAGGGATAGCGCCTGTGTAAATGTTTCGGCATTTTCATGCCACTGGCGCTGCTGAATGCGTTATCTTTTCTCATCTGTTATCTTTGGTGTCGCCCGCCCGAAGAGTTGGCCAGGATCTGGTTGTGAAGAGTGTCCGAAGGGGAGCAAGGGCGGCAATATTTGTGAAATGCCGAATAAAACGAAAAAAGACAAGGTGAGCTGAGAGTTGGGAGACATGTTATTGACATAGCTAAGTAGCTACAGTGTACGAAAAAGTATTTTAGAATATAAAGGATACCGGTACACGGAAGGCCGTTTATGTTACGCTACACATCGATGCAGTGTCCCATTACCTAGGCTAGCCAACCAATCATAACCGGCTAGCTTGCTAACATTAGCACTAGTTATGTGGTTCTACCTAATGGAAACAGACCAAATGTATATAAAAAGTGTTTCCCCAAACAAACATATCTAAGGTGTGTGTATTTATGTCAGTATACTCATAAAAAGCAAATACCTTCGCACACCCAACTGCAGATTCAGCTAAGGTGTGACTGCTGTTGAACACCTATCCAGCAGACGCTAACGTTAGCTGTGTTAGCAGGCTTTCCCAGTCAAAATATTAGCTACTGTCCCGATTGTGTGATATGGCTGATTCGATTTGGATTGGGTTTTGGAGGACTACGAGAATTATTGGTGTATCGTTATTTGTAGGACATATTAGTGCTAAACATAGGTGAATAAAGTTCACATCTTCCTTTTCAGGAGACCCCTAAGTCTGGAAAAGTGGGCAAAAGTGGAGGACAAGAAAATTCAGAGCATGAGGTAGGCTAATCCAAGACCTATATCATTATTATGATCATAGGACTTTGTCATACCCTTGCCACAAGTTCAAGTGACATTGAAGATTATCTAGTGCTGTCATTTGTGCTTTGGGAGAAGGATACTGTTGTTTTAACGTTAGTCTGAGTCAGTGTATTACCTTTTGGATAGATACAAAACAAATCTACCTAAATGTTTTTATAATGTTGCATCTCATTGGTATGTTTGATTACATGTTGGAGGCTAAAGCTACTTTGTAGTAAGCATAGCTATTTAATAAAACATGCCTTGATGGTTTGATCATTGGCCACATCTAAGAATAACGAATCCTAGAGAACTCGTTGGAGACTTGTCCAACAATTAATTGAGCTGTAATTAAAACAATGATTCAGTGTCCCAGGTGACATCACTGGTGGCCATATTCAAACTCATTAAGACTCAATAACTGTCAAACTAAATGAATGTGTGCAAAACTGTTTAAAGAGTTTCTGGGTGTGTGAGATTATGTGGAAAATATAATGTCCCTTTTAAATTATGGGTCAGGACCATGGGTGGTGGGTCTAGTCTCCACATCACAAAGGTAGTAATTCATCGTATGTTTAAATTAATCCAGTGGGTCCCACAACGAGAGTCTCACTTGGGTTCCTGACTTAAAGTTGTAAGAACTTTTAGTTTGTCTAGTCGATTAATGGTCCAACATCAAATATATGGTCATGAATCCCCGAAAATACCACATCAGTCAATAATGCATTGATTTATTTGAGTTAAATGCTTGAGTTTATTGACTTTGAGTTGTTCCCTGTTATCCTCCTGTATTAAATGTTTGAAGACTGACTGGTGTGTGTGTGCCTGCCCCCTGCCCCCCTGACTCTAGGCAGTAATCCTTGGCTATTTGCAGCATGGTGTTGTGTTTCAGCAGTAATGATCCAGATCTGCTAATGCGCCAATCTTGTGTCAAATTGAAAAACCCAGGGCAGCAAGCTGTTGCTGTATTACCCCCTACAAGCCCCTCCCCCAACCTCCTCTGGTCATGCTTTCAGCTGCTAGAGTTCCAGGCTTTTAGACCTCAGATCCAGGGAGGGTGACAACAAAAACATGGGGATACATCTCGTTATATAATGCGTGGTCATGTCCTTCCTTCACATGCACTATCAATGTTTGCTGGAGAGCACTTTCATTTTTGTTTTGCTAGCTATTAAAGGTCACATGTGAAGGGAGCCGGTGGTTGGATATCACTTGTCTTGCTGCCCCAGACACAATTAACTTCCGCCTTGTATTTGTATGCACGCCATGGCCTTTGCCCAACACATTTTAAAATCTTTTTTTGGCTCAGGAGATTGTGCTCCTCTTTTTGTGTAACCAGGGAGGGTGCCAGACCAGTTCAAATCTTTGTTGCCGTCAGTCCCTCTGCCACACACTCAGCCTAACGCTCACTTACTGAGCTACAAGTCCCAAGGGCCCGCACATCATTTGTGCTATGAAAGCCGAAACTGTTTGGAGTTAAGCCCATCCACATTGGGTTAATGAAGTGGCGAGAAGGAGAGAGAAGACCTTCTGTTGGGTCACATGGATCAGTAATCCAGCCCATCATGGGGTCCAGCTCAGCTTTTATTTCTCTCACTGCTATGTCATGCTGAGCTGGCTCAACTCCTAAACGCGTCTAGTGGTCTTGCAAGGCAGCCAACTATAGTTGGGTTTTTAAGTGAACTTGACAAATCCCCTGCGGCCCAGGCTGATGTAACCCCACAGCTGCAGAGGGTGATGTGAACCCTGTGTTGTCAGGTGTGTGTTGACGTATGGATCCCAAGCAGGAGGGGCCAGCCATGAGAAACTGCCCACATTCGCCAGATTCCACACTTGGGACAACATTCAGCCACTGTGGGATTTCTGACCAGTTTGGCTCACAGAGTTTAGGATCCAGGGATGAGTTAGGTTGTGTCTAGTCCTCTACTACATAGCTGGGTGTGGGTGGCTCTCTGCAGGCATTTGAAGTAGAAGGCTATGTTGGGATTCACCAGACAAGTCAATGAGGCTAAACTAAGCCCTGAGCTATGTCCCGCTCTTCAGTCCAGGGCCATGACATCAGTTACATCATTATGCAATAGGCTCTCATGCACACTTGAGGTCAGAGGGATAGATCAACCTGTTTAATACGGCATGTAGTATATTACCCTAAAAGCATGACCTCTGTTCCCTTCAGTCGTCTGTAAGCTTTGCCCAGGATTGTACCACTGGGGGCTGGCACTAACGGTTAGCCCTCTTGTCTCTAGAAAACTTTCGGAAAACATTTAAATACTGTTCATCTGAGACAGACCAGGAAGTGACACACAAAATGGAGTGAGATGCTTGCTAGGTAGCCTGCTGCTCATAACTATAATCTACTGAGAGAACAAAAGAGAGGAAAACTGGATAAAATAGTAAGAATAGAGAGGTTTATTGACAACGCCTTTCTTTAGCAATAACATTTCAGAACATGAACAGTTCTTCAGAACATTAATGGTTCTTCAGAACATAGGCTTCTCAGTGGTGTCAGTGGACTCATCCACAGCTATGGAAATGCACTGTGCATTTTCTTTTATTCTATCACAAAGCTGTTTAATCAAATCACCAGCCAGTATTTCAGTTATTCTGGTTGCTGTGCTATCTTAGGGGGATTTGCTTTTGTTTGCCTTCAAACATGGTCTCCATCACTTCAGTCATACATTATTTTCAAATTGCCACCCTTCACAAGAGCTACCGTTTCTTGGCATATATAGTCACATTGGTTTGGTGCTGGGACTCAGGATGAACGCATATTTTTCAGTCCATTCACCTTTGAATTGCAGTATACTTTTCTTTTACTGACCATCTTTGAAAATGCCATATTTTTCTGCTGCCTGCCTGCTGGCGAAACTAGGCTAGTAGCTACATTTATCTCACGGAGATAAAACTGGGAGCGAGTTTACTGTAGATGCGCTGTCAACTCTGCTCTGACTCAGACTGTTTAAGACCCGCCCTACTCTGCATCTGATTCGCAGACTGTGGGTGAGGGGGGAAAACACTGACGGGACGCTGAATGTGATTGGACCAGACCCGTACACGGACACAGATGGTGGCAGTGCAGCCGGACATGCAGAGCACTGCTCGCAGTCAGAGGAGATAGCGAGGATGCATTTGCCTTCCACTTTACTTGATATCACTCCGGAATCACGTTTCAACCAAGTCACTAACATAACGTTGCTGTCATGAGCCTGTGCTATGGTAGCCTACAAGTGATAAAATAAATAAAACTTCCAACTCTCACGCAACGACTCGGCAAACAGTTGCGCGCGGGCCGCATTAACACTAAACTTTGATGTCAAGTAGGGGGCCGCAAAATATCATCCCTCGGGCCGCGAGTTTGAGACCCCTGATTTAGATGGTGACTGAGGATGCAGAGGGGAAAGCCACCAGCCATGTTCATTATTCCAGCCAATAAACTAGACATGTTAGGGAGGTCAAATGTTCTGCCGTAATGTAATCAAATTGGAGCTCCATACACAATGCTATTCAGAATACAGTTTAATGTAATCAAATGGGAGCTCCGGCCACAATTCTATTCAGAATACAGTTGAATGTAATCAAATGGGAGCTGCGCCCACAATGCTATTCAGAATACAGTTTAATGTAATCAAATGGGAGCTCCGCCCACAATGCTATTCAGAACACAATTTCGGCCCTTACATTTTCAGGCCACACCCCTCACAAAAAGCCAAAGTCCCAAACGATACTTTCAATTGGCAGATCAAACAACAAGTCAATTGTTGCCAACCCCTGGGCGCGCACAATGGCGGTTGTCGGTTGATGATTTGTTGGAGAAATGCCTGTCAAAATGGTGTCAGCGTAACTACTCCCCTTAAATAGGAGCCAACAAGGTTTTTGTATCCCAATGTTTACAACGTGTGAAATCAGATTATTCTTTCTGTTTGGGACTTTTGAGTTTTTAACCAAAAGGTGATGGGTGTGCCGTCACATAATTCGGATTTCAATGCGGACAAAGCGTCTGTGTCAACTTAGGTGCGAGTGTTCTCGCGCTTTGATTTACAATCCTCTCGTGGGCTCAAAAGGCCATTTACCATGGTCGATTATAGCTGGGTTAAGTGATTAAAATGTATTATTATTTAGTCACTAAAAACGAATGTGCCAATTTAAATAACTTTGTTCTACCACCGATTTTATAAAAAAGAAAAAAAAATACATATACACGTGTGTGTGTGTGTGTGTATATGGTGTCACAGAAAAACAGTAGACCTCCCCAGACATGTGCTATTGGTGACTGGGGTATATCCCAGAACGGCCTGAATTCTCAATCCACCTTTTGACCATGCCAATGCCATGCCACTAATCCGAGCTGTTGAGTCTTGCCATGAGGCAAGACAAATTATAACTAGAAGATTACTTGGAACTTCACAGGCCTTCTTGCTATTGTAAGGCAAATGTATTGTCAAGTTTGGTGGAAATCTGAGTAACGAATAATTGCCTGTGTACCTTGCTTTTCTCTGAAATTTGATTGAATCTGGTGGTTATATTATCATCTAAATGACACATTTGAAGATGATAGTGAGAATCGGGTGAACAGGCGAGGGAGAGTAGGGAAAAAAGTAGTGATGCACCGATGTGAAAATTGTGGCTGATACCGATAACCGATATTAATATTGCTGTTCTGGCCAATACCGATATTTACCGATGTCGATATCTCTGTATAGAAAACACTTTTTTATGATAATCAAATAAAGAGCTATTTTCCAAAACGCATAATTTTTTTACTTTTGTAACTTATTTTCAGAAATGACTGATATTTTGAAACTATTTAAGGCCAAAACATGTAAAAAGAAAAAAAAAACATTTAAATAAATATCGGCACTATCTTGATATTGGACCGATACCGATGTGTAAAAAAACGGCCATATCGGCCAATATTATATCGGCGGCCGATATATCGTGCATCACTAGAAAAAAGACATTTTAATATAGTGGACTTCATAGGTCCTTGTGGCAAAGTTGTTGTGCATGAGCCGCATCTCTGGATACCAGTTTCATGACTGACCAACAGATCAGGAGATAAACTAATAAATCAAATTTAGTTTGGCCTGATTGTGGCGTTAGAGTAAAGGTCATGGGGTCACCAAAATCAATAGGCTTCTTCCTCCATGAATGTGCACAGCAAATTAGAAAATATTTGGACAGGTGGAACAGACAGGACAGGACAGGTGGGACGGGTGGAGCAGACAGGACAGGTGGAACAGGTGGAACAGAGACTGGTCAGGTGGAACAGAGACTGGTCAGGTGGAACAGACGGGACAGGTGGAACAGAGACGGGTCAGGTGGAACAGAGACGGGTCAGGTGGAACAGACGGGACAGGTGGAGCAGACAGGACAGGTGGAACAGATGGGACAGGTGGAGCAGACAGGACAGGTGGAACAGATGGGACAGGTGGAGCAGACAGGACAGGTGGAACAGATGGGACAGGTGGCGCAGACGGGACAGGTGGAACAGAGACGGGTCAGGTGGAACAGAGACGGGTCAGGTGGAACAGACGGGACAGGTGGAGCAGACAGGACAGGTGGAACAGATGGGACAGGTGGCGCAGACGGGACAGGTGGAACAGAGACGGGTCAGGTGGAGCAGACAGGACAGATGGGACAGGTGGCGCAGACGGGACGGGTGGAACAGAGAGGGGTCAGGTGGCGCAGACGGGACGGGTGGAACAGAGAGGGGTCAGGTGGAACAGAGAGGGGTCAGGTGGAACAGAAGGGACAGGTGGAACAGAAGGGACAGGTGGAACAGAGAGGACAGGTGGAACGGAGAGGACAGGTGGAACAGAGAGGACAGGTGGAACAGATGGGACAGGTGGAACAAAGACGGGTCAGGTGGAGCAGAAGGGACAGGTGGCGCAGATGGGACAGGTGGAACAGAGGGGTCAGGTGGAACAGAGAGGGGTCAGGTGGAACAGACGGGACAGGTGGAACAGAGAGGGGTCAGGTGGAACAGAGAGGGGTCAGGTGGAACAGAGACAGGACAGGTGGAACATACGGGACAGGTGGAACATACGGGACAGGTGGAGCAGAGAGGGGTCAGGTGGAACAGAAGGGACAGGTGGAGCAGAGAGGGGTCAGGTGGAACAGAAAGGGGTCAGGTGGAACAGAGAGGGGTCAGGTGGAACAGAAGGGACAGGTGGAACAGAGAGGGGTCAGGTGGAACAGAGAGGGGTCAGGTGGGGGTCAGGTGGAACAGAGAGGGGTCAGGTGGAACAGAAGGGACAGGTGGAACAGAGAGGGGTCAGGTGGAACAGAGAGGGGTCAGGTGGAACAGAGAGGGGTCAGGTGGAACAGAGAGGGGTCAGGTGGAACAGAAGGGACAGGTGGAACAGAAGGGACAGGTGGAACAGAAGGGACAGGTGGAACAGATGGGACAGACGGGACAGGTGGAACAGATGGGACAGGTGGAACAGATGGGACAGACGGGACAGGTGGAACAGAGACGGGACAGGTGGAACAGAGACGGGACAGGTGGAACAGATGGGACAGGTGGAACAGATGGGACAGACGGGACAGATGGGACAGACGGGACAGATGGGACAGACGGGACAGGTGGAACAGACGGGACAGGTGGAACAGATGGGACAGACGGGACAGGTGGAACAGATGGGACAGACGGGACAGGTGGAACAGAGGCAGGACAGGTGGAACAGAGACAGGACAGGTGGAACATACGGGACAGGTGGAACATACGGGACAGGTGGAACAGATGGAACAGAGACCGGACAGGTGGAACAGAGACCGGACAGGTGGAACAGAGACAGGACAGGTGGAACAGAGACAGGACAGGTGGAACATACGGGACAGGTGGAACAGAGACAGGACAGGTGGAACAGATGGAACAGAGACAGGACAGGTGGAACAGAGACAGGACAGGTGGAACAGGTGGATCGATAAACCATATCCAGGTGCAACCAGATTTAGGAAAAACATGATGGCAGAGAGTTCAGAACCCAACTCATTCGAGAAAACAGTGATTTGCACTCTGAGCTCTAAAGGCCCCGTTTGGAAATACTAAGGATTTTGATCAACTTGTGGACTAGTTCGTGTTCATGTTCTACCTCAGATTTGTGGACAGACTTGTCTTTCTTGCCCGCAACTTAAAGTAATGGCTTTGCTTGTCCAAATGACAATACTGACCAAATTGAGATTTATTTTTCTCGTTTGAAACCGTCTGTACACGGAAGCCTATGTGTGCTAATCAGACATGAGATTTAATTTTTTCATTAATACCAGAATTGAGATTTTATTTATTTTCATTGTTAACACATTGGTTGCCAACCGGATATGGCGATTTATCGCTTGGATGCCACCACGTTAATGAATGGGAGGATGAGCACATCTGCGATTATAGGGCTGATATTCTATATTCATATTTCAAATAGCATGTGTCCGGATGGCAAAATTCTGTACTGTACAGTACTGGTCAATGTTAGCATGGTGTTTACCATCAAAGATGAAAAAAAACAAAAACATTTATATTCTTTGGTTCATTACAATTTACTCAAGCCTAGTGGCAGACACAATATAACTGACGCTGGGAATAACAATATAACTGACGCTGGGAATACATTCCCTGAGGTCCATATAATGTCCCTGGATACCAAGAACATGCAAATGGCCCTTGTAGAAGTGGAGCAATCTTTCATTTACTTGGGTATGTACTTTTAGGTGATGTTTCTGAAAATATGGCTACGGCTTAACACATTGGTTGCCAGTCGGATATGGCGATTTATCGCTTGGATGCCACCACGTTAATCAATGGGAGGACGAGCACATTTGCGAACGCATAAATTATATCTTAAATTATGGCTATGTGTCTAATACACCCGTCGCTTATCAAAGATTTGCTTGCAGTCAACATGTACGAAAAGGATTGTTTTTTCATCAGTACATTTCCGTTTTATACCGTTTTGAATAAGAGTATTGTTTTTGTGATTTCTAGTAATTTCAGAGAAATTCCGCGAAAATAGCCATTTACTGGAATACACGTAACACGTTGTCATTTTCCGGCTGATTTATGAATCGTTTTCCAATAAACGCTAGATTATCGAGAGTATTTGTGTTCTCATGCACGATACAAAAGCGGGCTGAAAAATCATTTATTCGTGCCGCGCTCAGCGCCTAACGCCACACACACACGTTGTGCAATCTGTGAAAAACTACTCTGATTAACCCAAAACTGGTAAAATAGATTCCTTACCTCAGATCAGATGTTCTGCAAAAAGATGAATCCAATTCCTCATCGCGCGCGTTTATTGATCCAACGTTATAGTCCGAAACGCATGATCCAAGCTGCTTCCAGCCTCGCCAGTGACTCTGGTAACATGACACTGCTTGCCAGAGGTGGAGAAACCCTGGGGCGGAGTTTTTCTCTGATGCGCTTTTTCACTCAATCCAATCCAATGATGTGCATTACCATCCGGGAGACGATAGGGTGCCGTATTTGCCCTTTTCGTGCTCAGAGCCATTCCCAATGATAAAGTCAGGCTGGACGGATGAAATGTATGGATATCGCTAATAAAAGAGAGAACGATTAAATAACGAGAAATCCCGTTATTGGCAACCAACGCATGGCGGCCAACAACGAGATCTCTCGTTGTTGGCAACCAATGTGTTAATGCCAGTTATAAAAGTTTTATTGTTATACAGTTCGTGTTCATGGTCTACCTCAGATTTGTGGTTTTGCAAGTAGGCCTAGTTTGTCATGTTCTGACAATAAAGAATATTCTGAACCACAATTAACCTTCTGGTTTCTTCAGCTTTCATTCAGCAGCAAAAATAGCCTTTAAACTTGACGGATATAATAATTTCATGTATATCGAGATAATTATCGATATCGAGTGATATGAAAAATGTTATCGTGATAAAAATGTTAGCCATATCGCCCAGCCCTAAGACACACCCCTGTTGGCAATTTAAGTTCCTTCAGCAACGGTCTCCTTTAGTAACCAACCTGCATGTTCTCTCTTATAGCTGTAATGCATCACTCTATTTGTAGCACATACTACTAGTCCAGCTTCCTTACATTGATCCGTCATGTGATGCGCTGTTATAATTATGCACGACAGGTCCTCTATGTCCTCAAGCATTGCATGTCAAAGTGACTCTCGGCAAGAGAGATTGGGATCCATTCGTTTAACATTAGCTGTTTGCTCTGAATGGTGTCTTAATATGTGTGCTCTCATATTCCTTCTGGTCCCCCAGTATTTGGCATTGTACATTTAGCAAATGGCATGGTTCTTGTCAAACTTCTTAGCACCTTCTTTATTGTGGAAGCCAAAATAAGATATTCCTTTCTTGATCCCCTTGGGGAAATTCGGGTGTCATAGCAGCATGGGGAGGGGGGAGGGGAGGTACAGATATCGGCAGCGTAATAGTAGAAATACATAAATATAGGCAATCAAATTTGATTTGAATATAAAAATATGAGAAAAATAAACAGAGTAAACAATATAATTAACTCTGATTAAAATGACCCCACATTTCAGATCTCTATTTCTCCCCGGTCGAATTCTTTCAGATTTAGCCATCGGTTGTAACATTACTAGTCAGCTGCTGAGCTAGGTTTGATAATACCGCCTGCTCATGTTGGAGTGGAAGAGTCAAATGGCTGAAGACACTGCTATCTAGCGGTTGGGGGGCTTTCAACACAACACAAACATTTACCACTGCACTGCCACCCACAAATCTTTGCATGTAAACTATTAATTAAAAATCGATTGTGTTTTTGAGAATTTGATACAGTATCGCAAAACATAATATTGTGATACTAAAGTGTATTGATATTTTCCTACACCCCTATTTGGTAAAGTTTTGAAATAACTGATTTGGAACTACCTGTACCATTAATTGTATTATTTAATTTAGTTCAGTAATTGCCTAATTTAATTGTAAATATCTGTAAATTGTATTTTTCTCTTTGTGTCTGAAAGCTTTGTAATGTGTTCTTGCAGTAATTGCTTTATTCATCCAATACTTAAATCTAGATTCCATACAATTTGGTTTAAATTCTGTATAATTTGCAACCCAAATTATTATTTTTAACTGGATCCACAAACGTATTTGCTTCATAACTTCAAACCAGGTTACAGGGCTCAAATGATCTTGATAGGTTATTGTTAATCTATCCCCAATCATTGCTTGTATTAGGATACGCTTGCATTCTCTTTCCATCTCCTTCCATTTTGCCTCATATCCACTGTCACACCAAATAACTACAATCCTTAATTGAGCAGTATAGTAGTAATCCCTAAGATTAGGGAGAGCCCCTCTTTACTGATGATTTACATACTATATTTTAGTGATGGGACCCGGCCCAATCCAAGATCGGTGTCGGGTTCCGATATGATGTAATTCACGTATTGGATAATCGCCTGACTTCACCGGTCCACATACATGATCCAGATTTCATAGCAGGGCTCCAGATTGTGATAATATTTTGAAATAGTTCTATGAAAAATTATAACTAGTAGTGCAACTACTTTGTTCTGGGGGAAGAGATGTGTGTGTGCTCTCGTTGAAATGTGGAGCTGTTTCTCTCTCTCTCTCTCTCTCTCTCTCTCTCTCTCTCTCTCTCTCTCTTTCCCCCCCCCCCCCCAGTGTGTGCCCTCATCCTTGTAGTAGCTTGTAGTGCCATTCAAATGTATATGTATTGTTCCTTTTTCCAAAGAAATAAATATCAGGACCTTCTGTGCCACAGACGATAGTCCTAAAATAAGGACGTAGGACGATCAGGACAATTCAGACTAATTTGGTAGGCGATGCTGAGAAAAAGACAAACTTCTCCAAATGACTTGTGACTCAGCTGGAGAGTGTTAAGCAGCAGAATCATTGGACTTCCGGTCAAACATTTTCTAAATTAGGGTCCCGAAGTCAAAGTCTACAAAAAAGTATAAAAGTGAGTATAGAGGTTTTATCTTATTTTTTAGATAAAACCTTTTATACTTATTTAATGTTTCCAGGACTAAGTAGGCTAATCAAAGTTTGGTGGTTGAAGAAAGACATGTAGCCAACATGTGTAACATGCGTGTCCCTGTAGCGTCAATATTTTAGGCAACCAACTTGTGTTCGGCGTTTCTCTGATTGGCCACGACGCCCATGTGACCGCGGAAATAGGCTGCATTCTATTGCCATGCTCTGCGACAAACTCTAACCTTAACCAACTCCGAAACAGCGCCTAAACTTAACCCTTCTAACCTTAACCAACTCCGAAACAATGCCTAACCTTAACCCTAACCTTAACCAACTCCGAAACAATGCCTAAACTTAACCATAACCTTAACCAACTCCGAAAGAATATTGCCATGCTCTAAGACAAACTCTAACCTTAACCAACTCCGAAACAGCGCCTAAACTTAACCCTTCTAACCATAACCAACTCCAAAACAATGCCTAACCTTAACCAACTCCGAAACAATGCCTAAACTTAACTGGCGAAAGAATGCATGTTACATTTTTTTTAAGGGATTCGAACTTGTCACCAACACACCGCAGGATCCACAGCAAGGCGGCGAACCAGTTGAGCTAACCGTCGATGTTAAAAGAGGGGGAATTACGGCTGCATAATGCCGCGGCAGAGGGGCGTGGCTAGGCGCAAGTTGGTTGCCTATAATAATTAAGCATCCCTGTATGCCCAAATCAGGGTAACAACCTAAACTAATGTTAGCTGCTAGCGTTAACTAAGCTAGCCCCAAAACAACTAACCATGGAGGCTGGAGCAGATAATGGGGCAGTCCTCATAGCTCTCCAGCTCAAACAGTGAGGAATGAGAGGGGCTGAGCCTGAGAACCCCCCCCTCTCTCTGTACATTGTGGTCAAACTGCTACAACGTTCAGTGATTTTAAGAAGCCAAACGTAAAAAAACTAACTGGATAGTTGAGGATAATATCTTACTTCATTAGCTGAAATCTTCTAAAATCATTAAGTCTGCTATATATGCCATTCTCCCTGTGTGTGTGTGTACAATTTGCTATATGCTACTCTTTTTAACATGGATCAAGCTAATTATCTTTAACAAGCCTGATAATTAGCAGCACCATGTCCCGTGGTGATGGCCAAGAGGATACGATCCTCTCTACGTCGCCCCCATACCTCGGATGGATCCGTTATCAGCTCTATTCTATTTTCAATCTTTCAAACTGTACCCCAGTTGCTATTGCATGTACATATTTGTGTTTTATTACATAAAATAATATTTTGCCAGATTGGCTGTTAGTGAGGTGAGGTATTTAGGTAGGGCTAGTGCATCTATGTTTAACAGTATACCTGCCCTATTGTTTCCCCTCCTGGCTCTCTCCCCATATTAAACACATGTATTACAATTATGACAATGACACACAGAGGTACTTATAGCAAATTTTGATCACTCCTCTAGTTGTCCCAATGTTTCTGGCTGTCTAGACTTGCTGTGCACGTGCACGGAGCTGTGAATGCTCACGACACCAGACAAAATACCCGTTGACACGTGCCCCTGGAACGCTCGCTTTATCGTTTGGCCTTCTGTTAACTTTTCATTCATGTTGCTACCATCTGTGGTCCACATCCTTTCCTCCTTAGCTGCAGTTCATACAGTTTGCATGCTTTTACAGTCTTGTTACGAAAATAATTGTATTGTCTGAAATAAGTGTTCTATACATTGGGCTTGGGTAGAGTTAAACGGTTGCTGCTATGGGTTGCCATGATCGCTGGTTGCCATCATTGGAGGATCACTTCTATTCTATTGGATAGAGAAATTACAAAAAAAAATACACAATGGAGGAAGGGAGGGAAAAAAGAAGAGTTGATATTGTGATATTTTCTGTAACAGCGTTTCACACAACACAAATTCCCAACCATCTTTCAACACAAAAATCCACTTGTCAATACTCTCAGTCAACCAGAGCAATCCTCCGTTTGACGTCAGCTTCCCAAATCGGATAGACCGTTCGATTGGATCAATCGATCTGATCAATGATTTCAGTCAGTTTGTGAAATTGATTGAAAATGTCCATCCTTCCTCCTCCTCCCTTCCCACAGCAGGGCTCCAACAGGAAGGGCAGTAATAACAGCATCCCCCCTACTACTCAGCTGCTAAAGGGGAAACAGCTGGGGCCCCAGACGCCCGTCAAAAAGGACAAGAGGCAGAGTTCCTGCCGCTTCAGCCTGAGCAACAACAGGGAGCTGCAGAAGCTGCCGGCCTTCAAAGGTATTTACCAACACAAGCCACCTTACTTACCCTAAGCAGTAAGCACATCATTACCCAACTGCAAGGCTGGAGTCTGGGCTTTTAAGAACATGCAGAATTGGAACGAGGACATGACGCTGAGTGTTTTCATTTACACACAGACACACACGCATGCACGCACCTGCAGTAACTGTGATGATGACGATGCCCTTTAAATCAGGTGTGAATAATGTGTATGTTTTGGCCTCTTATATTCTGTTAGATTGTGTGCTGGGTGCTAGTCTAGCCATGGCTTATGATTTATTCTTGATTACGTTTCCACAGAACTGCCTGCCCCGTCTGTATCAGAACTTCTTGCACTCTTATCTGATGTACATCACAGGGATGACGCATGTTCTCTCTCTCACACACACAAACACTGGCTCGCTCACCAGTCCCATTCTCTGCGCTCAAATTTCTCTCGCCGACGTCTCACGCTGTTCAGCCCTCCTGCTGAAGCGATGGGCCGACAACGACGTTGCACAAGACATGGAAACAAATGGAGCACGTAGATGTCATGGACTTTGCCCCGGGTTTAACCTGAGCATCTATATTTAGGAGTAATCCAGAGATAAGGCCTTAATGCCATTGGTCCTTGTGTTTCAGGATGCTGCCCCCATGGCCAGATAAGTAACGGGCCGGCAGCTATATTGCTATCCCCTCCCTCGTCCTTTACTCAAAGAACAAAAACACTCAAACCGAGATGCAGTGATTGGGATCAATGACTGCCACCTGCCACTGCCCCGTCATGTCACACTGCCCGATTCACCACGGCCTTCATGGGTTCCTTGACCAAAGTCATGCCCAGGAAGTGGCTGTCCTTCCATGTCTGTGAATCGTTTTTTATTTAATATATATTTTCTTTTTAGAAAACCCATGTACTGTACGGGAGACTTAAATGAGCTCTTATACTACTATGTCCATACCAAGATTTACAGTGAGGGTTATTTTATAATAATAACATATTAGGCTAATTATGTAATTAACATAACCGCAAGAGGCTTGGCAACTCGGGCAAGGAGTGAAGATCGGGCACGAGGAGTGGACAGTGATGTTACGGGAGCTCAGGACTGGGATATGTCGCATGCTCAATATCATGCGTCACCTGCTTCCTATGAGCTCAGGTGTTTCGCTCCACCAGATTGTTGCTTGTCCTCACGGAGGTGAGTACCTGTATTCACTTTGCACAGAGCGGTTAAGTAAATCGGTAGGGATGCACCGAATGGGACATTCTTGGCCGAAACCGATACCGAAAATAGGAAACAGTTGGCCGAATGCCGAAAGGCCGAAAATGATTAATATAAATATTTAGCTACCTGATTATGGCAAAATACATGATTATGGCTAAACTTAACTTAAATAATATTAATAATCACTATTATGGGCCCATAAAACATTTATTCAGCACTTTTGAATGCATACATTAATTCCAGACTGACTGCTGAAAGATTGTACAATTTAAACATTTTCTCTTTGCATACAAAATGTGCATTAAAGTCAAGTGCATTTTATTTTCTCTGTAGGATAACTACAACAAAGTGCATTCAGAACAAAGCCAAGGTGCTTTAAAACTTCATAAAGATCTGCATAAAGACACACACACAAGGACTGTTGTATTTACTACATCTCCCATGACTCTTAGCGGGGGATGACGTAGCTTACGAGAGACGGCTCAAAGAGGAATGGAAGCATTAGCTTAACGCTAATGTTAGTTAAAGGTTTTTAACTGCGACGGGCATATAGTAATGGCGAGGATATAAAGCAAGTTAAAGACTCATTTATTGGATGCATTGCTTGCGGAGTTTACATAGAAACGGCGTGACTCCCAAGAGGAGTTGGTTATCACAGGCTGCAGAATGCAGAAAGAGCTGCCAAGCTGCTCACATTACACGTTGCACGTTATGATTACGTCATCACAACAACACTTTAGGTTACGGACGTTACGTAACCCTGTTCTTTGACATTCGGTGATATATTTTCAAAAGCCGAAAGTGGCTTTGTAACCATTTTCGGTGGCCGAATTTTCGGTGCATCCCCAGAGTGTTAAGTTAATTAAAAGGGAATATGAGAAACATTGACATGTTGGCTGTGTTAACTTGCGTGGAGTAACTCTGCTCTTGGCCACATTAAGGTCATATTGGCGGTTAAGCTTTTTACACATTTGATACCCTGTCCTTGAGCATCCCTGTTCCCATGAACAGGGATGGGGGAATCCAGCGTCCTCATTTTACTCCTCGGGCAAGTCACCCGAGAGGATCGGATTCATTGTGGACTATCAGAACAGCGTGGAATACCTATTTCCAGTTAGAGCTGCCGCGGTATTGATGTTTTCCTTACCGCACACATTTGCAAAATATTTCCTACTGCCGCGGTTATTAACAAAAAAAATTAACACACACACACAAAAAATTAAAAAAAAAAGTTTGAATGCATTTTTTTTTTTAGTAGTAGTCTACTCTTTATAGCATATAGCCTGCCTCTAGTCTAAATGTCTATCTTTAGAGGATTACTTTGCAGCATGAATATTGTTTGGGATTCGGCAAGCACGCATTAGTTATTGAAAGTGAAACACGGATTCGAAGTTTCCCCTCTGGTCGTGCGCAGTTCACTCGGTGTCGCGGGCAGGGGTGGTTACCCCTAACCCCCCCGACCCTTTCTTATTATTATTACTATAAAGTTACTACTTTATAATAAAGGCATTCGTTTTGTGGCATTAACATTATATAGTTATACGTTCAATAACATCAGCGTATTTACCGGACCATAGCAAGGCTACTCTATTCATATCTCAGTTCCTTTCTTTGCTCAGAGCGTGCTGAGTTGTCCCATTCTGCGGTCTGTTAATAAAGTTTTCAATCAGACAAGTGTATAGAACGAAGGGCTTTTATTATAACATTCGTTGCAGACAGTAAAATCATTATGTCTCGTTTAGTACTCCTGAGGAGCGATGGTAGTCCACTCCGGCGGAGAGTTAAAGCTAACGTTATTAGCCGTGTTGTGATGAGCTGACATTCAGGAAGTAAAAACCTAATACGCGCTTGCCGATTGGTGGTAACACACTGCATGACGCTACAACGTGTGACGCGTCTCTCTTCTGACCAATCAGTGGTCTGCAATGTTTCACGTGACTTTTCTGGTACCCAATAGGGTCGCTTGGAACCTCGATAGAGGAGTAGGGTATATCTGCAGAGCCGCAAGCCCAACGAGAGGAGGGTAATTTATTATTATTATTATAAAAAACAGCGGTGACGCGGTATTCAGCCTACTCTGCGGTGGCCGTGATGTAACAGCGATACCGCGGTAATGCGGTAATCGCGGCAGCTCTATTTCCAGTACCCAGCGTTGGATCAATAAATGCGATCGATATTTGGAATGGCGATCAGGAATTGGAATAATCTTTTTGGAGAACATCTGATCTGAGGTAAGGAATCTATTTTACCAGTCTTAGGATAATCAGACCTTTTTTCACAGATATCAACCTGTGCAGTAAGTGTGTGTGTGTGTGTCTGCTGATCAGGAAATTAGAGAATAGATTTTTCAGCTCGCTTCTATAGCGTGCATGACTTACTTGACTTAAGCCTTTGCACTCCCTGCGGAGCATAGGCCACTGACGATTTCTTTCCATGTTGCGCGGTTTTTGGCCTCCCGAACGATGTTGTGCCATCCCAGTCCAGCCTCTTTCATTTCCCCTTCCCAAGAACGGCGCCAGGTGTTTCGAGGCCTGCCGCGTTTCCTCTTTCCAGGTGGGTTCCATCGTAGGGCTTGCCGGGTGATGTTTGTGTCTTCCTTTCTCAGGGTATGGCCTATCCACATCCACTTTCTCTTCTTTATTTCTTCTGGCGGGGGTAGTTGTTTTGTGCGCTCCCACAGGTCCAGATTTGTAATGACATTTGGCCATCTCACTCTTAGAATGCGGCGGAGGCAGGAATTTATGAAGGACTGTACTTTCTGCTTCAGCCCTACGGTTGTCTTCCAGGTCTCCGAGCCATACAGGAGGACTGATTTAACATTGGAGTTAGCGTGCATACGTACATACGTACACATATACTATCGATAAAATTTGAAAACTATTCATAAATAGGCAGAAAGATTTCAGTTTATGTATTCCAGAATATTCCAGTAAAGGGCGATTATCATAGAATCTTTATATTTTCCTGAAACTAAAAAAAAACAAGCGTTTTTCAAAATGGTATAAAACGAAAATGAAAACGAAACTACTTTAGATTAGTTTAGGTTCGTGTTAACGTTAGATAATGTACAAAATAAAAGTATTTACGGTGCTTTTAGACGTCGCTCTTTTATTTTGAAATCCCCCGACCGGAAGTAAAAATAATGCTTCTTTTTCTGCTTGTTATCAATGGGTTGGTTGAGAAGGGAAATTTCATCTATCTAGGGAACCTAGCTACATCCGGGGTACAATGTTGCATAGGCTGCTCGTCGATGTTGCAGAAGCATAAAGGCAGAGTGTCTGCAACACCGTTGCTTTGTCGATGTTCAGTGTTGCAGTTGCTTTGAAGTTGCTGTAGCATGTAGAGGCCTTTACCCTTAAACCTTACTCAACCCTAGTAATAGACACAATATTTCCGACACTGTGAATACATTCCCTGAGGTCCATAGATGTCCCTAGATACCAAGAATATGCAAATAGCCTTGTAGAAGTGGAGCAATATTCCATTTACCTAGGTATATATTTTAGGCGGATTTTCACCACTGGTGGAACAGGTTAAATTATGGCTATGGGTCTAATACACCTGTCGCTTATCAATGACTTGCTTGCAGTCAACATGTACGAAACGGATAGTTTTTTCATCTGTATCATTTCCGTTTTATACCGTTTTGAATAAGAGTATAGTTTTGCAGATTTCTAGTAATTCCAGAGAAAGACGCGATAATAGCCATTTAGTGGAATACACAAAACTTCGGCTGATTTATGAATCGTTTTTCAAATAAACGCTAGATTATTGATGTGTCCTTATGCACGATACAAAAGTGGGCTGAAAAATCGATTATCCGTGCATTGGTCGGCGCTAATGGCACGCACACACACACACGCGCTCCGATGGCGGTGAAAGGAACATTTAACCCAATATTCGTAACATAAATTCCTTACCTCCAGGGAAGAATCTACCCGCCAAGCATATTTCTTACCAGCAATTTTTTTTAACTTAATTTTTTAGTGTTTATCGCTTTTCTGGTCAAGCATGACCGACAGAAACGGGTTGAAACGGGATGTAGAGCAGGGGAAGACATTCTGATAAATGACGGCGGGTCCGGGAATCGAACTCGTGTCCACCAGATCTGTGACGAACACGGTTTTCCCCGACGCAGAAATAGCACCGAGATATGCGGTGAGCTACTGGAGCTCCCCTCCAGCCATTTTTTTTAATAAAATATATATATTATATAATCATACTTGTAGTTGTATTATCTGCGAGACATCGCCACCACGCAACAAGTCTAAATGCTCGCTATATGCAACCAGCTCCACTGTCTGTGTGTACTGAGTAGCCTCCAGCTACGGCCAGGATTCTCCGGAGCTGCAGCTGGGCCCTATACTGTAGCCTCCAGCTACGGCCAGGATTCTCCGGCGCTGCAGCTGGTCCCTATTGACTATATTCAGCGTGCCCTCAGCTCGAATACGCATCGACTCAGTGTTATAAGACATTGATATCAGGACGGAGCTATCTGAACTATTTAGTTTAATGGGACGTTACCGTTTTGAACAGTAAGCTAACGCAAGCTATCATGCACTACTAGACTTACTGGAGCATTTGTTGATAGCTATCAGTAGCTAGCCGGCTGGCAGGCTCACCGAGGTCCCAGTGTTTACAACAGCCACGGGTGCGAGAGCGCTGAGGAGGAGCAGACGCCGCACCTCGCTGATCATACCTGCTGAGTGCTCACTGCTCAGCTCGCGTGAGTGACGTCATCGCGTCATCACACGCCTTGGATAATTTAGGAGTGAAATGCGAATCCAAGGCTTGAAAGCACTACTCGCAAGCCCGCCCCCAGATAATATTTACCAATCGCAACGGCCAATTAAAGGGGCAATTCGCGACGATATCATCGCACTGTACAGCCCTGCTGTCTCTGTGTATACTCGAGTAGCCTCCAGCTCCAGCAAGGATTCTCCGGCGCTGCAGCTGGGCCCTATACTCTACATTCAGCATGCAAGGATTCTCCGGCGCTGCAGCTGGACCCTATTGGTATAACGTTACGTTACTGTGCTTTGGTCAAATCACATTCAGCATGCCCTCAGCTAGAATACGCATTGAATCAATGTTATAAGACATTGATATCAGGAGCTATTTGTAGCTACTGCTAGCCCGCTAGATAACGTTACTTAAGACAACGCTTCAGTGAACTATTTAGTTTACTGGGACATATAGAGCTAACGTGAGCTAACGGGCTCGCTCTCGCTGCCACTTCTTCCGCGGTGAGTTGTCTTTTTACCGGCCGGCTTACTCCTTTAATATGGTTCCACATACTGTATCAGTGATTAATGTTATTTAACGTTATTACATTTCGCTAACGTTGGCTACTCTGCGTTAGCTAGGTGGGCGTAACGTTAGCTGAGCTCCCTACAGAGCAGAAGAAGAGCGTGTAGCGGATGTCACGTTGGTAAACAAGCCAACGAGATGACGCGGCGTGAGATACGGGGTTGCCAAAAACTGCGACTGTCTTAAAACCAAAACACACCGCAGATTTTTTATTTTTACATTACTATTTGGCACCCGCCACACGGCGGGCAGACCTCTCAGTGGCAGTCGCCAAACGTAAAAACTGACCGCCAATGGCGCTTGGCGGGCTTTAATTTCGCCCCCCTGCTTACCTCACATCAGATGTTCTGCAAAAAGATTAATCCAATTCCTGATCGCCATTCCAAATATCGATCGTGTCCATTGATCCAACGTTATAGTCCAAAACACATAATCCACGCTTCTCCCAGTCCCCCCAGTCAACGTGGTACAACGATACTGCATGCCCGAGAATCAAAACCCGGACCGGACTTTTTTTCTTGATGCACATCCCCAGCCAATCCAATGATGTGCAATACCATCCGGGAGACGATAGGCGGCGGTATTTGCCCTTTTGCAAGCTCAGACCCATTACCAACGATAACATCAGGTTGGATGGATGAAAATGAATGGATATCGCTAATAAAAGAAATAACGATTAAAACCCGACTGTACTCGTGATTGGCATTCAAGTGTCGGCGAGTTAACCCGACTATACTCGTGGTCGGCGTTCAATGAGTTAAAAGTCTTTAAAAACGTCTTATGTGATTTTGATAGGTCTAAACATTTATTGGATTAGGAAATTACTTAGCGATGTTAAATGTGGGGGAAATGTCCGGGCTCCAAAGTTAGCAGTATGGTAAAAGCCCACCAGTCCCCCATCCCCCAACAATTTGTATGGAATTACTTCTTTCATCGTAATTTGCCTTCATACATTTTTTGTTAGTATTGCTGTGAAATGGGTATTAAATTCTATTCAAATTGTTTTAAAAAATGTCTTAAGTCTTAAATTTAACACCGTTATCAGGCCAATTATAGAATTTTTTATTTAAAATATTTTATATAATTTTTTATAAACTGGTCAACACTGGTCAACACAGCTTTATTTTCGCCATTGGGTGCCTGATGCACATGCGCTGTGATCACAGCGCAGGCGCATCAGGCAGCTAAAGCCGTTTTGAGCAGTGTTGACCAGTTTATAAATATTATTTAAAATGATTATTAGCAACACCAAGCTTTCAAACCCTAGCGTTTGTCTGTCTGAACCCCTCGTGCAACTGTGAGTACCTTTGAAATGTCTCTGCGATACTTGTACGAGAAGCGTTTTGATAGAGAAAAGCGAGACAGACTTAATTGTAGGATTTTTACATGGTTGGACAAGGGACTGTTGCCCTGTCCACACGAGGGTTTGGATTTAATATGACCGAAGTTTGAAAAAATAAAACTCCGTCCACACGGTGAACACATGTGAACAACCGTGTATAACTGCGTACTCATGGCAGAGCTGGGAACCCAGTAACCGATACATTTAGTACAATGCCAAAACAGTAGGCGGCGATGTTGTTCAGACATGAAGGCCATTTCAACCAATCAGAAAAGGCTGTACGCTCACTAAACTTCCTGTTGGGTCGCGATCTGCCATTAATTCACTGAAGAAGAAGAAGTAAACTTCCTGTTTAGAAGCACAGCTGGACTGGATCGTTTTGCCAACGGAACATATTATTTTCAGCAAAGAAAGAAACTGCAATAAACAAACGGATACATTCACTGTGTTCTGCCTCTCATTTTGTTGATGAAACAAAACCATCAGCAACACAATTTACCACCAAGAGCGGATAGTTTAGTCTCACAAAAGACCGCCGTTGTTGTTAGCTACATGCTAATGTGAATGGCTATATCCATGTATAGTATATAGCTTAAATGCTAACGTAATGTGGTAACGTTACCGATATGAAATGGATGTAAACGTTATTTAACACATTGCAGAATGGGTACAATACAATACGGCTCAATACAAACAATTGTTAAGGGGATGCAGTCTGGACTGGGTTCCTTATAACAATAACTTGACAACACATGAGTTTAGCTGCAGCTACATGTTTACTCTCAGCGTCAGGTCAGGAATGCGACAAGACATCAGTCGATCACAACACTCTTCAACACAGACGATATGTTTCGAACAAAAGTTTGTTACAATCATTTTCATATAACGCTACTTGGGACTGCTGTAAACACTGGTGTAGTTGGCTCTGCTATAATCTCTCTACCCCGCGGTCTGCCGTGAACATGGGAAATAATTGCGACAGCTCTGCTGTAAACACTGGGAATAACCTCGGTTGCTATGCCCACACGCAACTGCAAAACCGCACAACTTCACCCTGGCCACCGGTTTCAAAGACCGCGGTTGCAGTGTAGCAAATCCCCGGTTGTGTGTGGCCGAACAGTGCAACTGCGCACATACAATCATGGTTATATTAAAACCAGCGTTCGTGTGGACGGGCCTGTGTATTCACTCGGTGCATCACAGTCACAAAAGGGGCTAAGGCCCCGTCCACACGAACGCTGGTTTTAATATAACCATGATTGTATGTGCGCAGTTGCACTGTTCGGCCACACACAACCGGGGATTTGCTACACTGCAACCGCGGTCTTTGAAACCGGTGGCCAGGGTGAAGTTGTGCGGTTTTGCAGTTGCGTGTGGGCATAGCAACCGAGGTTATTCCCAGTGTTTACAGCAGAGCTGTCGCAATTATTTCCCATGTTCACGGCAGACCGCGGGGTAGAGAGATTATAGCAGAGCCAACTACACCAGTGTTTACAGCAGTCCCAAGTAGCGTTATATGAAAATGATTGTAACAAACTTTTGTTCGAAACGTATCGTCTGTGTTGAAGAGTGTTGTGATCGACTGATGTCTTGTCGCATTCCTGACCTGACGCTGAGAGTAAACATGTAGCTGCAGCTAAACTAAACTCATGTGTTGTCAAGTTATTGTTATAAGGAACCCAGTCCAGACTGCATCCCCTTAACAATTGTTTGTATTGAGCCGTATTGTATTGTACCCATTCTGCAATGTGTTAAATAACGTTTACATCCATTTCATATCGGTAACGTTACCACATTACGTTAGCATTTAAGCTATATACTATACATGGATATAGCCATTCACATTAGCATGTAGCTAACAACACCGGCGGTCTTTTGTGAGACTAAACTATCCGCTCTTGGTGGTAAATTGTGTTGCTGATGGTTTTGTTTCATCAACAAAATGAGAGGCAGAACACAGTGAATGTATCCGTTTGTTTATTGCAGTTTCTTTCTTTGCTGAAAATAATATGTTCCGTTGGCAAAATGATCCAGTCCAGCTGTGCTTCTAAACAGGAAGTTTACTTCTTCTTCTTCAGTGAATTAATGGCAGATCGCGACCCATCAGGAAGTTTAGTGAGCGTACAGCCTTTTCTGATTGGTTGAAATGGCCTTCATGTCTGAACAACATCGCCGCCTACTGTTTTGGCATTGTACTAAATGTATCGGTTACTGGGTTCCCAGCTGCGTGTAGCTTTATGCCAAGCAAGCAGTGCAAAAACTTACCGTAGTGGCATGCAGTAATGCGCCTTTCATTTTCCGCCGCCCAGCGCCCAGGTCGCGCGGAAATAGGCTGTCTATTGCCATTCTCTTTGACAAACTCTAACCTTAACCAGCTCCTTAACAACGCCTAAACTTAACCGTTCTAACCTTAACCAACTCCGAAACCATGCCTAACCTTAACCATAGAAATTATATTGCCATTCTCTTTGACAAACTCTAACCTTAACCAGCTCCTTAACAGCGCCTAAACTTAACCGTTCTAACCTTAACCAACTCCGAAACAATGCCTAACCTTAATCGGCGAAAGAATACACGTTAAAAAAAAATCACGTTAAAAAATATTTTCGATGGGATTCGAACTCGCCAGCAAACAAGCCATAGGATCCACAGCCATGTGTCCTTGCCAATTGAGCTATTGCTAGATACTGAATTTAGGGGCGGTGACTTATATATATTGAGCTCCGCTCGTGTCGCATGCGCGGGCACCTCGCGCGAGCACGCCGGCGCACGCACGCACCTGAGCGAGCACGCCGCCGCCGGTGCACGCACGGTAGCATTTGTCTGAAAAGAAGGGCGCTTTACCGCACTAGCGTGCGGTGACGAATGCGGAAGCATTTTTGCACTGCTTGCTTGGCATTAACGTACAGGCTTCCCAGCTCTGCCGTGAGTACGCAGTTATACACGGTTGTTCACCGTGTGGACGGAGTTTTATTTTTTCAAACTTCGGTCATATTAAATCCAAACCCTCGTGTGGACAGGGCCTAAGACTTGCATCTTCTGACTACAGCAGATGGGGAGATAAACATGGTTTTGACAATCCCAGACAGGCAGTCCTTCAAACGGGTGCCTTTTTATTTCATTGCAGTCGCTCATTTGAAGTGTAAACATGCCTGCCAAAAGGTGCAGAACAACAACAGTTGTTCCCTTCCAAAGGGGAGAGGGAGACATTTGTAGTCATTTTCCCATGGGCTTTGCCTCCACCTGCTGGTTAGAGTGTGAACTGGTGTGTCTGAAGTGGGGCAAACTTCCTATTAACTAATGAACAAAAATGTTCTGTTTATTGCACATTATTGAATTTCCTTTTAATTGCAGTGCAAATGAAGGTCTACAGATTATTCTGAAAATGTTATTCTCCCAAATTGTTCAGATAAACAAGGTTCCAGTGTTCCACTGCAAATTAATTACCACTGTCTGTAAACTGTGGGGGACAAATATTTCCCCCCTCTCATATAAGGTCTCTATGCGACCCATCATGTGTATATGTGTCAGTGTGTTACTCATCATCTCCTGAAATGCACACTGGCCAAGTTAATTTAAGTTTGCTGAACTGCAGTGATGGGCCTATTTATCCAAATATAGATTTGAGCCCTAAGCATGTATAACAGAGGACAAAGGCATTGTGATGGGAGCGATCAGCAGACCCCTAAATTAAGAACTCAGCTATTTATTTATAGGCTATGCTACTGCTATCAACACTCGGTTCTCAGAGAGAGAGCTACACTGAGGCCACACACACACACTGGTATTTGACAACCGAAGCTGTGAACCAGAGTGAATGGGTTTATTTATGGTTATATTTATACTAGTGCTGTCAGGCGATTAAAAAAATTAATCTAATTAATTACAGGATTTGTAATTAATTAATCTAATTAATCGCATTTTAATCGCATAACCATTTTATGCCTGATATTCTATATTATATAATCATATTTCAAATTGCATGTGTCCGGATGGCAGAATTCAGTACTGTATCTACAAAACCTTCTGTTTAATCATCTTCCATCTATTAATTTGCTTAGATTTTTCAGGTCTGGTCAATTTGAGCATGGTGTTATTCACAGTCAAAGATACAAAAAAATGTATTGATATTCTCATTTGGTTCATTACAATTTACTCAAAATAAATTTTTCATTCAATCAATCACCGCGCAGATTGATTGATTGAATGAAAATGTTATTAACAGATTGCAGAATGGGTACAATACAGTACGGCACACAATTGTTAAGGGGATGCAGACCAGGGAATCCATTCTTTGTGGATCTAGCCCACAGTATTTCTGACACTGGGAATACATTCCCTGAGATAGATCTCCCTAGAATCAGATACCAAGAACATGCAAATGGACCATATTAAAAAATAAAAAAAAGTCTGTAAATGTGTATTCTACATTATTATGGAATGAATGAGATACAAAAAAAATATTATATAAATTTTTTTTTTTTTTTTTTTTTTGTAATTAATTTTGAGTTAATTTTCATAACGCGATAATTTGCTGTGTAATTAATTAATCTAATTAACGCGATAAACGGACAGCCCTAATTTATACACTAGAGCAGGGTGGAGAAATACAACTGAAATACAATATCACTAACACTTATTGTTTTTTCCCCTGCAACATGAATAACTATGGAAGTTAGTAGTAGTTACTATGGAAATCAATGGAGAAATCGGACTGGAAAAAGGCACTGAAATTGCATCTATCTGTACTTAGTGACAAGAAGATGATGATTTATATTTTCTTTGAACCCTCTGGGACTGGACAACATAACACTATTTGCATGGGACTAGTATTATGTGGGGACCCATGGTAATAGAAGACATCTGTGATTTCCATATGTGCATTCACACAGGATACGATTTTACCAAGGTGTCCCGAAATTGAACTTGATCAAACATTATTGTTTCAAATGGCACCTCAAACTAATTTTATAACATCAAATGCGCTGCCTGAAGCAAACATTTTGTCATTCAGAGTATTTCAATCTTTTTCAATGATTAATCAAATCTGTCAATCCAGCAGGGGAAAATATTGAACTGGAAAACGGTATGTGCATCTACGTTGGAAGGAAATATATATATTTTAGGCCTATTGATCTCATTACAAAATAATTTCACGATTATTCACGACAAATTTAGGGTCGCAGACTTCCGGCTAGGGTTGGGTAGTGATGGTTGTTAGTCACTGCATTAATTTGGGTGCCGCACCTCATACGTAATGTCCATCAATCGCCCTTCTGTGGTCTCTCACCTACTGTCCAGACAGCAGTCTCACATGCACTTCAAAGGTGACAGACAATAAACAGAACATCATCAGCATGCAAGGCATTTGTCAAAAGCAAAATGCTCAAGTATGGCTTCACTTTACTGAAACAGACGATGATGGCAGCAGATGACTGGTCACATTTTGCACCTTTTCACTTGAACCACACTCCTACGCTTGAGCTTCACAGCCTCCGAAACGTCTCTGCCCAAAAGTGCAAAAACATGTACCAAATCGGGACATCTGCGAATTAAATTAGTTTGAAAATAATTTAATCATTTGAGTAGTGGGAAAGGGGTAGGATTAAATAAGTGTATACTTCTTCCTACTCCTTTTCGAACATGTAAATTGAGTTATGTTTTGCTTTTGTTTAGTTATTTATTTTGTTTGAGTTATGTTTAGATTTTGTTTAGTTATTTATTTTGTTTGTATTCATTTACATGTTCGAAATAAAGATTTCGAAATAAAGATTTTTTTATAAAGATCAAGATAAAGTAAAATAAAAATAAAGATCAAATCAAATCTATAACATTGAATTGGGTGTATAGAGTATCACTAATAAGTAACCATACAATTAAGCTTGTCTGAACATTTATGAGGTAGGCAGTAATGTAGTTACCAGAAATTAAACGGACTATAGTGCTTTTCTGCAAACGGAAACCATACCTTTTTATTGCTGCGTTCATCATTGTTTCCATGGACACAGTGAATAAACAAAGCTGCACAAATGCCGGGAAATTCAATTATTTAACTTTTTTCAACTTATTTTCGGTTCTTATTTACAAGAGATTACAGGGGAGGTGGGGGCAAAAATATAATATGATTTAATATGAATTATTATATATTATTATTATTTAACTTATTGGCTGCCACGCTGTTTCCGTGATATGGCTATGCGCTGCCACGCATTAAACCAATGGAGTCCGTTACCTTGTTTGCAGGGCTATAACTATATTCTATATTATAACAATATAAGTATGGTTTTAGAGCGGTACAACAGCATACGCTGATCAGGGCGATGGCTATGAAAACAAGGCACAATCAAGCTGAAATTGACGGTAAATTGCTCTTACCTGTGGTCGGTGGGATTCCAAAAAGAATATTCCAATTATTTGATTGCCATCTGGTAGGTCGTATGTTCATTTGACCCACGACATAACCCACCACAGCAAAATGAATCGGGGGTCCCGAAAACGATTCAATGCGATCGGGTGAAGCCCTAGGTTCAGGTTCAGGTTAGCAGAAAAGTCCGCCCGGACCAATATAATCGACGCACAGCCCAATACACAGTTTCAAAGGATGTGCAATACCGGCCGCATCCTACCAGGTGGCGGTATTGCACTTTTGCGATCTCAGACTCATTCCCTATGATAACACCAGGCTCCCTGGATGGATAATGAATGGAAATACAAAAGAATAAAAGAAATAACTATCAAATAACGAGTATACTCGTTGTTGGCGTTCAACGATTGGCGGCCAATAACGAGTTTAATCGTTGTTGGCAGTGAATGAGTTAAGCCTGAGCAGTCCGGTACTGGTACGAAATTAATATCACGTCATAAATAGATCAATACAGTCCGTATTAATTAATGTTGCATTTCTTTTTCAAATGTAGCAAAGAGTAAAGACTCGAACCCTATCAAAACAGCAGTCAGTGTATATTTTCAGCACTACGTTTGTTTACCAATGATTTTAAGTGTTATTAGCGATATGAGTTTATAAATATCTCATGAAAATGTTGTAGTCCTAAGCGAGAGGAGGCCCAGGGCTTTCGATGGACATAGACATTTCATAAAACTACACTACCCAGCTCACACCAGCCTCTGTCAAACTGCTGAAAATATTATTTGCGAAAGATTCTGATGTTGTTTTTGTGATTATATCTCACGGGGCGAACAAACCTGAATGTTATTGCCATAAAATAGAACGTAGTTTGTTTCTTTACCTCTAGAAAAAAAGCGCGTCTGTCTGATGAAAAATGGTGGAGCTATGGACATTATAAAATATTAACTGTACTTACAACAGTAGATTTCATTCACGGTCTTTTCTGCCCTGTACCGGGCACCTGGTGGTACTAAATCCTGATTTAACTCTGCCATTGGAAAGAGGAGATAATAAGAGTAAAGGTAGCACCTGTTAGTATACTTCCTGTTTGGACAGTCATTCAACTCTGCGTAGGTGTGCGAGACTTCCAATATTTGTTCAAAAGGTACAAGTGTACATAATCCATCCCACTGTCTGAGTCTCTAATTGAATCTGCAGCACAAGCTAAACTGAGTGTTTGGTTTGAGCATCTCTTTCTCTCCACCTCTCGTCTCACTGTACGACGTACAGGCTACAGATGACAACACACTTTTGAAATGAAGCGATCTGAGTCATATTTTAAGAAAGATATGCCTCTACCCCCCTGTACAGTGCTTCAGCAAATAAACCAGTTAACCACAAGCAGATGAAACGGAAAATAATTCAGATCAGGAACATTTCAAATCCAATGTGCTGCAGTACAGAGGCAAAACAACAAGGCTTGAGGGACTATACTGTATATTTTAACTTTACCTGGAAGTTTTCATAATATTTATAAAATGTAATTTGATCTCAATTAAATCAGTAGAAGATAATAGGACAGACTTATGTTGTCTCATAAGTTCAACCCTCTTCTGGAGGGAATAGCCTGACTGAGTGTTTATAAATAGCAGGAGCCTGATGGTTGCTTGGGTTGCATGTGCCAGTATGTGCCAGTGGAGAGTCAGTTCAGAACAACAGATCTTCAGATGGGAGAGGGAGCCTCATGACTGGAGAGCAGGCCAGAAAGACTATAATATTCACTCTGTCCATCTTGGTGACTATATCTCACTGTAAAACAGATACAATACAGCTTGCATTAATGCATACTATGATTGCACCATCAATTGTATCAAATAATAGTCTCGGCTAGGGCTGCAACTAATGACTAATTTGGTAGTCGACTAATCTGTCGATTATTTTTTCGATTAGTCGACTAATCGAAAACCAATTATGTAAAAAAAAGGATTTTTTTTTTTTAATTTTTTTAAATAAACTACCTATCTTTGTGAAAGTGGCTTCTCAGCTCTGGTCCAGCTGAAGACCGAGCAGAGGAACAGATTGGACATTGAGCATGAACTCAGAGTTGCTTGTCTACCATCACCCCAGACTTTGAGACTCTTGTCAGGACCAAACAACAACATCATAACATGATGATCCCATAGCAAATTAAAATAATGACTCATGAAACATTTGAATTTGGATCTTAAGCCACTTTAAATGAAAATGTATTTGAAGAACAATACAGCAATCACTCATAACAAGATAAATAAATTAAATAATACAAATTAAAGTGGAAGTGTACTTTAAATAACTAAAAAAATAATAATAAAAAAGAAAAATAACTAATCTAAAACTAATAAAGAATCTGCCCCCAGCACCGCGGCTGATGGGGCTGTAACTTGGTCCAGGACCAGGAGGGTGACGTGGAACAGCTGTAAGGGGAGAGGGGGATGAGTCAGATCAGACAGACTTCTAGGTCTTTTGTTTGCTGTGTGTGAGAGGAGTCCGTGTGTGTATGTGTGTGTGTGTGTCTTACTCTGATCGCTGTGTGAGTGAGAGGAGTGTGTGTACTGTGTAATTTGTGTGTGTGTCTTACTCTGATCGCTGTGTGAGTGAGAGGTGTGTACTGTGTAATTTGTGTATGTGTGCGTGTCTTACTCTGATCGCTGTGTGTGAGTGAGAGGAGTGTGAATGTGTGTGTCTTACTCTGATTGCTGTGTGTGAGAGAGAGGAGTGTGAATGTGTGTGTGTCTTACTCTGATCGCTGTGTGTGAGTGAGAGGAGTGTGTATGTGTGTGTGTCTTACTCTGATCGCTGTGTGTGAGTGAGAGGAGTGTGTATGTGTGTGTCTTACTCTGATCGCTGTGTGTGAGTGAGAGGAGTGCGTGTGTAATGTATTGTGTGTCTATTCTGATCATCATCTCCTGCAGGGGAACAATGTTTTCAATGTCCAAAATTTGCTATGGGATCATCATGTTATGATGTTGTCTGGAACCCTGAGAAGCCACTCTCACAAAGATAGGTAGAATTTATTATTATTTTTTTTTAATGACTAATCGACGCAACAATTTCTCGTCGACGATTTTTTATAATCGACGTCGTCGATTATGTCGACTAATCGTTGCAGCCCTAGTCTCGGCTGATGTGATCGATTTGGTGTGGACATTTCTCGATTCGAAGATGCATCGCGATTCTGCATCGATGCAGTGACGGAACATAATCTATTATTAAAATAAAAAATGTAGCGCTTTGAGATTTGCTCCACAACTATAAAGCGCCCTACAAATCAAATATATTATTATTATTGTATTATTAAAGCTAGTGCTCTGGTCATGCATCCACTCAACTCATAGAAATTACAGCATCAGGGCAGGCTATTCTAAAAGTATTGATACTAATACTACTATTACTAATAAAAAAGAGTATTGAACCGTTTTTAACAGATGGGAATTGAGATACCTTTCTAGTATCTGTATCTGTATCATGCAACACTAGTAAAGACATTTATTTTGACATTCTGATTTAAGAACTTTCTTTTTTTTTATCCACTTTTTCTCCCATTTTCTGTTTTTCTCCCATCCCAATTTCGTATCGTCCAATTCAACCCTCCCCTGTCTTTGAACGCTGTTTCATGCCTCCCACAAGCCGGCTGCAATGTGGACTAAGTCATACATAGCACGAGTCCCCTCCGATACTTGAGGTAACAGCAGTCGCATCTTTCCACCTGCGCGGCTCGATCTTTCAGCGTCGGGGGTCTGGGCTTTGGAGGGGCCCCGCCCCCGTCGCTTCCTGATTCTACTGCGCAGGCGCACCAACCGACCTGTAGGAGTCGCTGTCCACAACGGCCGATCCCCACCCATCAGTTTCCCTCCCCCTAATACTGCCAATGTGTATTAGTGCGGACGACCAGCTAAACTGAAAGCAATGTGGAGCGCTGGGCTCGAACAGGGAGATGATCTGTTTGAGCCCAGCCTCCAGTATTCGTGGTGAGCGCCTTGCCCACTGCACCACGTAGCCGCCCGATTTAAGAACTTTCTAAATAAAAGTTCATTTATCTGAATGAATGAGAACTTTATTTAACAGATTGCAGAATGGGTACAATACAGTACGGCTCAATACACACAATTGTTAAGGGGATGCAGACCAGAGAAAGACGTTTGTCTTGTTTACATCAGGGTCCCCCATTTTAAATTCATAGTGACATTTATGACATACACAACATGCATGACATTTATGGCATAGGGACATACATGACATACAGGTATTTAGTACTGTTACATTTGTGACATATACGATATGCAAATATACAGTACTGTTACCCATAGATCCTGACAGAGTATATACATATGATGGGGAGGGGACTGTACATTAGGAGGGGGAAATATACATACGGTGGGGAGAGAATATATTCATGCGGTGGGGAGGAGACTGTCTATTAGGAGGGGGTGGGGGGGTTTGGACATTTACGGTGGCCAGTTTCGAATTGCAGCCTCCCGTAGGTGCTCTTTATGAGCGGTTTTGAATGTGGGTAGGGATTCACATTCCTTTACAGCTTTGGGTAGGACGTTCCACATTGATGTGGCATAATTGCGAAACGTGTTTAGTCCCTTGTTTGAGCCGAATCTGGGTTTAACATGATTTGTTGAGCTTCCTCTGGTGTCGTGGTATATCTGACTGTAATTGATGAAAAAGTAGCCATGTGCAGTAATATAGATTATAAAATTGAGGATGTAATATATTATTGAGCTGCATCGAGATGCGTTGTCGAATCAAATCATGGACAGCTGAATCGTAATCGAATCGTGAGGCCAGTGAAGATTCACAGCTCTATCGATTTGTAAGAGTGATGTGTTGAAAAGCTCTCAAGGTGGTGCAGCGCCACTGTTGTTTTGGGTCATTCCTGCATACAAATTACATTATCATTTCATATAGGGCTGGGAGTTATGGAGTTATATCCAAAATCAGTTTTGATGGTATAACGGTTAGTGGTGGGAACCATCAGGCCAGAGTCACAATATTGTAATATCACTATATTGCGATGTATTACCTTTAGTAAAACGGCAAAGTGCAAATTATGTCCCCAATGGAAAACTTTGTTAACATCTGGAATAAAAATCTATCATCTGTTTTATCTAATAGGGTAACGTTTTTAGTTCACCTCAATCCAATTATTTTTATTGCAGTAAAATTGAATTAGCATCACTGTATTGATATAATATTGGCACGCAAAATATTAAAATTTTTTTTTTTTTTTTTTTTTTTTTATCTTTCTTCCCCTCCTTTTTCCCGATTTTTCTCCCATCCCACCCTTCCTGGTTGTTGCGTACTTTCCCCTACTGTTGGTCCGGGAGACCGGAGACTGTCACATGCTTTCCTCCGACGCATGTGCAGCCTGGGGCAGGCCAACCTGGCCGCGCAGGTTCTCACCGGGGAGATTGTAGCGTGTGGGAGGCCACACTATCTCTCCTCAGTTCCAACCCTCGCTGAGCAGGCGCCCCGACCGAACTGTAGGGGTCGCTGTCCACAACGCCCAGGACCCACCCTTCAGCTTTCCCACCCCCTGATACAGCCAATTGTATCAGTGTGAGAGGCCAGCCAAGCTGATAGCAACGCCGGGAGCTGGATTCGAACAGGCGAATCCTAGTGTCTCCCGGTGTTGGTGACGAACGTAATCTCCGCGCGCCACCTGCCCCCCCCCCCCCCCCCCCCGATATTACAATCTTTAAATATTTTTTTTATAAAAAATAGTTTATCTTGTAATACAATTCAGTACCTCAGATGACAAACCATATAAGGTTGTTTGACATTTTCAGAGGAATAATGTTTTCAAACTTTTATCTAAAAATAGTAAGTTAGAGTATTGCAGGGCTATTCAACTGGCGGCCCGCGGGCCAGATCCGGCCCGCGGGATGATTCTGACCGGCCCGCCAAAGATTACAAGATAATAATAAAAAAAAATAAAAAATAAAAAAAATATATATTTTTTTAACTTTTTTCTTTTCATGTCAACGTTAACACGCACAATTGAGCCAAAAGTCACTCAATTAATGACAGATTTCATTGATAAATTGAGGGAAAACTTTGCAAGTCGATTTGATGAATTTGACATGTCCAGAGAATTGATGCATTTTGTGAGCAACCCATTTGCCAATGTAGCTGCTATTTCCACAAAAGTACAAGAGTTCCTTGCATCACTTCACATTGATGAAGGTCTCCTGCAACTTGAAATAATTGACATGCAAGCATCATCTGCTCTGAAGCAGGCACTTGAGAATGAATCCACCACAACATTTTGGATAAAGTGTATTCATGTCAAGACATTCCCCAAAATAAAAACGCTGGCAATATCTGTGCTAACAATGTTTGGCTCAACATACACCTGTGAATCCAGTTTCTCTCACATGAATGCCATTAAAACAAGCAACTGTGCCTCCTTGACAAATGAGCATTTGCATCACTGTTTGCGGGTAGCCCTCACTTCCTATGAACCCTCTTTCTCTGCCATTGCCCAGTCAAAGAAGTGCAATCGCTCTCATTAGATGTGTGTATGTATAGCTAGGCCTGTCTGCCCCCCACCCCCCTGATGTTTGAGAGTTAAGAGTGGACAATAAGTGCTAATAAGATGCTGTGATTTGCTGTTGTTGCACAGACATGAAGCACTTTTTCATAAGCTCAGCTGCACTATAAATGTGTTTTTTTGTTCAAGTGTTGATGTTAGAATGTTCAGATGCACATCATGCACTTGTTTGTCTTTTATTTTATTTTTATATTGAAATGTTGAAGAGGAGATGTTGCAGTTGTTGCACAGTCATAAATGAAGCACTTTTTGCAGGAGATGTTGCAGATGTGGCACATAAATGAAGCACTTTTTTTGAAAAGTATACTACTTTTGCAATGTAGTTAAATAAAAGTTGTGAAAATGTGGTTGCGTGTTGTGTCAAGTGTACATATATTCATAGCACGGGGAGGCGCCGTGGCAGTCCGGCCCCTGGCCCCTTGGGTTTCTGACAATGTGGCCCCCTGAACAATTTAGTTGAATAGCCCTGGAGTATTGTGTTCATTCATAGTTCAAGATAGTAGAGGCGGAGTCCTTTCTGGTGATATATCACATTCACACCTGGTGATTTGGATTGATTTTACAACTGCAAATACATGGTCTGTATATATATTATATATCTTATTCGGTATACCTTCCAGCCCTACCCCTGACCTATTTGATGAAGCAGTTTCTTGACGTTCATGGCTGCCGGAAAAGCCAAGTATTGTATTTGAATTTCGTACAACATTGAGACTCATTATTCCTACATACTGGAGTCATTTGAAGAAGCACATTTAATTATGCATAATTCTGTGCGTCATTCTTTCTCACTCACTCACTCACTCACTCACTCACTCACTCACTCACTCACTCACTCACTCACTCACTCACTCACTCACTCACTCACACACACACACACACACACACACACTTGTATTCCCGGTAACCTGCCCCATTTCTAAGCCATATAACCCAGGACGTTATACGAACAACATTAAAATCTTTTCTCATGTCAGGAATGATTGTTATAGATGCCAAATAATTCACCTTTAACCCTTTCTCCGCCGATGACGTGTTAAGACGTCATTCCTCGCCATGCGTAATCTGCCAATGACGTTTTACAGCGTCTTTGAGATCAATATTTCAAATTTCTGTCATGGTATTCACATTTCACCCACGGATCCTTGACTGGTGCTGTAGGACTCCGCTCAACTCTCCAACGCTTCAATACCGCCACCTGGTGGCCGATCGGCGACTTGCAACCGGATGTTGATAATTGTTGATTGATTGATTGAAAAGTTTATTAACAGATTGCAGAATGGGTACAGTACAGTACAGCTCAATACATACAATTGTTAAGGGGATGCAGACCAGAGGAAGACTTTCGTCTTGTTTACATCAGGGTCCCCCATTTTCAATTCATCATAACATATATGACATACATGACATACAGATAGACAGTACTGCTACATCTATACATTTATGACATATCAGATTTGCAAATACAGTACTGTTTGTGATACAAAAGTGTCCAGAAAAGGAGTGTATATACATTTGGCATAGAAACTGTACATTGGAGGAGGTTGGTTGGGTGGGGTGGGGTTGGGTGGGTTGGGTGAGGGCTGTACATTGGAGGTGGGGGGGGGGGGGGGGGTTGGGAAGGGGACACACACACATTTTACACTGTACATTGGAATATTGACAAAGCCTTACTTGGTCATTTACTGTACAACTAGGTTAGGACATTTGTAGGGGCCAGTTTCGAATTGCAGTCTCACGTAGGTGTTTTTTGAGAGTGTTTTTGAAGGTGGGTAGTGATTCACATTCCTTTACAGCTTTAGGTAGGGCGTTCCACATTGATGTGGCATAATTGCGAAACGTGTTTAGTCCCTTGTTTGAGCCGAATCTGGGTTTTACATGATTTGTGGAGCTCCCTCTGGTGTTGTGATCGTGGTATTCACTGACCTTTGGGAAGTATTTTGACATGTACATGGGTACCTTGGTCGCGTAGTGTATCTTGTAGACCAGGCCCATTGCAAGTTGCTGTACTCTGTCGTCTACTCTAAGCCATCCTAGGTTGTCAAAGTGGGCAGGGGTGAGGTGGGTTCTAGGAGTCAGGTCAAGTAGTAGTCTGACTAGCTTGTTTTGAGATGTTTGTAATTTGTTTTTTAGTGCCTTTGAGGTGCTTTGGTACCATGAGGTGCAAGCATAGTCGTAGTACCCTTGAATGAGTGCTCCTGCTAGAGTCTTCAGGGTATTCTTGTTTACCAGAGAGGAGATCCGGTACAAGAATCGCGTTCGTTGGTTGACTTTTTTTATTACATTGGATGCCATTTTGTCACAGGAAAGATTAGCCTCTAGGATGGAACCCAGGTAGGTAATTTCATCTTTCCTTGTGATAATATTGTCACTCACCCACTGTAACCGAGAAGCCGTCGGTCTTGCTGAGTTTGTTATTTGAACCGAAGAGAATGGACTCTGTTTTGCCCATGTGTAATGATAGTTTGTTGTCGGCGAGCCATATGCAGATTTTGCCTAGTTCCGAGCTGAGGGCTTTTTCAACCTGTAACTTGTTCTTGTCAGAGACCAGCAGGGCTGAGTCGTCCGCAAACAGGAACAAGTTGCAGTCACAAGCTGACGACATGTCATTTGCATAAATTAGGAATAGTAGCGGTCCTAGTATGCTTCCTTGTGGAACACCACAGCTCACTGTGAGGGGGGGGGATAGGGTACCGTTTACTTCCACCATCTGTTCCCTCCCCTCCAGGTAGGATTGTATCCAGCTCACTGATAAACTATCAAAACCAATTGCTTTTAGCTTGTCAATCAGAATGGTGTGATTGACAGTGTCGAAGGCCTTTTGTAGGTCCAGCATGACCATGCCGCAGTATTTGCCCGCGTCCACCTCTTGTTTGATGTGGTCGTTCAAGTAGAGAAGGCATGTGTCAGTGGAGTGGGATGTTCTGAAGCCAGATTGGAATTCGTAGATTAGATTTTTTTCCGCGAGGTACTTTTCGATCTGTTCGTATACTATTTTTTCCATGACTTTCGAGATGGATGTAAGGATAGAAACAGGGCGGTAGTTACCCGGGTCTAATTTGCTGCCCTTTTTGTGCAGGGGTGTTACTCTCGCAATTTTGAAGTCCTTGGGGACGTGTCCCTGTTTTATGGAGAGGTTTATTATGTGTGTGATGACTGGGGTGATGGCTGCTGCTGAGTCTCTGAGGAATTTGGAGGGGATGTTGTCATGGCCAGTGGCCTTGTTTGGTTGGAGGGCGCTCAGTTTTTTGAGTACCTCATCTGTAGTTACTATTTCCAGTTTGAAGTCGTCTTTGTGGACGCCTAGGTTCATGTAGTATGCTACTATGTGTTCTACCCCATACTGCCCTGAGTGGGAGGGTAGTTTGTTTACCAGTGTTGTGGCTATGTTTGTGAAGAAAGTGTTTAAGTAATTGGCTACATCCAGCTTGTCTGTGATGAGCGTGTTGTCCGTCTTTATGTTTATGTTTGAGAACCTGGTTTTGAGTTTTTTACTGCAGCCTAGTTGATTGTTGAGTAATTTCCAAAGTTCACGTGGTTTATTTTTGTTTTCCTCGGTTTTGTCATTGATGAAATTTTTTTTAGCAGTTTTGATCATGGAGTTTACGTCATTTCTTAGTCTGTTTCTTTCTAGTTTGAGTTCAGTCACGTGGTCTTGGAGTTCACTGCTCGTGCTTTTGGTAAGCTTTGACTGACTTTTACGAAACTCAGAGCATTTTTTGTCTCTGGCTTTCATAGCGGTCAGTATTTCAGTGTGCATCCATGGCTCAGCGCGATTTTTTACCCTGGTGGTTCTTAGGGGGGCCATTTTGTTTAGTATTGATGAAAATTTGGTTTTGAAGCCAAGCCAAGTTTCTTCAACCAGTGTACCATTGAGTTCATCTGACCAGTCCAGACTCTCCAGTTCAAGGTTAAAGGCCTCGCTAGAGTAGGTTTTGAGGTCTCTAGATGTGACTGTTTTGTGACAGCCAGCCTTTAGTTTTAGCTTTTTGCGGGTACAGAATATCATGTAATGATCACTTAACCCGCATGCTATAACCCCTTTACTGTAGATCTTGGACTTGTCAGAGGTCAGTATGAGGTCAATGGTAGTCTGAGTTGATTCACATATCCTTGTGGGTTGGGTGATTAGTTGGCTGAGGCCGTGCAGATCACAAAACCTATTGAAGGATTTGAAGACGGGTGCATTTTTTTGTTGCATATCCGTGTTCCAATCCCCAATAAGAATTTTTTCCGCATCCTCAGCTCCAGCTAAGCACACATCCAGAGTATCATAAAAGCCAGTTTGATCTGGCGGTCTGTATATTGTGCCGACTAGAACAGATTTTGCCCTTTCAAATAAAATTTCCACCCATACGGTTTCAATTGTCTCATGATGAAGGTCAGTACGGGTAATGAATTTGGTGTCCTTATGTATGTACATACAAACACCACCTCCATACTGGTTTCTGTCATTACGGACTATAGTATAGTTCTCTATTTCTATAGAGAACTCTATTTCTATAGAGACGCCGGTGTGTCTCCCTATTCCCTCCGGCCACTCACTATTGCTCGCGGGACTCCATCTTGACACACTGGATAATCGATCCGTTGCCATAACTCAATAAACAACATTATTTGGACGTATATATTATTATACAACCTGGAAATGGATAGCATAGATCAACATCCCATAATAGCGATCTTTTTGCTTCACGCTCTTCACCCAACGGTAAGAGGAGACTGGGGTGAGTTTCAGCGTTTTTGATTATTCTTATCCATACAAACTGTTCTGATCTATGTATCACCCATACTACATGAATGATTTAACGTCGGCCACCGACTTATAAACGACCCCCCCCCCCCCCCTCCGGTCAACCGCGCATGATGAGTCATAACGTCTGGGACCTTGTACAGTGGCTATAACTCACGTTCTATGAAATACTGCAGAAAACGATAAAAACATATTTATACTCTAGACCGTATTTTTGTATGAATGTGTGAATGAAAAAGTAAAACGTTCCTACATCCTGAACGATAGCTAATCGATGTTGAATGGGCCATAGTAATGTCAATTTAGCAATACAATTTAAAAAGTTATAGCCCTGCAAAGTAGGTGAACATCTCCATAGACAAATAGAACTGGCAGACTGGCTACAAGGATGGATATAAGCGTGGCAGAGAAAGGGTTAATAAAAAAAAATAAACATCATGTAATGAGGGATGGCGGACCTCTAAAGTTGACCTAGTTACCGGGAATACCAATTCACTTATCTCCTCCAATTTAAGAGAGAATTCAAATGTTTTGGTTGTTTTGTAGGGATATCATCATCATGTAACATATAGCCATAGTTCTCCCCGAGTTATCTCAAGAGAATAAAAATTTTGCTGAATCTGAAGGAAAAGTCCGGGTAGAGGGATATGAGTCAACATAGTTCATGGCCTTCAATTGATGACAAACAAAGGCTTAATTTTCATGGCAGATGCATGATATGTTTTGGGCATGATCTTGGCACCCCAATGAACAACCAAAATTTGTTTTGTCTTTTGTGGCCAATTATTTTAGGAGATAATTACGTTTCACATATTGATCCCAGGTTACCGCGAAACCTATCCTCACAATTCCAGATAAACACTTAAATCTCCTATTTTACTAAAGATTGGTGAGATTTTATTTTTGGAAATCATAACCGCAATAATAAGGGTTAGATGTAAACCAGAATTACTAGAATGTGTTGTGTTTTGTCTGTTAAAATGAGCAAAAAACAAGGAAAGGGTATTCCCAGTAACTTAATAAACAAGTGCAAAAAATTGTTCTAGAACAAGTATTTAAATTTTTTCTATCAAGAAAGTGGAAAGGAACCCAACATTTTCAATTGTCTGCACACAATCGTTGTTTTGTTATTTCAAGATGGCATTTGAACTGAATTTTGGAAAGAACAGGTATTCCTGGTCACCTGAGTTAGGGTTCACCACCATGCCCCTAGTCAGTCTACACTAGGGGTGGGCGATATATCGAGTATACTCGATGTATCGCGGATTGTTCTACCCGAGATGTAGTACTGTACTATATCGCGAACATCGAGTATTTAGTTTATATGGCGCCGCCTCGCTGCCGAGAGACACTCTCAGTGCTTTCCTCGAGAAGGGACGGCGGAGCTATAGGCTAACGTTAGTGTAGTCAGGGCTGTACAGTGCGATATAATGTTGCGGTTGTAATTTCATTAGACAGACCAGCACGGACCTTTAATAACATGTAATTTAATTGACACGAGCAATGAGCTAACGGTAGCTGCTAACCAAGGTATCCATTAGGATTATGCTAAGCTAACTAGCGATAGCTGCTAACCCTGGTAAACGGTCAAAGCGGACTCCACAAGACTAGTTCCATTCGTGAGGAAAGGGGGTGGGTTATATTGACAACGCTTGACAACAGCAGTTTAAACATAACTTCATATTTATTAGTTATTCGTTTCTGTATATCATTCAATTTCCATCTCTGTGTGTCTCCATCTCCATCTCTTCCTGTTTACATTCGAGTGTGACGTTATCACCTACGGCAGCTTAGACGATCAAAACGCGAACCTAGAACAAACCCAGAGGGGGGGGGGGGCTGGCTCTCTTGTTCATTCTCGCCCCCTCTCTCTCTCGCCCTCTCTCTACATTCAATGATTTAAAGTAGCCAAACGTTACAGACAGTATAAATACTAACTGGATAGTTGATGATATAAACATTTAATTTCATTATCTGAAATATTCTAAAATCATTAAGTCTGCTATAAGCCATTGTACCTTTGTGTGTGATTATTATTTTCTCACAGTAGGGTGTGTTAGGGCTGGGCGATATGACGATATTATATAAATATCGGGTACAGTTCATTAACGATACACTTTTTAAACGTATCGTGGATATCGTGATGTTTTGCCCAAGAGGCTTGTGTTGCGTCAATCTGGTCCACACGTTGACACTTTTGAACAGCGCCGCCCCACACACACACTACTGCATCAAAAGTTACTACTTATGATAACAAAGGCATTCGTTTTGTGGCATTGACGTTATATAGTTACACTTTCAATAACATCAGCGTATTTACATAGCAACGACCGAGGTCGACCTAGATATTAGCAAGCATTAGCCGTTCATATCTCAGCCCGTGCTGACTCCGTTGTGCCCATTCTGCGGTCTGTTAATAACGTTTTCAATCAGACAGATGTATGGAAAGGCTTTTATTATAACATCCGTTGCAGTAAAATCATTATGCCTCCAGTCGTTTAGTCATTCTGCAGAGCTAAAGGCTAAACGTCGGCCGCGGCGAGCTACCGCTGCCATTGTTGTTTTCATTGAGCTCTCCAGTGGCGGAAGTAAAAAATTAATACGCGCTTGCCGATTGGTGCTAAGAACAGCAGGGCGGGTGCAAGCGATGTGACGTAATTGGCAGACGCGACTGTCAATCAAAATGATTCTGTTTGCCGACTGAATGAATATAAACGTTATTAACAGATTGCAGCATAGGTACAATACAGTACAGCTCAATACAACAACAGTCAACAGTGGACTGGAGGATGCAGACCAGAGAAAGACTTTCGTCTTGTTTACATCAGGGTCCCCCATTTTCAATTCATCATATTTCATATCTAAATCATATAATATCTCATTGCTAAATATATGCAATATATAATCTAATAATCCAATAATCTAAATCTAATATAAAAATGCTAAATGCATGGGTATTTTATTTTGTCTTTAATGTTAGCTTGCAAACTCAAATACTGTCTTGGTAAGCCTCATAATGAATTGTTTGGGGAAAAAAAGAAAAACATCGTGATGCGTATCGTGTATCGCCGAAAGGTCAGAAAATATCGTGATATCATATTTAGGCCATATCGCCCAGCCCTAGGGTGTGTATATATATATATATATATACATATACATATACATATACATATACATATACATATACATATACATATATATATGTGTGTGTGTGTTTGGCTAAAGTGGATAGAAAACACAGTACTGTGTAAAAGTCTTAGGCACCCAAGAGTTTTTATATAAATTGTCTTAGATGTAAATAATTTTTTTTATTAGTGTGTCAGTAGACTACTCTTAGTACATTTTCATTAAATTATTTTTTAAAGCATCTTCATGGTTTAATAATGCAAACATATGTTGCAGGGACTTA